>NC_057866.1:148023871-148343514 GCF_019393635.1 Dromiciops gliroides
AAAACTCATTATTTGACAAAAACTGCTGGGAAAACTAGAAAACAGTATTGCAAATAATAGGTATAGACCAATATCTCACAGCATATACTAATATAAGGTCAAAATGGGTACATGATTTACACATAAAGAATGATACCATAAGCAAACTAAGTGAGTATGAAATCATTTATCTGTCAGAATTATGGGCAGAGGAACAAGTTAAGATCAAAGATGATATAGAGAGCAAAAAAAACCCTAAAATAGATAATTTTGATTATATATAATTAAAAAGCTTTTGTAAAACAAAACTAATGTAACCAAGATTACAAGGGAAGCATAAAACTTGGAAAGAATTTTTGAAACAAATATCTTTGATAAAGGCCTCATTTCTCAGATATATAGAGAACTGAGTCAAATTTATAAAAATACACACCATTTCCTAATTGATAAATTGTCTAAGACTATGAACAGGCAGTTTTCAGACAAAGAAATCAAAGCTATCTATAATCATATAAAAATGATCTGAATCACTACTCATCAGAGAAATTGCAAATCAAAACAGCTCTAAGGTATCACTTCACACCTATCAGAATGGAAAATATAACAAAAATGGAAAATATTGGATGTTGGAAGGAATGTTGGATATCTATACTGCTATTCTACTGTTGGTGGAGTTGTGAAAAGATCCAATCATACTGGACAGCAATTTGGAACTATTCCCAAAGGGCTATAAAATTGTACATACCCTTTGATCCAGCAATACAATTGCTAGGTTTATATCCCAAAGACATCCCCAAAAAGAGAAAAAGACTTTATTTTTGGAATGGGGCAATGAGGGTTAAATGACTTGCCTAGGATCACATAACTAGTGTCAAGTGTATGAGGCAGGATTTGAAGTCAGATCCCCCTGAATCCAGGTCCATTGCTTTATCCACTGTGCCACGTAGCTGCCCTGGAAAAGACCCATTTCTACAAAAATATTTATAGCAGCTCTTTTTGTGGTGGCTAAGAATTGGAAATGAAAGGAATGCCCATCAATTGGGAATAGCTAAACAAAATGTGTTACATGTTGGTGATGGAATATTATTGTAGCATAAGAAATGATAAGCAGGATGATTTTAGAAAGGCCTGGAAAGACATATATGAAATGATGTATAGTGAAGTAAGCAGAACCAAGAGAACATTGTTCACAGAGACAGAAATATTGTTTGTTGAAGCACTGTGAATGACTTGACTTTTCTCAACAATACCATAATCCAAAACTATTCCAAAGAAAGAACTGATATGGATGGAACAGACTGAAACATGCTATTTTTCACTTTCTTTCATTTTTTCTTTTAATCAAGTTTTCTTGTACAAAATAACAAATATGGTAATGTTTTGCATAATCATACATGTATAACCCATATATGATTGTTTGTTGCCTCAGGGAGGGGGGAATGGTGGGAGGGAAGATGCAATAAAAATTGGAATCTAAAACTATGAATAAAAATATTTAGTACTTTTAAAAATATATGTATTATCTCATTTGGTCCTCACAACAACCCCTTGGGTAGGTGCTGTTATTATCACCATTTTACAATTGATGAAACAGAAATTTATCAACTTCCCCAGGGTTGCACAGCTAATAAGTATCTGAGGCCAGTCTCTTTGATTCCAGGCCCAGCACTTTTTCCACTGAGCCAGCTAGTTTCCTAAATTGGGAAGATTTTTATTATGTATTGCACAAGAAATAGTCATCAGTTTGGGGGTTACAGGACTGAGTTCAAATCCCAGCTATGTTCCTTATTATTGGCATGACATGGGACAAATCATTTTACCCCTCTAGGCTTCAGTTATTTTGTGAATTAAAAAAAAAGGGTTGGGCCGAATCACCTGTGAGGTTGCCTCAAGCTCTAAATCTTTGATCCTATGACCCTCAGGACTACTTTTAAATCTTTCCTATTTCTTGGACATATTAAAAACTAAGGTCTAGTAATGTATCAGGGGTATCCTTGATGAAAAGATGAGAAAAGAACTGATAATCTTTTACAAATACCTATCTATATCCATCAAATCATATTGCATCACTTGTTTGTTGATTTCTCTTTAAAAAAATTAAATGATAGAATAAAATTTAGCCTCAAAGTCTCTCTTCAAATGAGGTGTCTCCTACACATATGCTGAAATTATACAAGATTCTATGACAGATGTCACTATAGAAATAAAGCTGTTCAGCTACCCAATGAGTATTGATATCAAGTGAGGTGTAAAACAGAGAGACATATGCTCACCTAAGGTGTTGCCAGCCAGTGTCATGGAAGATGTCCAAACATAACCTCACTCTTGTTCTCCAAATGTTTCCATTTGCAGATGACAGTGTACTAATTAAATCAAGACCTGAAAGACAAAAATGCGTACTGCCTAGTTTATTGCATGCATCTGGATAAACAGCCCATCACATTAGTTAATCCATATATGTATAGTTGAACAAGTGCTCCCAATAGACAATGAGGTGCTTCTAGATTTGAGAAGGAAAGGGAAACCGGGATGGAATGCATTTTGGAAATTCCAAGATATACTCAGTGATTTCAAACTTGTGTATTCCATAATAGCTTATATTTATAACGTTGTTCTCTCAATGATTTGGCATGTCTTTGAATCATGGAATACATTATGCAACACTATAATTTTTATAGTAGGGAAATTATAAGTATTACAAATGGATGGCAAAAGATATATGGCAGACAACAGGTTGCATTATATTTCATGACATGTTTCTTACAAAATTTGACATAAAATCCACTGTTGGGCGGATGTATTCAGCATGAAAGGTGGTACACTGGTCAGGTATTAAGAAAGGGGAACAATTAGTGGATACTAATAAATGATCCATTAAAACCCCTGATATATAAAAAGGAACAAGATAAATGTTTCTAATACCTTTATATTTCTTAAAAAAATATATTGAAAGACACTAATAAGAATTGCAAAGACTCCTGACATTGCCCATTCCACAGATTGACAACCCTGAGTTAAACAAGCTAACATATCAAAGAATAAATCTGTCTCTGCAACTCCCTATTTCCTTTGCTTTTACTATCCTATGTGTTGAAGGAGAACAAAAGAAATCATCTTTTTACATGATACATATACTTTTGTGTGTGTCTATATATATAGACACACACACACATATATATATATATATATGCATATACACAATATAATCAGTATTATGTGGAGGAAAAAGAAGACATTCTCCAAGCATTAACTTTTGTTATTGGGCATGATATGTATAAAGACACAGCAAAGAAAGAAAACTGAGAAGAGCTAACACAGTTGGAGGAAGAACCAAGAGAGAGCAGTGAAAAACTTAGATATGAGAGAGCATGTAGGAAGAGATGGTGACTATAGTTTTGAAGGTCAGAAGTGGTCAAATATTATTCGAACTGAGAAAAAATCATTATATTTGGGAATTAAGAAATCATTGGTGACTTTGGAAAGAGCAGTTCAGTTAAATGATGAGATCAAAAGTCAAATTATAAAATGTTTATAAGCAGGTGAGAAGCATTTCCTGCTGAGATAATTGACTGACGGGTACACAGATCGCTCAGATGAAAGCAATGACCAAACATTTCTCTAGAGAACATATGAGAAAACATACTGCCCACCTCTTGACAGAGAGGTAATGCACATAATGTACAAAGAGACACATCCATGAGCAAGTGTGAATTGGTTTTCCTTGCCTCTATTTATTAAACATAGTGTTTTTTTCTGGGGAAGTGAAGAGGAACGTTTGAGGTGCATTACCAATAGTGATGCCTAAAAAAATTAAGAGACATTATAAACAATTTTTAAAGCAAAGAAAAAGAACAGAAGTGTGTACGAAAGAAATCACAGATGATGGTCCTTTAATAATTAATTTCAATATTTTCAATTAATAAAAATGTACAATTCATATTTCTCCCTCCTACCATACACACACACACACACACGCACACGCACACACACACACATGCACACACAAACAAACATATATATATACATACACTGCATTTTTGGTGACAAATCTACCTAGGCAAGGAAGAATAAATTCCTATAACAGTAA
The DNA here is from genome assembly GCF_019393635.1 of Dromiciops gliroides. Lineage (NCBI taxonomy): Eukaryota > Metazoa > Chordata > Mammalia > Microbiotheria > Microbiotheriidae > Dromiciops > Dromiciops gliroides. The sequence goes on from NC_057866.1 coordinate 148,027,938, forward strand.
TATCAAATAATCCCAACCCATTCTGCATCTACATTATTTATCCATAAAAGAAAATAATAATACCAAATAGAAGCAAAATAGATAAACTAGAAACTAAACACACTATGGAAATGATAAAACCAAAAGTATGTTAATTGAAAAGACTAACAATATTGATAGCACTTTCAACGACCTGATTAAAAAAGAAGAGAGCAGAAAATCAAATTAAGAAAATAGCGGAACAAGGTGAAGTCAACAAAAGAAAACAAAAACAAAAATATCAATCTTATGCAAAGTTATATGCTAACAGATCCAAGAGGGTCAGCTAGGTGGCACAGTCAATAAAGCACCAGCCCTGAGGAGGACCTGAGTTCAAATACCACTTTAGACACTTGACACTTACTACCTGTGTGACCTTGGACAAGTCACTTACCCCTCATTGCCCTGCAAAACAAAAACAAAAAGAACCAAGAATAGAAAATATCTTCAAAATAAGTATACAAGCTTACAGAAGACCAAATAGATTTTATAAAATCTAATCTCAGAATAAAAAAGAACTTATTGTAGAAGAACGAAAGAAAACTTTTCACTTTTTATTCATAAATAAATTCTATCAAAAATTTTTAAACATTTCTAATAGTACATAAATAATGCTCAAGAAAACAGCTTCCTTTTATGAGAAAATATATAATCTTAACAAAATAAGAAAAAAGATAAAGGGGAATTATTAAAAAATTTCATTTAAAATATCCATTACAATTAAATCTTTAAAAATTCCAGACTATATCAATTCATCCAAAAACAATTATTTTGACTAAGACTTATTAGGGACAGAGGAATAATAACATTAGAAAAATAAGCAACATAATCACATAAAAATTTCAAATCATATGATTATCTTAAATGAAAAATAATTTTTTAACAAAATACAACATTCATACTATGAAAAATCCTCAAAAGTATAGTTTCAGAGAGCATGAGATCTCCTAACAAAGGAGTAAATTGAAGATGTCTGCTCTTCCCAATGTGATTTGATGCAATTCTAGAAGTGATAGGAATAACAATAAGAGAAAGAAATTAATGGTGCAAAAATGAATGAAAGAGGAGATAAAACTATCGATTTTCTGAGGACATGATGGTTTACTGAGTTTCAACCATGTCAGAAGTTAAAAACAAACCTACAAAACAGTTACATTTCTATATAATAAGAACACAGTTCAACAGGTAACAGGATAAAGGAAAATACCTTTCAACAATTCCCCAAATACTTCTTAATAAATCTATGAAATCACATGAAATAATTGAAGAGATTGAATTACAAAGTGCTCCTTAATGAAATTTTTTAAAAAACAGCATAAATAGTAGGAAGAGTATACTGCTCCTGGGTATGCCATGCCAACATAATAAAAAAATGATAATATAACCAAAGTTAATTTAAAATTTTAGTGCTATACCAATCCAACTAAATAATATTTTATGGAACATGATAATCTAATAAGAAAATTCATTTGGAGAAGCAAAAGCTCTAGCATACTTAAAAATTTCATCACGGAAAAGTATAAATTAAAGGGAAATAGAAGATTTCTAGACCTTAAACTTTTTTATAAAGCAACAGCCCTCAAAATTATTTGGTATTTGTTAAAATATAAAGATGTGGATCAATGGAACAGACTAGGCAAGTTAAAGTCAAAAACACAAACAAAAGTGATGTTTTTAGGACAAGAATGTAAATACTTAAATGGGGGGAAAATTGTTATTTATGCCTGGAATTCTCTCCCTTACATCTCTGCTTCCTTGTTTCCCTTACTTCCTTCAATTCCGAGATGGAATCTCTTCTTTCTATATTGCCTTATGTCCAATTTATGCTGTATTTTTTTTTTTTTTGGTACATAGGTGTTTTTATGCTGTCTCTCTCATTAATCTCTGAACTCCTTGTACGAGGACTGATTTTTTGCCTTTATTTGAGTACTTAGCATATAGTAAGAAATTGATATAGGATTGTTGCTTGACCATTAAAAATATGATGGATGTGATGAATAAAAGAAAAATGGCAAACTTACATGATCTGATGCAGAATCAAGTAAACTCAGTCAGGAAGATAATATAAACAATGAAGACAAATACATAAATGAAGTATAAAATAAACAAAATTGGATATTGCAAAATTACAAGCAAGAGTTAATTGATCATCATGATGATATTTATACTTAATTTTTTAAAAATGTTTTTCCCCTTTTAGATTCCCCTTCAGATTGTGAGATCCTCAAGGACAGGTATACCTTTTGACTTTCTTTATATCCTCAATGCTTTACACAGTGCCTGATAGAATAGATGTTAAATAATTGCCTATTGATTGATGATGATGAAAGTTAGCATGAATATAGTGCTTTAAGACTTGCAAAGTATTTTAAAATTATTTCATTTGATCCTCACAATAGCCCTGAATTATAGATGCTACTATTATCCACATTTTGAAGATGAACAATTCAAAACATATGAAGGTTATGTGACTTGCCTAGTATCACATAGAACTTAAGTGCCTGGAAAGATTTGAATTCAAGTTTTCCTAAGTCCAGGTACATTACTCTATTTGCTGTTCTACTTAAATGAGTATGAGAAAACACGTTATTTTATTCCTTTGCAGAAGTTGGAAGTCCATTGTTGTGGAACATCACATATTTTTTTCAATATATTGACAATTTGGGGAGATTTTTTTCCTTTTTTCTCCCTTACTTTTCTTCCTTTTAAAATATTTTTATATGGTTGGCTTTCTGGGAAGGGTATGGTATAAGATTCTGGGAGTGATTAGGGTGATATGAAAACCAACATATCGAAAATTATTTTTAAAAAAGAACTTTTGGAGTAGATACATTTTAGACTAAATATGCCACCTTGTCCCTACTGCTCCTCACAGTAATGATTATTCTTTCATGATATTTCCAGGCTAATATACAAAGAAATAATAAAAACAAGGGGAGGGAAAGAGTTCCTAAATGTGATGCTGAAACAGAAATTCAGACCCCTTCCAATTCTCAATCTATGATCCCATGATTTTTCTTTGTCATATTGAGAAGCAGGTAGCCTCTGTGTCACTATTTTCAGTTACAACAGCTGAGCATAGAATTACTATTCATAATGTAAGTACCATATTATAGTTTGTGGGGGGAAATTGCTGTGAACTTTGAGACCTTGAAAACTAATATGCCAGAAATAATAGTGCAAAGATGAGATAGCAGAAAAGGTAATTATTGAGTTGTTGTTAAATGAAAAAGCCTTCTGTTTCCTTGAATTTTGAAACATAGGGAATATTGGTTAGGTAGAAAGCTATCAGAGAAATGCATTTTAACCAAAATCATTTATGTTATAGATAATACAGTTTTCTATTTAATAAAATCTTTTTTTCTGACTTTCCTGGAGATACCATGAAGTGTTTAGGGATAAATAACACTTTTTAAACCAAAAACGTATCTTAGAAAGCAATAATTAAAATGTTTGTTTAAACAAATTAATATTTTTCTCATAAAAGAAATGCAAATGTAGATGAACAGCTGGTTGGTTTCCTTTAAAAAATAGTGGCAAAATGAAGCATATTGTTCCCAAAACCTCTGGGAAATGGATATTTTCCAAAATAGGCATGTTTCAGTATTTACAAAAGTTTGAATATATTGTCTAGTTTTTCCCCCCAGAAATAGGTCTCTGTGCAAATGTAGAATAGAAGATGTTCTCTAGAGTTTGGTAAACAATTCAATCTACTTTGCCATTGTAGAAAATACTTCATTGCTAAACAGTGGTGTAAAAATAATCTTTAAACTGAAGCTTTGTGTTTTTTGTGTTGCCCTAATAACTAAATTATCTTCTTTAAGATATACCTTGATATGATTATTTTTTGTCTCAAGAACCCACTCATCAAATAATTACTTTTTTTCTCTTCTTCTGTCTACTGCTGGTACACAGTCACCATCATTTAGGGTATCAAAACAAGTTGGGTAAGAAGTTGTCATGGAAAAGGATATATTTATCATTTAGTGTTTCATATGACTCATCAACAAAACCTAACACTGAACTGTATCTTGAGTAGGTACTTAATTAATACTTATTTAATAGGAGAATGAATGAATGAATGTAGAAGGAATTTGGATTCATTATATTTCATTTCCCAAGATCAGGAGTTGAACACAGATCTTTTGATTGCTATCACAGGGCTTTTGCTATTGAACATCACTAAATTTAAATGGACCTTAGATTTCATGGGTATGTGTACATTTTTCATATATTTAAATGCTAATAACTACCTTATCTTTAATCTCTTTCAACTTTTTTTGTTCATAACTTTCAATAAATACTTCATAGCAGATATACTCATACAGTAGAGGAGATGGTCCATATCTTTAAATACACTGGAACTAATGAGGTCCTATAATTGTCCCAATACGTTGTTTCATGATCAACACATAGGATCATATTAATTTTCATCATCAAGGCTTCTGGCCCTTCTACCCAAGAATACTCGCTCAGACAACTTTGATTTCACTCTTCCTCCCTGTGCAAACTCAATTTAATGGCATGAGACTTCAAAATATACTATTCCATGTTGTCATGTATCTTCATTCTATTGTCATTTATCTATTTCTAAATATCAGCCCTGATGTTTATCCCAATTACCTCAATTACCCACTTCTGCTTCTACTAGGAAGTCTTGGAAATTCCATAATTGTGCTGGATGGATGCATTATGAATTCTTTTTAACCCCATAATCTACTTATCTTGATCTCAAAACCTTGGTATCAATTCATTTTATCTCCTCTTTCCCACCATCATCTGACAAAAAATGTGCTTTTCTCTTTGGCATGGTCAACCCCTTGATGTATGTATTTGATCTTATCCCCTCCTTCTTTTCCAATAGATTGTATCCCAAATCACAGCCATCTTTCTTTTCTATACATCCTCACTATAGTTATTCCTTCTATCTTTACTTAAAAAATGAGTTCTATTGATCCTTAACTAGATCCTTTCATCCCCTCAAGCTATCATCCTATATCCCTTTTCCCTTGATCAGTGAAAATCCTGGGAAAAGATGTCTATTTTCACTCTTCTACTTCCTTTATTACCATTCTCTCCACAGTGCTTTGCAATATGATTTCTAACCATATCAATCAATCGAATCCGATCTCCCCAATTTTATCAACCATCTAGCAATTGCCTAATTAAATGGAATTTTCTTGTCATCATCCTTCTTAGACTATCTGATTCATTTAATGCTGTATAGCACTCTTTCTTTTTGGAGACTCTTATCTCTCAGATTTGTCATGATATTTCTTCTGACTCTGCTTTTATTCTAATTGTTCTTTCTTAGTTTCATTTGCTGCCTTGTATATAAAATGGAACTTGTCTCCATATGTATTATGTATGTATGTGTAAGTACTCATATATGTATATATTTATTTAAAGAAAGCAATATAAATGATTGATTAGCTTCTACAAAATTATGGTTAGGCCATGTGGGAGGTGGATTTTTGGGACATATCATTCTGATTTTAAATAAAATTAAAAATAAACATTTATTAAAAGCCAACTATGTATCAGTCACTGTGTTAGATTCTAGGATACAAATAACAAAGGCAAGATATCACCTTCCCTTGAGATCATATTCTCTTGGAGGAAAGCAGCAAAGTTGGGCAACATGTACACAGATAAATAAATGAAAAATATATTAAATTATATGCAATGATAAACATTTAAACAAATGTGTATACATATATGCATAAATCAAACAATAAATGTAGTCTCTAATTTCAATAAGTAAAGAAAAATTTAAGATCATAAAAAGTATATGAAATTATTTCTTCACATATTTAAATCTTCACATAGATTATCTCCAATACTACTCCATGTCCTAACTATTGTGATTATTATATTTTTCTTATTTAATTTCAAAATACTTTATTAAAAATCTTTTCAGATCATTGCGGTTTCTGCATATTTCTTAGGCATATTTGCCATCACAGTTGAATTTATGACATTCCTGTAGTTGTAGTGGTTTAAAATTGCATTAATTATATTGAATAGAGACATTTCATACTCTGGACAATGGAGTGGCTTTTGGTATTCTCAATAATGCAATTACTTTCAGTTTTCATTTTACATAAAAACCTTCCCTGGAATGAAGTCAGCCTTCCTATTAAAAATGAATGATTAACCAAAAGGGCAAAAATACAGTGACAGCAAGAAAATGATATTCTTTGCAATTCCCACTAGCTGGTTAAATTTAAAGAAGAAAATACCAACATGTGCCAGAAGGAGTTTGTTCACTTAAAACAAAATGCCAAACTTTTCTTTGAATATATTTGATTCAAAGAATATATAATCTCATCTATAATCTAGAAGTTAAGACATTTGTAATTTTTTTTTCCTTTTGAAGATAGATGTCCTCAGACATTTCTAACCTTATTCAGAGATCATAAGATCTCAACTTGAAAGGATCACAAGGGCTGTAGGTAGCCTAAGCACTTCACTTTACAGATGAGGAAATTGAGGCTCAGAAAAATTAAATTAAAATTAAATAGTAAATCATTGAGTCAGGTTTCAATAATGACAGTCTTTCCATTGCACCACAGATAAACTCAGTTCATTCAAAATAATTAGGAATACTCTCTTCCTTTTATAATGAAAAGACAGTAGATTTGAAACTTGATCATCTCTGAGGTTTGAATGCCTTTTCTGATACTTGCTAACCCAAGCACATAATTTGAGCTCTCTTGGCTTCAGAGGATTTTAGACATCTTTATGGGTACTTATAAGTTTAACTCCAATTATCCTAAATGGAAACTAATTATGCTCATTTCAATTCAACAAGCATTTATTAAAGTGCCTAATATGGACAAGCTAGTTTGCCAGGTGCTGGAGATAAAAAGACAAAATGAAAAACTCTCCCTACTTTCAGTAAGTTTGAGGACTACCATTGTCCCTCAAATTGATCAGAGCAAAATTATGAGTATTTTAAAGAGTCTGATTTTTTTTTTTTATCACAAGCTATATGTTACTCTACATTTTCATTTTTTTAGCAGCATTGTCTAAATAGAAGTTCTTAACCTGGTGACCTAAAGAGGCCCATGTATTTCAATGAATACAAAATGCATCTTTACTTTCACTAAATTTTAGGTTCCTTTATAATTCTACGCAGTTTACTTTACAGTGATTTCTTTTAAAAAAATAGGATTCTGGAAAGGGTTCCATGAGCTTCATCAGAAGGCCAAAAGGTGCTACAATTTTAAAATAAAAGGCTTAAAACCCCTGGCCTAGAAGAAGGATGACTAAATTGGATGTCTGGGGACCTAGATTTGGAACTTGTAGCAACTTCTTTTAACTGTGTGACCTTGGGTATACAATTTGGCCTCATTTGTAAAATTAGTTTATACCAGATGATCTCTAGGGCCTCTGCCAGGTGAAAGCCTTTATCCTGCGATAGACTGCCTGTAATTAGAACTGGAAAAAAATAACATGAAAACAACTAAGCTTAAATATTGAGTAACGTAAAATCTTTAAAAATAATATAATTGAAACAGAGTTCTTACTCCATACTAGTAAAAGTGTATTTAGGAGTTTGGTATGTGTAAGAAGAAAAAGACAGAGGTCTGCAGAAGCTAAAATACAGAGATTGAAATTTAAGAGAGAAAGCCTTCAAATACAAAATAGGTGATTCACACACTTACTAGATGTGTGACCCTGGGCAAGTCACTTAACCTTGTTTGCCTCAGTTTCCTCATCTGTAAAATGAACTGGAGAAGGAAAATGGCAAACCATTCCAGTATCTCTACCAAGAAAACGTCAAAAGGGGTCACAAAGAGTTGGACAGGAACCAACAACAACAAAAGGAGGTTAGGAAGCTAATCAAGACAAAGAAGTTGCCTCCAAAACATAGACTTCATTCAAACTTTAGTCACAAGTATTTCTCTAGATTCTCGAAGGAGTATGAGAAGTGAAAATGAATGAACTGAAGTTGATCATGCTATGGCAACATGGAGTGTGTTATGGAGGGAAGGGTCTTTGGAATCAGGAAGAATTTGTCTTCTCCCATCTTCTGCCTGGAAGTGACAATTTTAGAGCTGAGGCTCTGAGAGAATCAAAGAGAACAAACTTCTGGCAACCCTTATGTTGAGTTGTTGCCCCAGTTATAAAGGGCTTTGTAACATTGCAACTGAAAAAAAAGCACGGTAACACTCCAGCTAAGAAGAGTGCAGGACCACTCAGACCTGCTAGTGGCTGAAGGTGGATAAAAAGGCTGCAGGTACCCATCAAAGAGCACGGCCTGGAAACCAGCAGATTTAACAGTCCAAGAGAGATTCCGCACATTGAAAATACACTTGTAGCTGAGCTCCTCGCCGGCCTTAGCATTGCAGCACCTGCCCAATGGCAGAGTAGATTGCCTAGTCTCAGCTTTTCAACATCATTGAGAAGTTTGTTAGGCCTGTCCATCAGCATCTGAGAATGGTGAGGAGCCAGAACAGCCAGTGAGTGGCCAGTTAATCTGATCTCAGCTTCAAATTGTCCCATCCAACTGAGATACTCCAAACTAGGAGGAGTAAGCTGAGCTGAGACAGTAGTCTAGCAGAGACAACCAGTGTAGAAGACTTTGGTGCAATTCTTTGGGGAGATTAAGGACATGGATACCTTGCAGTTCAGGAGTTTTGAGTAGCTTGACCACATGCGTTTTCTATACATAGGTCTAAATATCACTGTATTTTAAATTTGTGCCTAGTCTCTTGCTAATATCTCCCTAGTTTATGGGTATATTTTGGGAAAAGTGTGCCCTGGTACAGGGGGAAATGTTGTCTATCAATTATCCCTGCCTTTTGAGTAAATGCCTGTTTTGTTACATGGAGATATGCCAGTGGGGATTTATGAGCAAGTATTCAGAAGGATAATCACTTTCACAGTTACCCCTAGAATCTTTAAAATAGAAAAATCTCTACCCTCTCAGGACTCAAACTGTCAGTAGCACTTGATCAATGGAACCCCAAGGGGTTGGCACACATGTAAATTTGTTTCTGTTCAGTCATTTCAGTCAGGACCAACTCTTCATAAACCCATTTGGGGTTTTCTTGGCATGTATATTGGATTAGTTTGCCATTTCCTTCTTTAGCTTATTTTTACAGATGAGGAAACTGAGGAAATCATCTTTAAGGGACTTGCTTAAGAACATACAGCTAGTGTCTGAGACCAGATCTGAATTCAGGCCTTCCTGATTCCAGGCCCAGCACTCCACCCAGTGTACCATCTAGCTGCCCTCACATGTAAATTTACTGTGTTGTTTGTAGATTATATCGGAATTGCTCATCCATTTTAGGAATTGAAAAATGTCAGAATCATCCAATGACACTAATCTGCATTTACAACTTGAAAAAGCCTTAGAGGTCATCTAGCAGAACGATCTTATTTATCAAAATGAGTAAACTGAGTCCACTATAAGTTAGGCAATTTGCTCAAGGATGCATGTGTGAATTTTTAGAGCTACGATTTGGATTAAGGTTCTCAAATTCCAAAGCTCAGAATTATTTCTGTGGCATCTCAATGGCTTGCTCTAGGCTCTTTAATATCAACATTTTCTTAATGTGGAGACAGTATTTGTTCATTTGCCTAGCAATGGAATCATTTCATATAAGAGTACATTTATGGATTCAGGAGAAAAATAGTGCTCATGCAAAGGAAACAATATAATTAGTTTATATCTATATAAAATTGATAATGAAGATATTTGTGCCTGTCGTTGTCACAGTCACATTGTCTCATTTATCCTGATTTCCTACCATGAAAGCAAAGAAGGAAGGAAATAAACATTTATTAAAAGCTTACTATGTTCCAGGTTGTGTGTTAAGTGCCTTACAGATATTATATCATTTGATCCTCACAACAACCTTGGGAGGGAAGTGCTATTCTTATCTACATTTATAACTGAACAAACTATAGCTAACAGTGGTTAAGTGACTAGCTCAATATAATGAACATATAAGGCACAATTAGGAGTTAGAGAGCGAAACTAGGAATTTAGAGTAACTGAGAATGGTTTCTCATTACGCAAACCAATCCTCACTCCAGCATAACTGAGTATGTTCCTTTATATAGCAATATATAGTGCAGAGTTCTGGAAAAGTCAGGAAGATTACCTATTTGTGTTTTGTGACCTTGGACAAATCACTTCAATATCTCTGAGCCTCAGTTTCTTCATCTTTAAAATGAAATAATAATAGTGCTTGACAGGATTGTAGATTATAAAATAAGATTACATCTATCTGTCTAAATATGTTGTATACTGCTTTGTAAACATTTAAACTCTGCATAAGTATTAAAGATGATGATGATGACACTCAGGAGTAAATTATTTGGGCAGATTTATCAATTTAGGATAAAACTTTCCCATGCGCCTATATTTATTTATACAAATCAGGATCTATATGACAGAGTACAATGAGCATCCAGGTTAGTGCAACTTTTGGTTCCTAAAAATTAGCCCTGGGAATTCATCCATCCACTTTACAATTATGTTAATTTCTTCTTCTCCCCCACCTCCAAAAAATAGGGAGTTGTAGAAAGATACTGTCAGACCAAATTGCATTAATATTTTCTAAAAGGAGTTACAGAAAATGATAGGAGTTAAAGAAGAAACTCAATTTAAAACAATTACTTTTGTTCCTGGTCATACTTTTATATAAGGTTATATCATAGCAGCTTTAAAACTAAAAGGAATCTTTCAAGTTATCTAATCTAATAAGCTCACTTTATAGATGAGGCATTTTTGTATATTACCCAGGTAATTGACTTGATTCACCTCTTGACATGGACTGTGGACATCTAACTATTCAATGCTACATGATGAGGCTGATGAGGGAGTTAAAAAATATGAATTCTAGTCCTGAACTGCCACCGAACTGCCTGAATGTTTTTGATCATTATATTTATTTTTTGTTGTTTTGTTGTTTTTTGTTTTTTAGTGAGGCAATTGGGGTTAAGTGACTTGCCCAGGGTCACACAGCTAGTAAGTGTTAAGTGTCTGAGGCCGGATTTGAACCCAGGTACTCCTGACTCCAGGGCCAGTGCTCTATCCACTGCGCCACCTAGCTGCCCCTGATCATTATATTTAAAATGACAATGCATCAGTCTTATCATGTATTAAATGAGGAATAATTTCTGCTCCCTAAGTCAGAGTGAAGAGTTGAGAATTATCCTTAAGTGAATGCAGAACATTTTGAGTATCTTGCTCTCATGCAGCATTTCCAACTACCTGCTGGATACCTCCACCTGAATTCCCTATGGGAATCTAAAGATCATTATGTCTATCACGAAATACACATAAGTCATGCATTAAATTAGGATAGAGGTTGGCTCACTAGCAAGCAAGCAGAAGAGGCCCAGTGGACAGACCGTGGTTGGAATATTATTAATATTAATGCAATTATTAAAAATAACATATATAGGTTATACATGTATCAGTACCCACATTGACATCTAGATCTAGGTATGTATATACAAATATATATGAAGTAGTTAAACATACATATATACATAAATACATATATAATATATATATATATATATACCCACATAACAGACAGATGGCTAATATGCACATATTTATATGTGTCTATATATATTATATACCATACATACACATATTTGTATTTACACATTTATCATGTAGATGACTATAACAAAGTATATCAATGACTATCTAGTCAAAGAGCATTTGGTTTTGGTTGAGCTATTTCTGCTCTAGTTTCAGAAAACAATGAGGAACAATGATTTGAATTTGTCCCTATCCAGTTGTAGTGTTTAAAATTATATGGGGTGCCTATCTATGTCCCAAGTTTTAGGGAACTTAGCGGAGGTTTCTAATTTATTGCTACTTATAAATTAGAGCCTATAGTGCCATTTGGGGGCATTAAGCATTTATTAAAGCATATTAAATATTACTAAAGAGAGAACACGTGGTGCCAAAAGTTCAGAAGCACTATGTACCTAGGACAGAAGATTCAGAAATCTAAATATTTCTTTTATTGTTGTCCTGTCAGTGAAACAAAGTTTCAGTTTCAAAATCTATAACATAGTGATTGATAAGAGTCTTAACTCCTCAATATTAACTCCTAATGATATCATACTGCAGAGTTACAAAGTACTTGGCAGCCACCATATCATTTGATCTTAACACAAGCACTTTGCAAACCTTTAAGTACTATTTAAATGTTAGCTATAAGGTAGGTATTACAAGTGTTATTTGCATTATCCCCATTTACAGATGAAAAACTGAGGTTATAGAGGTTAAATGTTTTGCCTAAAGTCAAATAGCTAGTAAGGGGTGGAGCCAGGACATCAAACCACCTGTTTTCAGTTTAACTACAGTGCCCATTCCACAGCTAGGTAGTGCAATATATAGAACCTTGGGCCGGGAGTCAGGAAGACCAGAGTTAAAATCCAGCCTCAAACACTTACTGCGGTGACCCAAGTCATGTAACCCTCAGTTTCTTTATGTATAAAATGATCTGGAGAAGGAAATGTCAAATGCCTTTAGTACCACTGCCAAGAAAACACCAAATGAGGTCATGAAGAGTTGGACAGAACTGAAAGTAGGGAACAACAGAGCCTATGTCACTCTAATTCCTTTTGGGAGAGTCAGATTTCTATAATGCCAAAAATACTTAAGTAGGATTGTAGATATTCATCTGTGGGGACCAATTTTTAATTGGGGAGTGCTAGCTAAGCAGCTCACCGCAATATTGGGGCAAGGAAGGAGACTGGCAGCCTCCCTCAAAACAGAACAAGATTTATTTTAACAAGAATGAACTTAAAAACAAAACACAAACAGGATCAGTAGGATCAAGGGAAAGGAAATAAAATGGGGAAAGGGAAATTATAATACCTGAAAAAATACCACTGCCCAGGAATCAGCTGAAAATACACAGCAGAACGCCTGTCGCTTTCCAGCTTCCACCTAGAATGCCCAATTCTCCTCCCCCAAACTTAGAAACTCCCCACACAGCCCCAGCCAATGGGATGGCCGCTCTGACAGTCACATGACTTCCCTCACCAGGCTTCCAATCATTATAATTTTGCCAGGGCCATGTAGGTGTCCGCGAATGGTGATGACGTGAGGTGCCAGAGCCCTGGCAATGGCTACAACCAGTGGGTGGACCACCATGCGGTTTGCAGAGCCCCAGGCCAGTACGTGCTGAGGCATAAAAACCTCAAATAACAAATAATTATTTACACATCTGCTGCATGGATAATGAAAAGATCATATACATAATACAAAATGGAAACTGGAGTTCATTATGTGGACAATTCAAACATGATTGAAAAAGACACTTCCTTTAGTTTAGTTTTTTTGTTTGTTTTTTTGCTTTGGTGTTTGCTTTAATTAAGCAATTACCTTAGTTTTCCATTTCACCATTTTTAAAAAAATATATATTTTTTAAATGTACATACACAGATAAATTGTAGCCTAGCACACAGAAGTTTTAAGGCTGACTTTTTGGATTGCCTTTCCAGGTCATAAAAACCCAAGATTATTGGAAAAAGAAAAGTCACTAAGAGTAGTGTGGAAAAACTTTCATATAGGTTTTCTTCAAGTATTTATGAGTATCTTTCAAGTGTATTCTCTAGGAAAGCCTCATAATTTTGCTTCAGGAAAGAGCCTCAGTATATTTCACTTCAAGTTTACAGCTGGTGAATAAAGGACCAAAGTAAAGTTATTTAATTTTGTGTTTGAAGGAAAGGAAAGGAAAGTCATCACATTGGTCCATTGGGTGTCTGCAAATATCCTCTATTCAGGTTTGTTCAGGACTATTTTTTTCAAGCAATAAACATTTTCATTTATAGTTTTTAGTTCCAATTTTTATCCCTCCTTGCCTCCCCCACTCCTCCATCCCTGAGGCAGTAAGAAATCAGATATGAGTTATACATGTATAGATATGTAAAACATTAACATGTTAGACATTTTGTACAAGAAAACTTAAACAAAAGAAAAAAATGAAAGAAAGTGAAAAATAACATGCTTCAATCTGTATTCCATCAATATTAGTTCTTTCTTTGGAGGTAGGTAGTATGTTTCATCAGTAGTACTTTGGGATTGTCTTGGATCATTGTATTTTTGAGAATAATTAAGTCATTCACAGTTCTTCAGTGAGTAGTATTGCTGTCTCTGTGCACAATGTTCTCTTGGTTCTGCTTACTTTACCACATATCAGTTCATACAAGTCTCTCAGGAATATTTTTTGATAATGAACACAGACTACAGTGGACCAAACAACATGGCAGTGTGGAATATCAGTTGTCTCAAGAACAGTTTCATTAAATGGTTGTTTATTTAGTTCTGATTTGAGAAAGTAAAGAAGTCATATTATTATTGAGTTTCAAGTCACCAATTTAAGACTCTGAAACAAGATTATACAGAGTTTTAATTCTTTTTTTCTTTAACCTTAGGAAAGTTGTATCAGTGGAAAACAAATAAGTCTTTTAATGATGGTTCCCTTGTGAGAGCAATATTCTTAATTTTTAATGCTCTAAATCCTACCTGTTAGCTTTTAAAAAAATGTATTCCACATCAAAGTATAGGTTAGCTAACAAGGGACATTCTAACGGAGCAGAGTCTAAAGTGCTTTGGGGATATGTTTGAAAGTAATTCTTCAGACTAGTTCTTTGAGACTCTTTTAGACTGATTGACATCATTAAAGATTTTTAGAATCTTTTGGGTTTTAGTGTGATGAGGGCATCTGCCAAGGTTATACCAGTTTCAGTGTTAATTCAGGTCAGAGAGTAGAGGGAGATTAGGTATAGCCAGAATCCCTCTTTTACTTATCCTCTCAGAAAAATAAGAGAAACAATTATTAAATAAACAATTGTTAATAATGGAAAAGAGTCAGAATTTTTTTCCCTTCCTATTTCCTCATTTGGAGATTAGGTCAAAGCTTAGTTCTCTGAAGGGCAGGGCTGATGGAGATGAAATCTTTAACAATACTTAGCTAGCTGGGAAAATTTAGATCTGATCAAAATGTAAAGAGATTCTAGTCTAGGTGAATTCTGGATCATTATGTTCTAGTCAGACAGGTTTGAGTGGATGTCGACCCTCTTTGTCTAGATTGCTCTAGGTGGAGGTGGTTTGGGTAGAGATGTCTCTTTGTTCAAGACTTAGTGATCAGAGTCTTGTGCTCCAGCTCCTCATTAGCATAAGCCTACTTCTGTTTATAATATTCAGTATCTCATTAATTGTTAACCAATCAGAGTTGATTTCCTCCTGTCAGGAATATCCACTCCTGTAAGGCTACATAAATGTCATGAGGCCTCCAAGAGGAATCTTGGTTTATGAGCAACAGACAAATGAGTAAACTTTGGTTAATTATTTGCTAGCCATAATTAATAAAATGATTAATTACCCAGAAAATATGTCTCTAAAAGTTTTTATGCATGAAAGAAATAAATATCTTGGTTTCCTTTGTTTATTGGTTTGCTTTTACTTTCCCTAGCTACTACTTTGGCTCCTCTCCAGCTTGTTGAAGCTGGACACATCTTTTAGGTACAAACTGATAACAGATAGTCACATTGATTATTTATCACATTTGAAAGGCTTAGGAGTAAATTGAATGACCATATTAAAACAAGGACAACAAAGGTACTACTAAAAAAGAAAAGATGGGGAAAAGGTTTTGAGCTTTTAAATTGGAGGATATATTGAAATAATGGATGAAAGTGGTACCTAAAAATGCATTGAGCCTTTTCACACAAAACACATAAAGTACAGCTACTTTGGAAAGAGGGCTGTGGCTGTATATGCTATGCGACTTACTAGCAATCCAGTGTCAAAGTTGAGTGGGAAGTACAAATTCAATGCGATCAACGTCAACATAATACCAGTATGTGCACACTCTCAGAATTATAAAATGGAATACAACTGAATTAGAAAGCATCCTTGCAAAAGACAAAGCAAAGCAAAACAAAAAACATATAATATTAATGAAACATTGGGTTCCTCATCCTAAAACAGATAAATAAATATTAATCTTTCTTCTCCAAAATGGAAGGCAATTTGGATACATTCTTGGAATGAATTAAAGTTTAAAACCTATCATATTACTTTGAAACAAGCAGATTTCACTTTTTCTAACAATAATAAAGACTGATAATTGTTATATATCATTGGATTTATGGATAATAACTGGAAGTGGTTTACCTTCATATGGTTCTTATAAAATGACTAAGATCCAAGAAAAGAATTAAAAGGCCATGATGGGCAGAATTAACATTAACTCTGTCAATAAAGATGTGTCAAACAAATGGTTGAGTCATGGAAATTTGTTTGTGGAAATGGAAAGGTTTATAATGGAAATTTAGGACCAGGCCATTGCCCAATATTGTAGAAAGCTCATATACTTAATGAGCCCAGATTTAGTGATAAATGTAGATCATGTAAAGAAATGCATAACTATTCTACATAGTGCTACACTCTCTAAAATTTTAGCATCTACAAAATACCTGACAATATATTATCTAGTGGGTAGAATTTTGCATCAAATATTTGTTTTCATGGACTAAGAGATAACAAATCCTCTAACTACAGATAATGTTCTCAAAAATAACAAAAATTTTTAGAAGATCCAAATCACAATGTAATAGGATAAGGAGTATAAGGAAATGTTCAGTGATCCTACAGTTTATCTGAGCCTTTAGCTTTGCTAGTGAAACTAATTGAGGAAGAAGAGAAGGTGCTCTGCTAAGTTGTTATCTCTCTGGTATATCAGCCCAAAAATGATACGGAAAAAGTATGATGCTACCTTTAGAAGGTGAAGACATAGAGAAGCAAATTGGATTAGACCAAAATATTGTTTTGAATATACTTCTGTTTGTGTTTGTTTGTTTTTAGGTGAGGCAATTGGGGGTAAGTGACTTGCCCAGGGTCACACAGCTAGTAAGTGTCAAGTGTCTGAGGTCAGATTTGAACTCAAGTCCTCCTGACTCCAGGGCTAGTGCTCTATCCACTGCACCACCTAGCTGCCCCTTAAATATACTTCTGATAGAATGTTGTTTAGTTGCTCCAGAGAACATTATTCCTTGAACCCCTACTCCCTGAGATTTCTGTTTAGGTCTTCTACCATTGGACTTGTTGTTTGTCCTTCATTTTTGAATAAAACCTGTGCAAGGTCACCAAACTCCTGCTCTCCTCGGGAACCATCTGGGTATAGTGGTAAGATATACATTAAAATGACTGGAGATGACCCAGGTTTTTTTTAAGGCAATGGGGCTAAGTGACTTGTCCCAATCACACAGCTAGTAAGTGTCTTAGGTGAGATTTGAACTCAGGTCTTTCTGACTCCAGGGCCAGTGCTTTATCCTAACTGCCCCACCTTTGGATTTAATATCCCAAGACACTATGTTTCAAGATCTGTATCTACCCAGAGTTTACACTTGTGTTTTGATTCCTTGATTCTATTTCCCCAGGGAGATTGCCTTAAACACTAGCATCTCTCTCTCTCTCTCTCTCTCTCTCTCTCTCTCTCTCTGTGTGATTATATGTTTTTGTGATTGAGGGATGGGGGTGGGGTGGTTGCAATATCCAAAAAATAATCATCTGAATTAAAGAATGGAGAAGTAAGACATAAGCAAGAGGCACCCCCAACTAGGAAGCCCTTTGTTCTGAGCTAAGCCTGACAGAACAATCTCCTAGTGGTTTAGGGTAGACACCCAAACAAAATTAAACACTCACTGATAATTCTGTTGTTTAAACGGAGGTTGACAGCCATAGCAGGAGAAAGACAGAATGTAAGGATGGGACTTGTTGAGTTATTATCTGGATCCTCTAGCCCAGCAGCTAAGAGTCCCCTCTATTTCCCCATGGCTGCTTTGCACTTAGAAGGTGAAGAAGTAGTATCAAAAGCCTGAAACCTTTGTCCCCTGAGCCAGCTAAGAATAAAGGAATATCTCAATACCTTTTTTTGGAAGTCCAATGAAGGTTAAGTGACTTGCTCAGGGTCACACAACTCTGAGTATCTAAGCCCAGTCACACAAGTATCTGAGCCCAGATTTGAACTTAGGTTCTCCTGAATCCAGGGCACATGCTCTATCCACTGCACCACCTGCCCGCCCAATAACTTTTTTTTTTTTGGTAAGGCAATCGGGGTTAAGTGACTTGCCCAGGGTCACACAGCTAGTGTTAAGTGTCTGAGGCCGAATTTGAACTCAGGTACTCCTGAATCCAGGGCCGGTGTTTCTCCACTACACCACCTAGCTGCCCCCCAATAACTTTTAAGGAAAAATAATAGCCTAACTCAAATTGGGGAGGTGTTATTATATTGCTTCTGCCACCTTTTCATCTTTTTTGTTTGCTTTTGTTTTGTTTTGGGGGAGATTTTTGGGTTTTTGGGGTTTTTTGCGGGGCAATGGGGGTTAAGTGACTTGCCCAGGGCCACCTAGCTGCCCCTCACCTTTTCATCTTTGCACCTTAAATTGTCATAATCTTTAGAAGTTGGGGCACCCATCATTGACCATACACCCACCATTATCATCTCTAGAGTTTTATTTATTATTTTACTATCTTGTAATATCTTTAGCCATGCACAGTACATATTATATTAAAAAAATAAGGGGGGGCAGCTAGGTGATATAGTGGATAAAGCACCAGCCTTGGATTTAGGAGTACCCTGAGTTCAAATCTAGCCTCAGACACTTGACACTTACTAGCTGTGTGACCCTGGGCAAGTCACTTAGCCCTCATTGCCCTACCAACAAAAGAAAAGGGGGGAGTAATAAATACCACTTTGATAGTCAAGATCAGCCTAATTTCCTTCCTCTTCTTTTTTGGTAGAGTGAAAGCTGCAGAGACCTCCTAAAGCTGTTGGTGTAGAAATTGTTTAGGCCACACTATCAGAACTTAAACAGGTGTAACAAATTATCTCTGATGGCCTCCTTTAAAAATAATTTTTATTTTAATAGTAATTATAATAACTAACATTTATATAACATCTACTTTTTGCCAGTTACTGTGCTATGAACTTTAAAATTATTATCTCATTTGCTAAGGAACAAGAGGAGTGAGGTGAACAAAGATTGTCATGGTTTTGCAGTACCTGTGAATGCATTCCTTTAGAGCAATGATTTCTTTTTTTTTCTTTTTTTTTTTTTTGTGGGGCAATGAGGGTTAAGTGACTTGCCCAGGGTCACACAGCTAGTAAGTATAAAGTGTCTGAAGTCAGATTTGAACTCAGGTCTTCTTAATTCCAGGGCTGGTGCACTATCCACTGTGCCACCTAGCTGCCCCTAGCAATGATTTCTTAATACCCCCTTGCCTCATCTACCAAATTCTGATCACAACTTCTTTCCTCTAACCTTAGTACCTAGAATTATGTAGTTAGCTCTTGATGGCCCAGAGTGGGTCTAAAGAGCAATTGTTTCAATTTTTGCCACAAATGCTGAGGTGCTTCCTTGAGCCTCCTCCCAATCCCCCTTATCTATTTATTTTCTTTTTGACTAATTAAAGAAGCCATTCTTTGACTCCTGTCTTACTTAGACTTAATTACTGAGTGGGTGTTTCACCAAGCAAAATGAAACCTTAGTTTAAAAGGCCAAGTTCTCCCACTTCATCCTGGACCATCTCCAGTCATGCAGATCTCTATCTTACCACTGGATCCAGATAGCTTCTGAGTAGAGTGAGGCTGGTGACTTTGCACAGCTGTGCCTTACTTAAATCCAATTCAGTGGAAGTCATGACATCATCTCCCCAAAGTCATGGTCCTTTTTGTGAAAAAAGGACAAACAGCATAGTTACCTCTCTTTCATAAATCATAGGTTAGGAACTGGAAAGAATTTTTTAGTTGATCTAGTTCAACCCCTTCATTTTACAGATGAGATGATAAGTGAGACAAATAAGTGAAGAAATTCTGAAATATAAAAGGTGGTAAATGCTAAAATGGGGATTTGAACCCAAGTCCTATAAGGAATTAATTGTGATTTGGGGTTTTCATAACCCTATCTTTGCCTGATTATGGTCAGACCAAAAAAAAAAAAAAATGAAAGCTTAAAAGCCTAAGGGAATATGGATGTATACTTTAAGAGATAATTGAACAAACAAGAGGATCTCTGACCACAGAGAACATTTATTGAAACTATGTAACTAAGCCTCTCTCCCTACGCCCATGTGGGTCTGGCTAGATTATAATAGGGACAATCCACGTGGGTGTGCTGAGCCAATCAGAGACTCAGCATGGCTAAGAATTGCCCCTCTCCTTCCTGTGAAAAAGCAATTAGAGATTCAGTTGAGATTGTGTTAGAGGGAGTTAGGGGGACGGAGAAGAAGTTAAAAGGCAGTTAGTTAAAGATGGTTCTGAGGGAAACAAGGAAGGAAGGTAGACATTGTTAGAGGAGTTGCTGGTGTTTGACGTTCAGACAAAAACAGAAGAGTCTGCTCAGCTGATTCTCTTTAAAGCTACAGATTTTCGGTGTGGCGAGTTTTTGTTTTTTTGTTTTTTTTTTTTTTAGGCTAAGCTCTTTGGAGATAGCTGGGCTGGAGGCAGGTTTGGGTGCCTGGGGCCTTTTTACCCCAGAGATTTATACATTGTTTATACATATTTTCTTTCTTTTTTTTTTTTTTTTTTTTTTTTTTTGGGGGGCAGTGGGTGTTAAGTGACTTGCCCAGGGTCACACAGCTAGTAAGTGTCAAGTGTCTGAGGTAGGATTTGAACTCAGGTCCTCCTGAATCTAGGGCCGGTGCTTTCTCCACTACGCCACCTAGTTGCCCCTATACATATTTTCTAGTTCTATTAATCTGACTTGTGTGATTCAGATATAATCTTTTAAACTTGTTCCTATTAATAAACCTGTTTTGTTTTTGAAAGAGGCTGTTTCTTTTCTTACCTCAACATTAAGGCTAGCCACCCAATTAACTCTTCCAATACTAAATTTGGCCCTTACGGTCCTCTAAATTTAAAATCCAGCAATATTTCTCCTATATCTCAGTGCCTATTTGCTTTTAATTGCTTCAGATCAAGTTCTAGCTAGAAAAACTCTTCACTTAGGTATCCTGGGTAGTATGTTCATAGTAGCTAGTGACTGTTGAACTGTTCTTTTCCTCCCATATACTGTAAAGCTGAAAAAAGCTTGTCTATCATAGAATTCCCCTTGGTCCTTCAATAAAGTTAAGATACTTCCCGCTCTGAACTCCTTGGAAATAAAGAATAATATGCGATAAAGTATAGCCATGTCTTGTCAGTACAATTAAATTATTCTGTGAGCTAATCTCAAATTAGTAAATTTTACTGTAAAGATTGTTTAAGCAGTAAATTTCATTTGAGTTCTAGTTGACTAGGAAATGGTATTTTACAAAAGGAGAACATGGAAATTATTTAGAGTGAGTTCACAAATCATATACTATATTTATGCAGAAGTCATATTACCTGCTATGTAATCCAATAACCTCATTTTAGGAAATAAAACAAACTTTAATTCTGCAGTCATATCTACACTGGTGAATATAGCAGGTGAGGTTTATAGCGGGTGAGGGGTTATTTTTGTTTGTTTTGTTTTGTTTTGTTTTTAAACAGGACTTGCAATATAATGGAAATTATTCCATAGATCATTGATGGGATCTGACCTACATTCTGGCCCTTCCAGGAATCCACATGTACTCTGGCCACTTTCTAAATAACATGTGTGACTTGCACTCTTGTTTGATTCCTTATTCTGAACAATAGGTAACTGTTTCAAAAAGGATTGACTACTGAGCCAGGCAGAGCTACCCACTTAATAGGCATTAAAGGTAAAAAAAAAAAAAAATTCCCATCTTTCTCTTTCGCTCTCCTAATTTAATCAGGGCACTTGGGACTCTTTCTTGTTCTTCTAGATCCCCTCTCACATCTAGAGCCATAAATGAGAATCTGTACATGCCTAAGTAAGCTTGATATGGGATCTTGATGCCTGCGTGTTTCTACTGCTTTCCTGAAGAAAAAAAAAATACCATTGAACATTAAACCTGAAAAATTAGTATTTTGTAGTGAAGGGACAACCTCTTGACTGTGAGAGGTCCATATTGCTTCAATCTGGTGCTGATTTTTCAGTGGTAAGCACATCCTGCAACTGTATACTCTTCTCAGAAGAGCAAAGGATCCCTGACAGGAGATTCATGCATGTTTATAAGGGCAGAAGACACATACCTTGAGTTATTGCTTAAACAGTAAAGATTTTAAGTCATCATAAAATAAATATCTGTCAGCCCCACGAGGCTCCTGGGAATTTTTTGCTTCCCTAGAGAGTATAATAGTCCTCATGGCCTACAGTTTATATTTTAAAGATATGTTAATGAACACTTATGAGTCTTTTGTGTTTTAGTGACTATAATAATATTAATAATGATATGATGACTAATATTTATATGGCACTTTAAGGTTTGAAAAGTACTTTATATTTATATATTTTAGGTCATTTGGGTCTCACAACAACCATCTGTTAAAGCTGGTGATATAAATATCTTCATTTTATACATGAGAAAAATATAACTGAGAAAGAGTAAGAGACCTGTCCAGAGTTACACAGCTATTAAGCATATGATTCTATGCAATGTTTATGCCTTGCTCATAATTAATTTTGTTTGTTTTTAGGCTGCGGTAAATGGAATGCATTTAGTACCTCTTTCTGATATAGGTTATATATGTACAATAACATTAAACATATTTCTGCATTAGTCATGTTATAAGAGAAGAATCAGAGCAAAAAGGAAAAACCTCAAAAAAGAAAAACAACTGCACCAAAAACAAAAGAACTAGTATGGTTCAATCTGCATCCGTATTCCACAGTTATTTTTTTTCTGGATTTGGAGAGCATTTTCCATCATGAGTCCTTTGGAACTATCTTGGACCATTGTATTGCTGAGAAGAATCAAGTCTATCACAGTTGATCAACACATAATGTTGATGATACTGTATACAATGTTCTCCTGGTTCTGCTCATCTCACTCATCATTGTTTCTTTCTTTCTTTCTTTTTCTCTTTCTTTCTTTCTTTCTTTCTTTCTTTCTTTCTTTCTTTCTTTCTTTCTTTCTTTCTTTCTTTCTTTCTTTCTTTCTTTCTTTCTTTTATTCAGAAACAAACATTTATTTTATTTTCCAGTTATATAGTACCTCTTTCAAATGACAGTTTACATCCTTTTCCCTGCCTCCTATTGGAGTTAGTCAGAAGATCTGTCTTTGAATCCCAGTTCTGTTACTTATTACAAACTATGTCACCTTGGGTTATGCATAGAACATAAATTATTATTTATGTGTGTGTGTGTGTGTATATATATATATATATATATATATATATATATACACATACACAAGAGAGATGCTGGAGGAAGCCAATCCTGCTTTGGGGTTGCTACAGTAAAAGACTTGAAAGACTTAAGAGAAGTGGACAGTATCTATCATTTTCTAATTTCTGGCCTGCTATTCTAGAGACTTTGGGAAGTTCTCCCCCCCACCCCCGAGTGTAATCTAGGACACACTGTCTTGGTTGAACTGAGTTACCTTGCTCCCAAAGAATGAGCTTTTTCACTCTGTATTGTCTGATATATATTATCTTTTGTATAAATACTCAGATTTCTGTTTTGCTATGATTTATATATTTTTTTCTATTTGTTTTATGTGTTCATTGTGGAACTGGTATTTGGTGGGAAAGCAGTCAAGCCTCAGCTAGAGAGATTTGGATGCCCCCTTCTTTCCCTAAATTGACAAAGCCATCATAAGTTTGCTGGAACCTGATCATATAACCCTAGACAATATTTAAGTGGGTAGTTAGATGTACTCTCTGCTCTCTGAAGAAAGCAGAATTACTCAGCTCCAACCTCCTTCTTTCCTTCCTATCAGGAATAAAAGTCTCCCTTGGATAAGGGTTTGAGGAAACGAGGCTGGAGATGTCTAATCATACAAGGACAGCGCTTCACCATATGTTGGCCCCTTTCTATACATGAAGACTTAGATAGATAGATAGATAGATGGAAAGATAGATATACACACATACATATACACATATATACACTCATATTATAGACCTACTGTTACTGCTAGGTGGATTCTTGAAAATATTCCTCTTTCAAAGAATTACTCATCCACGCAAGCCAAGGAAAACTAAAGTAAAAGTTGTTTGTTTTTTGGTTTTTTATTTGGCACACAGAGGTATGGCTAGGTGAAGAAGCCTCGACTTCAGCTCCTGGGGAGGTACAGGTTTATGGTATGTTCCTTAATCATACAATCATAGACGTATGACTGGGAGAAGAAGTCTTACTTCAACTTCCTGAACAAAGGAGAAGATGACAATTTTCTAGAGGTGAGAAGGGAGTTAGGGGAGAGACCTAAGACTGAAAAGTTATAACAGCCTGGAAAATGATGTTGTTAGCCATTTAGATAGATGAATAATAACAATTCCACATTTCTAACTTGAGATTATTGTCACTACCTGGTCCTAATCACATAGCAAACATGATTGGCTCCCAACTTAGCTCATGCTATAAATTCGAGGTGCCCAGCTTTCTGGGTGTCCTTGACATGAATTCTTTATTATCTGTTTGACCAACTACTAGCTGGTTAATCAACCACTTTGCTTCTCCAAGGAAAGAGTCATCTCTAACTGATTCCAGCAAGCTGATCAACCGTATTTCTCCATGGTCATAGTGTCCCCCTCAGGGCCAGATCATCCCTAACTGGACTCAGGCCTACCAGGCTGCTACTACACATACATATCTATTTCTACGCATATATCATTTGATTACAAACAATTACATTATAGTGATCTTTCCTAGATTTTTATTGCAAAATGAGGAGATTAGACCAGAAAACCTTTAAATCCATGGTTCTGTGATCCATACAGAATTGTGTTAAATAGTTTTGTACCACCTAACATTGTGGCCTAACTCTGCCACTGAGAGTTATCAGTTATGTCTTTATATCTTTGACAAATAGGATATACATGTCCCTCTGTGTTGTTATCCATGCCATTGATTAAAATGTTAAATAGCAAAAAGTCAAAACAAATTCCCTGTGGTTCTCTCTTCAAGTTGGAGTCAGCACTATATAACTGACTTTCAATATAACCATTCAGTTATTTCAGAGTATAGGCAATTATAATGTTGTCTAGGCTATACTCTTCCAACATAGCCACAATAATAGGAGATGTTTCAAATTCTTTGATGAAATTTATATTATTGATATCTATAGCATTTATCTGAGCTATCATTTTAGTAACTCTTTTATACAAGCAGACACGAATTTTCCTGAAGAACTATTTCAAACACTTGCCACCTGTAGATAATTGAGACTTTACTGAGAAAGAAGAGAAATTCAGAAAACTGAACTAAACAATGAGAGATGACTTCCTCCTTATCAAGTTTATCATACTGCAGAACCTCCTTCAGAATAAATAAGAGCTAAGCTGATTACTGGCAGATTTGGCCATATGTATATAGAAAATCTATGAATCAGCAAATTGAGCTTCTTCATAGCCAATTTGTCCTTCTGAGATCAATACCAGTAGCATTCACATATCAACTTTACCACAATTGTAGAAAATCTTAACTAGGAACTTTTTTTTTTTGGCTGAACTACCATTCTGGAAAGCATACTGATTTGAATTCAATAGGTCATTAGAGGGAACTATGAATGAATAAGCTATTTGCATCAATCATCAAAGTGTTAGAAAATATACTTAAAATTTCATGAGTATCCTGAGATTTAATATACCTTCCAATATATTAATTTAGCAGGTATAGTTTTCTTCCTTTGTCACTTGCCTTGGCCAGATTCATATGTGTCTTTCACTGCTTTTGCACTGTTTTTGACAAATCTTCCCACACACACACTATATATTAATGGATGTGTACCCTACATTGAACTGGGGATGAGACTGTTTTATAACTATCATCCTTTTCCATTTAAACGACTGCCTTAACTAAAAGTTAATAAAATCTGTTGGCTGATTAGAAATGGAAAGCCCACTGCTAGGTGCTAGTTAGTTTTAGTAATAGAAGGAGTGACCTTTTGGAATCAGATGACACTTGGAGAAGCAAACTGAGAGGAGGAAGATGTGACAAGCAAAGGGACGATGCTAAGTGCTTTACAAATAAAATTGTATTTGATCCTTATGATAGCCTCATGAATTAGATGCTATTGTTATATCCATTTTATAACTGAATAAACTGAAACAGCTAGAGGTTAAATGTCTTGCCCAGGGTCACACAGAAAGTAATTTTCTGAGGCTGAATGTCTACTCAGTTCTTTCTAACTCCAGGTTTAGCTCCTGATCAACTGTGCCACCTGGCTGTTTCTAGAGAGGATGTTTAAGTGGGGTAATAACCCATAGGGGTTGTTACATTTGTTTTCCAGGAAGCTGAAATTTCAAGACTTCTTAATTTTAAATATGAGCTCTGAAGTTGGTATGTTAGAAATAACAATGGCCTCAGATTTGCCCCTTGTTTACGCTTCCTTTATTTTTCTGAATAACATTTTCTGCATTTGTAAAATGATTGAATTGAACAATATGATTTCTGAAGTCCTTTCAAACATTTTGCTTTGATCATATAAATAAAAAGCATTTCTCTTGAGTGGTATTATCTTCTTGAACCTAAGAATTATAAAATGTATATTATTAGGTAGGCATATGCTATTACATATAACTATTTCTTTATGTTATTTGAGAAAATTAAATATTTAAACATTTTCCCTTTTCATGAGATAGTCATCTATTGTATTGAGAATTATGGCCATTTTACAGTTTTCATCTGTGTGTATATTGGAAATAATAAATTAGAACATATGGCAGTATTTTCCCTAAGTTTTCTTTCTTTTGCTTTTCCCCATTGTTTCCTTTTTTGGGGGTTTTAAATCACACCCGTATTTTCCTAGTCTCCCTGTTACAAAACATTGACCAATATAGCAGATGCATTTGACAATGGATTCAACATTTCAATAATTCCATTTCTCTATATTGTGATTGCTGTTTAATTGTGTTCAGTCATGTTTGAATCTTTTTTTCTGAGGCCAGACTTGAACTCAGGAAAATGAATCTTCCTGATTCTAGGCCTGGCACTCTATCTACTATACCACCTAGATGTCAAATATTAAGTAGCAAGGGGGCAGCTAGATGGCGCAGTGGTTAAAGCGCTGGCCCTGGATTCAGGAGTACCTGAGTTCAAATCCAGCCTCAGACACTTAACACTTACTAGCTGTGTGGCCCTGGGCAAGTCACTTAACCCCCATTGCCCCCCAAAAAAAAAAAAAAAAAAAAAAAAAAAAAGATTAAGTAGCCGTTAGCTATTCTCTAGGACCAAGACAAACCACTTGAATCAATCTAAGTTTGACTAACCTTAAATGGTGTTTGCTTTTGCATCACTGTGTATATTGTTCTTTGAATTCTACTTTCTTTTCTCTGCATCAGTATGTCTTTTCATGTTTCTCTGAATTAGTTACAGTAATAATTTAACATGGCATAACAATATACCACAATACTGACATAGTACATTTTTTTCTTATTTATCAATGTATGGACACTCACTTTGCTTCCATTTTCTGTAATGCTACAAAGGTACTATTATGAATCGGGCAGTAGGGAGGCCCAGTGCACAGAACTCTGGGCCTAGAGTCATGGAGACCTGAGTTCAAACCAGACCTCAGACATTTATGAACTCTGTGACCCTGCACAAATCACTTAGCTCTGTTTGCCTCAGTTTCCTCATCTTTAAAACGATCTTGAAAAGGTAATGGCAAAGCACTGCAATATCTTTGCCAAGAAAACCCCAACTGAGATCATGAAAAGTCAGACATGACTGAAAACAACTGCTATAAATGTTTCAGCACAAATGAGACTTTCTGTCTTTGCCATGGGGTATATGTTTTCAGCTTTTTGTAAGGATATTCTAAGGCCACTTCGTAAATGTCATATTTATTAAATTTTCAAATGTATTATATATATGTGTGTGTGTGTGTGTTTGTGTGTGTGTATGACTAGAATCTACCAGACTATATAGATTCTTCATGAGTTTTCCAAGTTCCAAATTCTCTGTGTGAAGGAACTGAAAAGTAAGAAAAAAACAGTCTACATAAGGTAATGGGTTTTTAGAAATATGATCCTAGATAAGTAACTGAATGTCTTCAAAATCACCTGATGTGTAAGTGTTCCTTTTTTCTAACCAGAAAAGCTGAGATTTTCCTAACAACTCCTGGGCTACTTGAGAAATGAGAAGCACTATATACTGTGTTGTAGTAATTGAGGATAAAATCAGTTTTCTTCCATGAATTGGCAGAAAGACATAAAAATGGACTTAAAATAATGTGGAAGTAGAAAATGTTGACAGTCTTTGAATAAAAAAGCCTTCATTTGAAACCTAACTTTGAAAGATGTAGGCAGTTCTGACCTTTACTGATATGTCAACAGAAACAATGAAAATTCTTTAAAGTGTTTGGAATTGCCTTGGTTTAGATTTACCAAATTGTGTAATCCTAAATACAACTAACTTCTTTAAGATCACAAGAAATTTTTTTTGTTTGTTTGTTAAGATAGAATGAAACTATAAAACCAATAAATGATTTGGTGACCATTAGTAGCTTATCTAAAGTTAGATAGATAAATATTTGGTCATAGGCCAAAGTTGATCATAGAACTTTAAGTAAGTGTGCAAACATGAATAAAAGCCTCTTTGGCACAATTCTATCAATAAGCTACCTGTTTGGGGCAGCTAGGAGGCACGGCAGATAAAACACTGGCCCTGGATTCAGGAGGACCTGAGTTCAAATCCAGCCTCAGACACTGGACACCTATTACCTGTGTGACCCTGGGCAAGTCACTTCAGTTCTCTGAGCCCCTTTCCTCATTTCTAAAAGGAAGGCCTCTGACTTGATGCCCTCCAAGGTCCCTTCCAGTTCTAAATACATGACCCTCTCATGCAATTAAATAGGATTCTCAAAAGGCAAGTACATTTTGTTCTTTTTTTCATTATTGTCATATTATGCATATAACTATTCCTTAGATCTTCCTCTTTCTCTAATATAGATTTTAAATAAACAAGAAAAAAACCTCATAACTTCAGATTCTAAAATTTGAACTAGCTAAATATATGCATATCTATATATTTATATACACATATACACATATTTATGTAGTGATACATTTTCAAAATATCATAAAAATCATCATAATATATCATATTCTGAAATATTAGGAACCTTTAAATGCTTACAAAGGTTAGGCTTTTTCAGACTTTATGTATTGACTTTACCATACATGGGAAAAGCCAGTGCCTTTTCTCTAGAATATCTATAGTGTTAAGGGCTAAAATTCTAGCTAAACTGTCTAAAATATCTAATGAGTGGTCGCCAATAAATTATAAGCTTTAGCAAGAGTTAGACTTTTAAGCATTTATTAAGGAGAATAAGAATTTGGTAAAGAGAGAGAAAAAGGCCTAGATTCCTATCTATTAAAGGGAGAGCACATTTCTAGCTCCCTTCTCCGCCAGAGTCCAGAGGAAAGAGCGAGCCTGAGCGCCAGTCTCTTCCTTCCTCCTCCCACTAGTCCGCGTCACTTCCTGAAGCCTGGTCTTGCCCTCAAAGACCTTTGCTTCATGGGCAGAACTCTTCTACAGTAAGTATCCAGCAGGTGGCGTCATTCCAATCGTTACAGTCCCCCCTGTTGTTCCTCAAGAAACAAAATGTTTCCTTGACGGAACAGTAAAAACAATATAATAACTATTGCTAACTAATAATATGTGAACAACAATATAGAAAAGGAAGAGAGGAAAGTTTTGTCCAGAGGGGCGATTTTTTTTTTTTTTGTCCTCATGAACCGACGCTTTGACATTGGTCTTGCAAAGGGAGGGCCTCTGCAGAGAATACATGTTACAGATGGTGTATATTATAACAGAAAGAGAAAAAAAAAACAACAAAAACAAATCAAAACTGTTCATTTAAAGTCTCTGAAAGTCTTTTCTCAGATGTCCTCTAGGTGTAGTCGTGGAATGGAAGTCTTTTCAGGGGTTGAGGTATGGATGCTGGTAATCAGCCAGGAAATTTCCTACAAAATTGAGCTTAACACAACTTTAAAATAGCTTTGTCAATAATCAAATCAAACAATGAAAGTTCTCAAAAACATGTCTAAGGGAATTCAGAATCTTAGTTGTTACACATGAAACATATAATAAAACAAAAATTGAACCATTCTTTAAAATTATAATATTACTATAGTCCCCCCCTTATGGAGGGTAATTGAGAAGATAATTGCTGCGATATTAATTATTAAAAATAATTTTTTTATCTTTGTTTCATCACTTTTTGCATCATCTGCCTAATTATCCTCATGCCATTATGAGAAATTAAAAAATCTAATATAATTGGTAACAGGTGTCATGATAAATACAGTGTTGAATTTGGCCTATAAGTGAGGTTCAGCTTTCCTCTTCGTGGTCAGCCATCTGTTAAGGGCTAAAATTCTAGCTAAACTGTCTAAAATATCTAATGAGTGGTCGCCAATAAATTATAAGCTTTAGCAAGAGTTAGACTTTTAAGCATTTATTAAGGAGAATAAGAATTTGGTAAAGAGAGAGAAAAAGGCCTAGATTCCATCTATTAAAGGGAGAGCACATTTCTAGCTCCCTTCTCCGCCAGAGTCCAGAGGAAAGAGCGAGCCTGAGCACCAGTCTCTTCCTTCCTCCTCCCACTAGTCCGCGTCACTTCCTGAAGCCTGGTCTTGCCCTCAAAGACCTTTGCTTCATGGGCAGAACTCTTCTACAGTAAGTATCCAGCAGGTGGCGTCATTCCAATCGTTACAATAGCAGCTTCTTGACTTAACAGATGAACTTTCTTATATTGCTTATTAAGGTCAGAGCTATGATTTATGTCTGTTTTTCTAAATATCAGTGTCAGCCAAAAGGCTGACTTGTTTCTAGACGTAGAGGCTGCCAAACCAAATCTCCTTATGGTCTTTTTGCCTAGAAACTCATTTGGCTCTAATGTGGGAAGGAACCTAAAGGAAATAAAAGGAAGGCTCTGGTTATGAAGGTCAGAAGAATTCTCAGGTAAATATTCAAGTAGATCTTCTGCTCTTCATCCTTTTCCTCTTCCTTTTCTTCCTCTTCCTCCATTTCCCCTGAGGTCTCCAAATTGCTTGTTTATATCCTTTGACCATTTATCAGTTGGGGAATGACTCATATTCTTATACATTTGAAAAAGTTCTAATTAATATTTAGTAGAATTTCAAACATTCTTGATGAAAATATTAAAGCTAAATAGAAAATATGGCATTCAAATATATGTCTCAGGAGAAACATAGAAAGATAAACATGAATAAAAATTATATTTCAAGTTTACAGGTCTAAACAATGTCAAACTGTTTACATCCTTATATTGGGAGATGATACATGTAATGCCTCAGAGTTTCATCATGACCACAGATCTTAAGGGAGGTCTAATCAGACAGATAACCAAGTGGCTTTGAAATATCGAAGTCAAAACTTCAGGTGCCAAAATGTCCGAGGGAAGCACTGCCAAATTTCCCCTTAAAACCACTAGAAAACTGCCTTGGAATTCTTTCAGGAGCAGGGAAACAGCTTACCAGTCCAGCAGGAAAGGTTTGTTTTACTTGGGTTGGTTGGGGAGCTAGGTACAAGAGCAAGAGCAGCGAGGATCACAGCAGGGGGCCTGTACCAAGGCTGTAAGCCTGGGGCAATCACCAGTGATGCCCCGCCCTCCTGCAAACCAGCAGCCACCTAGGCAAATGAGCAGTCTGAGCTACCCAGCAAGGTCCCATTCCAGTGACCCCACTGGCAGCACAAGCCACCAGGGAGGTTGGACCCCACTACTGGCCAGTAGTGAAAGAAACCCTGCCCTAAGGCTGGCCAACAGTGAGATCCTGTCCCTGGGGCCTTCAGGGACAGGGTGCTTCAAGCCTTGGACAGATCTGCAGCAAAATTACTCCTCCAGGGCCTTCTAGCAGAGAAGCCCTGTTAATATAACAAGCCAGAATCTGGGCACCACCCTTGGGATCAACCAGCAACAAAGCCCTTCTTCTAGGACTCTGTCACTATAGCAGCCCTGAAGCAAGGCCCCACCCATGGAGAAGGCCAGCAGCTAAACCCCATACCTGAGAAGGTCAATAGGAAAAACCAACCCCCTAAAACGAGCCAGAAGGTAAGCTTATCCTACAGAGAAAGCAAGCCAATAATCTCTGCAGCCCAGTGAAAGCCACCAGTAAGATCCAAAGCTCCAGAGCAAAAACTTGGGACAGTGTACCACTAAAGCCCAACTCACATAAAAACACCATCATAAAAAAGGTACAAAAATTAGTAACCCCTCTCCCCCCAGAAAACATTAACTTGAAAAGGTTTTTTTTTTTTGCACAAACAAAACTAATATTAGAAGGAAAGCAAAAAGTTGGTAAACAATTTTTACAGCCCATATTTCTGATAAAGGCCTAAATTCTAAAATATATAGACAAGAGAATCAAATTTATAATAATACAAGTCATTTTCCAATTGAGAAATGGTCAAAGGATATGAATAGGCAGTTTGCAGTTGAAGAAATCGAAGATATCTATAGTCATATGACAAAATGTTCTTAATCACTATTAGAGAAATGCAGATTAAAATAACTCTGAGGTACCAGCTCACACCTATTTAATTGGCTGATATGATAAAAAAGGAAAATAATAAATGTTGGAGAAGATGTGGGAAAATTGGAACACTAATGCATTGTTGGTGGAGTTGTGAATTGATCCAGCCATTCTGGAGAGCAATTTGAAACTATGCCCAAAAGGGTGCAAAATTGTGCATATCCTTTGACCCTGAAATACCACTATTAGATCTATATCCCAAAGATATCATAAGAAAGAACAAGGACACACATTTGCAAAAATATTTATAGTTGCTTTTTTTGTGATGGCGAAGAATTGGAAATTGAGGGGATGCCCATCCATTGGGGAATGGCTAAACAAGTTGTGGTATATGTAACAGAATATTATTCTGCTATAACAAATGATAAGTAGGCAGAGTTCAGAAAAATCTGGAAAGACATATGAATTGATGCTGAGTGAAATGAGCAGTACCAAGAGAATATTGTATACAGTAATAACTACATTATGTGATGATCAAATGTGATAGACTTAACTCTTCTCAGCAATCTAATGATCTAAGACAATGCCAAAATGACTCATGATGGAAAATGCTCTGCACATCCAGAAAAAGAACTATGGATTCTGAATGCATACTATTTTCACTTTTGTTGTTGTTTCTTCTTTCTTGTGTTGGTTTTATTTTGTTTGTTTTGATTCTTTTCTCACAGAATAAATAATGTGGAAATATATTTAATATTATTGTAATGGACAACCTATATCAGACTGCTTACTGGCTTTCGGATGGCTGAGGGAAGGGAGAGAAGAAGAAAAAAAATGGAACTCAAAATCTTATGAAAATGAATGTTAAAAACTATCTTCACATGTAATTGAAAAAAAAGAAAATAAAATACTATCAAAACAAAGGACCAAAATCCCCCCAAAATGTAGACTATAGAAAGTTACTATGGGACTAAAGAAGAACAAGACATAAACTTTGAGGAAGATAATAGCACCAATATGGCTACAGATAAGGCTTTAAAGAAAATTGTAGTTTGGTCTTAGACCCAAAAAGAATTATTTGAAGAGCTTAAAAGGACTTTAAAAAGCAAATTAGAGAAACAGAAGAAGAAATGGGGAAAGAAAGGAAAGTAATGGAAGAGAATCATGAAAATAAAGTCAGTAGCATGGGCAAAGATAAACAAAAATTGTCTTAGGAAAATTCCCCCCAAAACAGAGTTAGCTAAATGCAAAAGGAAGCACAGAAAAGACACTGAAGAAAACAATTCCTTAAACATTGGTATTGAACAAATAAAACTAATGACTCTATGAAGCATCAAGATACGATAAAAAGAAAACAAAAAAGGAGAAAGAAATGTGAAATTTCTCATTGAAAACACAACTGACTTGAAAAAAAGATCAAGGAGAAGTAATATAAGAATTAATAAAGTACTTGAAAGCCATGATCAAAAAAGAAAAAGAAAAGAAAAGAAAAATAAGGCTGGACAATATCTTTCAAGACATTATCAAAGAAAACCACCCTGATATATGAGAATCAGAGGGCAAAATAGAAATTGAAAGAATCAACTGCTCATTGACTGAAAGTGATTCCAAAATTAAAACTCCCAGTAACATCATAGCCAAATTCCAGAATTCACAGATCATTGAGGAAAGTATTACAAGCACCCAAAAAGAAACAATTCAAATATCATGGAACTATAGTCAGGATTACACAGGATTTGTCAGCTTTCACATTAAAGAATTGGAGTGCTTGGAATATGTTATTACAGAAAGCAAAGGAGTTAGGTTTACGACAAAGTATCACCTACCTAATAAAATTGAATATAATCTTTCAGAGGGGAAAATGGATGGTTAATGAAATAGAGGACTTTGAAACATTTCTGTTTAAAAGGCCAGAGCTGAGTAACAAAAATAACAACTTTCAAATATAAGACTCAAGGGAAGAGATTTTAAAAAAAAGGTTTTAAAAAAAGAAACAAAAAAGGGAAAAAACTGTAAGAAATTCAATAAGGTTAAACTTTATATTTCCATATGAGAAGATAATATTTGTAAGTCTTAATGACTTTATTGATTATAAGAGTAATAAGAAGATGTACATTTAGATAAAAGGTATGGTTATAAAGTCACACTGACAGGATGATACCCCCTCAAAAAACAAAACAAAACCAACCAAACAAAAAGGGATAAGCATGAAATTTCAATGGAAGAAGTAGGGGAGATTGAATGGGGGTAAATTGTCCCACATAAAAGAGGCATGAACTATTATAATGGAGAGGAAGATGGGTAGTGGTGGCAGGAAAAGCTTAAACCACTAACTAACTAAATAAATTAATTTAGCTAGCATTGTTACTATCAAAAGAATATTTAATAACACTAGAAAAATAACAAAATTCATCTGGAAGAACAAAACCTCAAGAATATCACAGGAATCAATGAAAATAATGTTAAAGCATGTGTTCTAGCAGTACCTCATCTCAAATTATATTATAAAGTAGTAATTACTTAAACAATATGATATTGGTGAAGAAACAGTATGTAGGATCAGTGGAATAAAATAGCTATGAATTATAATATAGTCATATAGAAATCTGGTATATGATAAACTCAAAACTCTATTCTAAGGTCTTGAAACAAAAACTCATTATTTGACAAAAATTATGAGGAAAAATATAAAACAATGGGTACATGACTTATACATAAAGGATGAAACCATAAGTAAATTAAGACAGCATGGAATAATTGATCCGTCAGATTTGTCAACAGAGGAAGAATTTAAAACCAAAAAAGATAAAGAGAGAATTACAAAATGTAAAATAGATAACTTTGATAATATAAAGCTTAAAAAAAGCTTTTGCACAAACAAAACTGATATAATTAACAATATAAGGTGAGCAGAAAAATGAGAAGGAATTTTTGCAACACATATCTTTGGAAAAAGCTTCAATTTCTCAAATACAGAGAGAATTGAGTCAAATTTATAAAAATACAAGTAACTCCCCAACTGATAAATGATTAAAGGAAATGAACAGGCAGTTTTCAGACAAAGAAATCAAAACTATCTATTTATAGTCAAATAAAAAAAATTCTCTCACTATTGATTATAGATATGCAAATTATAACAACTTTGAAGTACCACTTCACATCTATCAGAGTGGCAAATATAATAAAAAAAAAGAAAACTTATGTTGGAGGGGATATGGGAAAACTGGGATGCTAATCCATTGTTAGTAGAGTTGTGAATGGATCCAACCATTCTGGATAGCAATTTGTTACTATGCTCAAAGGGCTATCAAACTGTGCATACCCTTTGATGAAGCACTACCACTGCTAGATTTATATCCCAAAGACATCTCCCCAAAGAGAAAAAGACTTATTTGTACAAAAGTATTTATAGCAGCTCTTTTTGTGGTGGCTAAGAATTGGAAATCAAAGGAATATCCATGAATTGGTGAGTTGTTAAACAAGCTGTGGTTAGATGATTGTGACATCATATTATTGTGCTATAAGAAATAACAAACAGAATGATTTCAAAAAGATCTGGAAAGACATGTATGAAATGATGTATTGGGAAGTGAGCAGAACCAGGAGAACACTGTGCACAGTGACAGCAATATTGTTTGATGAAGAAATGTGAATGACTTAACTATTCTCAGCAATAAATTGATCCAAGATAATCCCAAAGGACTCATAATGAAGCATATTCTCCACTGCCAAAGAAAGAACTGATATTGATCAAACATAGACTGAAGAATGCTATTTTTCACTTTATTTCTCTCATTTTTGTTTTCTTATATGAAAGGACTAATATGTTTATGTATTATTACATAATTGTACATGTATAACCTATATCTGATTGCTTACCACCTCAAAGTGTGGGGAGGAGAGGGAGGAAGAAAGGGATAGAATTTGGAATTCAAAATTTTAAATAAAAATGTTAAATAAATGCTAAATAAAAAAGAAATATCTAAGTTCTTGTTTCCAGTCTTCATAGAAGCATTTTTCCATTTAGTGTTTTAATTTAATGCTACTAGTATTATTGTTTAATTTTAAAGGTATATCATTGGATAAATACACTTTTGTTGTCTGCTATAGGGATCTCACTTACTTTTTCAAACCAAACTTTAAGCCAACTCATGTATGAACTTGTGGAATATTATCCATTCATCATTTAAGTGAAGTCTAGAGTATTCCAATGGATCTGTTTTCTTGCTCTCAAGTAATAAACAGATTTGGCTGCTTAACAAAAAAGCATATTCTGTTTCCCCTTCCGAATATCAGAAGGCAGATGCTCAATTTTTGCAGTCTGTCTGATAAGCTCAACCTTATATGAGTCTAGGTATTAACTTTGACTAAGTATATTTGGCTGATGAACGTTGTGCTGATTCTCATTCTTTTTCTTTTCTTTCTTTTCCAGGCCTGTATGGAAAACCCTTGACAAATACTTATATGATATTAGATTGAGACCTCAAAAGGGATCTGAGAGACCATTTTGTCCAACTGCCACATTTTTTAGATAAAGAAACTAAGGACCATTGAAGGGCAAGTAACTTGTCTAAGTGGAAGAGATCTTTGAATCAAAATTCACATATTTTTATTCTATATTACAGAACTGGAGATACCTAATAATCTGTTTTGCATATCAGTCCCAGGTCATGTGCTTATACTCATAGACATACTCTTATATTGATACTTTGGAGAATGCAAATCACTTATTTAGGTATCTACTTCCCCAATCAGATTTATAAATGGTATTTCTCACCCTGGATTGAGATGTATAAAATGAAACCTTCAATCAAATCAATTTAAAGAAAAATAAGTTGTATTCAATTGGTCAGGGGCAAAAGGGAGGATAGGTTGGGATGGAAATTGGTAATTGATATTCATATTATTTTTGAAATGTTTTCTTTATGTATACATGCAAAATTATGTATATATACACATATGCATATATGTGAATTATATATATGACAGCATGCAAGTATGTATGGTATAAAACCTACCACATTTACCTTATTTTCCCAATCTAGTGTCCAACTAGACTTAACTCCTTTTGAAATTACTTTTTGGGGCAGCTAGGTGGCACAGTGGATAAAGTAGCATCCCTGGATTCAGGAGGACCTGAGTTCAAATCCAGCCTCAGAAAATTGACACTAGCTTTGTGACCCTGGGCAAGTCACTTAACCCTCATTACCTTACAATAATAATAATAATAATAATAATAATAATAATAATAATAATAATTTTCATTTTTCTTTATCATAATAGGTTTTTGTTGTTGTTGTTGCTATTGTTGTTGTTCAGTTGTTAGTCATGTCTACCTCTTCATGACCCAATCTGGTGGTTTTTTGGCAAAGATACTGGAGTGGTTACATCTCCTTCTCCAGCTCATTTTATAAATAATGGATTGAAGTAAAGAGGGATTAAGTGACTTCTCCAGAGTTGTGCATTTTAGTAAGTTTTGAGTACAGAGAGTTGAAATTATTGACCAAAATTCCATAGGTGAGTAAGTGGTAACACCTGCGTTCAATACTAGCTTGAATATTAGTTGCAAAGAATAGATGAAATGCAATTGCCTTCTTTAAGTAAATAAGTTTAGGGAGCAGCTAGGTGGTACAGTGGATAGAATACTGAATCTAGAGTCAGGAATACTAATCAGACACTTACTAGTGGTCTGACAGTGGGTAAGCCAAACAGTAACCCTGGTTTCCTCAGTTTCCTTAACTATAAAATGAGCTAGAGCAGGAAATGACAAACCATTCTAGTATATTTGCCAAGAAAACTCCAAATGAGCTCATGAAGAGCCTGATATAACTGAAAAGGCTGAATAACAAATTACAAAAACAACAAAATAAAGAAGTTGGATACTGTGGGTGCAAAATTTCACATACTCATTTGTCAGTCAAATTTGCTAAACATTTTATTTATTATAAGGGGTTGTAATGGGAATGACAGTAAATGGTGAAGTGACATATATAACAAAATAAAATAAATGAAGTGTTTGGACTGTTGGCATAGTTGTAAATTGCTATGATCATTCTGGAAATCATTTGGGAATGATACAAAATAAAATAAGTATCTAAGATGTACAAGTTCCCTTCCAGTTCTAAATTGTATGTTTTGATGTAAGGGTTGTTTTTGTGTGTGTGTGTGTGTGTGTGTGTGTGTGTGTGTGTTTGTTTTTTGTTTTTGCAGGGCATTGAGGGTTAAGTGACTTGCCAAGGTCACACAGCTAGTGAGTGTCAAGTGTCTGAGGCTGGATTTGAACTCAGGTTTCCCTGAATCCAGGGCTGGTGCTTTATCCATTGCACCACCTAGATGCCCCCAATGTAAGCCATTTTTAGGGGGAGGGAACAGGGTTTTTGTTGGCACCAAGTTAGCGGAGAGCACCAAAACTTTTTTGATGTGATGTTATTTCATTGTTTGTCTGACTCAGTGAAACAACTCTTCCTGAGAAATGGCAAGTGATGGTATCAAGGATGGCTTTTGAAGGAGATTTTTTTGATCAGGCTGAATGTCACAACCTCCCATATCATTCCTCCAACCTGAAAGGAGGGAACACCTTGCAGTTATGGCCAAGGCAGGGTGAGCTTCCTCAAAGGTTCTTTATTTGCTAAATATAGAACAATGCTAACATATCTGGGCATTGGCTATGGAGCAAAGCTAAGAAGTTACTATAGAATTATTGATATCTTAGAAATTGCTATAAAACACAACAGAGAATCACCATTTGGATCCATTTATGGTTTGGTTGGCCCTACTCCAAGTTGTCTGTACTGAACTCAATACAGCTTACAAAACTTCTCTCTATATATTTTAATTTTTGTTTGTTCCTTGGCTTATCTTATTTTTTTCTTCTTTCTATTTCTCTGATTCAAACAGAACACATACTACTCAGGTTATTTATTTGTCAGAGAACTGGCTGAGTCAATCCATGAAAAACTCCTACAAAATTATTAATCACACTATATATATTCTACCTCCTTTCTGTGGTATAATAAACATTTCTTTTTTGGACCATCTTACAATATCAAATACACCCAAGCCACACTGTGGCCTTGATGCTACTGAGCTGAATCAGGGCATGTACATTTGAAATGAATTGTTTTCAAAAGAGTTTTCTTTCAAACTGTTGTACTTAAAATACTTTCTTTTAAAAGCAATTTTTGGGGCCCATTTGTGTTCGATAGAAAGGAACCAATTTTATGTAAATGAACATTCTGTGTCCTGAAGATAAAAAAATGTTAATTTTAACAATTTCAGACATCTGTGACAGAATTTCTAAACTACTAGACTGGATTAAACTCACAAATGTGAAAAAGTAATACATGGTAAGACACCTTTTAATCCTTATATTAGATTTCTACTTCAAAAGGCAGGAAGAATTTTGGAGTTTAAAAGTTTTGAAACACTTTTCTCCATTTAAACCAAATATATATTTTTTGAAATTTAATCTTTTTTTTCTTTTACCATTTTCCTATTTGTTCCTATATTGCTTTCCATTTCTATATTTATATTACGTAATGTCAAGCACAGGTCTCAAGTATGACAGAATTTTACTCCAGAGCAATCTCAACTAGGGGAGCACATTTAATTTATACTTCTCTGAGCAACTACCCCAAGGATCTAGTCAATGAGATGCCCTTCTCCAAGGCCTCCCAAATGCCCTATCTCCCTTGGGCATGTGAACCATACTCAGTGGCTTCAGCTTGACCGTCTCCAAAAAAAATCTATAAAGGCCTTCCTTTTCATATTCCTTGTACTCAACTTTATTTTTTTTTTTCTGCCCCAGATCAAGGAACTTCTAAATATGGCTCATCATAATGTAACTTTCTTTCTCATTCTATGAATACCTGACAAGATTCTGTCAAAGTTCTTAGCTGATAAATTATATGAGAAGTTTTCTGGGCTGAAAAGTTACATTGCCAAGGCTTAATTGTAGAAAACTTTTTTTTAACCTGCCTGCCAGGATCTAACATAAATGTTTTCTTGGCGAA
Organism: Dromiciops gliroides; assembly: GCF_019393635.1. Taxonomy (NCBI): domain Eukaryota; kingdom Metazoa; phylum Chordata; class Mammalia; order Microbiotheria; family Microbiotheriidae; genus Dromiciops; species Dromiciops gliroides. The sequence goes on from NC_057866.1 coordinate 148,068,520, forward strand.
TGTTCAGTATGCATACAGAGAGGCTGGCTGTAGGTGCATAGTCACTTGTTAGTAACACCTGAGGAGGCGTTGCTCACGCCGTTTGAGCATCTGAAGCCTTCTAGGTACAATATAAACAGATGATTTAAAATTGTGTGGATGAGACAGCCCACAAACCTGTAAATAGCTTTTTTAAAAAAACTCACATCCACAGCCTGTAATTATATTTATAATTTTGATGTGATGACATTTTAAGGAAAGCAACAGCCTTCAAATAACTTATCTTCAACTACATGGGTTCAGTTTGCAATAAAAATATCATAAGGAGAAAAACTGAAGGGGTTTTAGGTGGAAAATTCTTCTGTATAGTATAATTGTACTTAGAAAGTTAGCTTGTTATACAGGTTAAATGCCTATCTTTTGGACACCAGGAGAATGGGCTCACATCATCCCCCTGACACATACTAAATTCATGATTAGGAGCAAATCACTTTATCTTTTACTGTTTCAGAAAATAAAGCCTATAAGTGGCAGGTGAATGCCCAGATGAATTGTTAGAGGGAGTTTCCACACTGGGAATTTTCCATACCAATGATTTAATAGGTCTAGATATAGATAGAAAGACAGATGTAGATAGCTAACTAGCTAGCTAGATGGATGGTAGATGGATAGATGATAGAAAGGCAATTATATAATTTATTTCAAAATCCCTAATCTTTTAAAAATTCCTTTTAGGCATTCATTTCATGATTATATCTTTGATGTGTAGCAGATTATTTTTTTAATGATAATAAACATGTTTTATTTAGAGTTTTGAGTTCTAAATTCTATCATTCCCTCCCTTCCCTCCCCCCTCCCTGAGGCAGCAATCAATCAGATGTTGGTTATACATGTGCAATCATGTAAAACATTACCATATTAGTCATTCTGTATAAGAAAACTTGAATAAAAGAAAGAAATGAAAGAAAGTGAAAAATAGCATGCTTCAGTCTATGTTCAATCAATATAAGTTCTTTCTTTGAAAGTGGAGAGTATGATTCATCAATAGGCCTTTAGGATTGTCTTGGATCATTGGATTGGTGAGAATAGTTAAGTCATTCATAGTTCTTCATCAAACAATATTGCTGTCACTGTGCACAGTGTTCTTCTGGTTCTGCTCACTTCATTGTACATCAGTTCAGCTAAGTCTTTCCTGATCTTTCTGAAATCATCCTGTTCATTTCTTATAGCACAATAACATTCCACCACCATCATATACCACAGCTTATTTGGCCATTCCCCACTTGATGGGTATTCCTTTAATTTCCAAATTTTAGCCACCACAAAAAGAGCTGCTATAAATATTTTTTGTATAAATAGTTATTTTTATCTTTTTGGGGATGTTTTTGGTATATAAACCTAGCGGTGGTATTGCTAGATCACAGTATATTTACAGTTGTATAGCCCATTGGGCATAGTTTTAAATTGTTCTCTACAAAGGTTGGATCTTTTCACAATCCTGCCAAAAGTGATCAGATCCCTAATCTTGAGCTGATGGGAGCCTCCCAATACAATAGGGGAAACTACATCAACTAGAGACATAAATGACTACCTACGCTATTACCCATCATCCTGAAACATTGATCAATAAGTGCTCATCGCCCCAAATAAACACATATTTCAGCATCCCTTTATTCAGAGTTATAGATATGCATTTAAACCCTTTGGGACAGAGGTTACATGGGAAATAGTGACATTTTCATAACTCATCAATGGACATTGTCCATCATATTACTAGCTTCTTACTGAAATGTGTATATTATTTTAAAATATGAGTATAGTACACATGATCTATGTACCATATATTCCTATTTATGCTGATGATTTGTCATACATGACATTGTAATGATAAAGTGTTTTCAAGGCTATGCTAGCAGATTGGAAATTATGACAACTCTTACCATTCTAGAAGACCTTTGAATAACCACCCCATGACAGAGGAATAATTATTGACATCTGAGGGATTTCTAGCTTAATTTAACTGTAGATAGTCTTAAAGGCCAGCTGTCAAAATGAATATACGTCAGAAGGGGAGATCCATTCTAATGAAGAAAGAGGTCTTCTAAGTCTTTGGAGCATTTAAGTTATTACAATAATGTAATATTCTATATCATCTTTATTTTAATGCATATGTATATATGTATACATATATGTTGGCAGTTATTCTTAGTGCTCCTTTATTATTACAACCTCCCTTCTGGGATGACTTTCCATTTACAAAATGTATACCTTGGATATAATTATTTATTTGCATGTTGTCTCTCCCATTAGAATGTGAGCTCTTTGAGGGCAAATGTCTATATTTTTGCCTTCTTTTTTATCCCTATTGCTTAGCAAAGTGCCCAGAAACATTAGCATCATAAGCAAAATCTTAACAAATATTCGTTGTTTTTCCTATACTGAAATACTAATTCTATATATTAAATTAAAAAGTAGACATTTTAGTATTAGCTGTGTATCCCCAATTTACTTCAGCACTCAGTGGGTTTAGGCAACAAAAATCATAAGTTATACATGAATAGCTGGTCCAAATCAGTAGGGGGTGTTTTTGATCTCACAAAAGCTAATAAATATCCATAAGGTTATTAGAGAACTGATAATTATTTTTCCTTACTGAAAGATCATTGGCATTAAAGTTTAGAGGTAGAAAGGACCTGTAACATCATCTAGTTTAACTCTAATACCTGTAGGGAGTTTTTCCTACAACAATCCCAAGGGGTTAAAGAATAGTTGAGGAAGGCAGTTTGCAACAAAAATATCATAAGTCAGAATGACCCAGAGGATTTCACTCAGATACAGCAGATTTTCCCAATTCTTCTAGTTCAATTATTGCTCCTTACCATCATGATCAAGTGCTGTCCCTATAAATATATGGACAAAACATGTGTATTTCTCCTTGCATAACTTTCTTTATCCTAGAATTGCACTAGCCTAAGCCAGACTATGTCATTCACATTTTCCAAACTTCCTTCCCCTCTACCAATATTATGATTAATGTTTCACAAGAGATTATTACTCTCCTTTTCTTTCCTTTGCTCCTATTGTATTCTTCAGTATGATACACATTTGATCTTGGAGCAAGATATTTATCTATTTTTGAGAATAGATTAATATCAGATTTTACACTAGAAGTCAATGGGTAAATAGATTACAGAAATTTGTTAAAAGGTGTCAAAGAGTAGACCAACACTGCCAAATGCTGTAGAGAATCCTAAAATGCAAAGGATTAGGGAAAAAAATAGGTCCTTCATTAGATTTGTCAAGTAAGAGATCTTTGCTAACTTTGGAGAGAGCAATTTCAGTTAAATGATCTAGTAAGAAGCAAGACTGTGGAGTTAAAAAAGAGTGAGAGAAAAGGAAGTCAAGTCAGATTTATTCCTTTTCTAGATGGCATTCTCAAGGAGTTTAGCCATGAAGGGGAGCAGGGAGATGAAACAACAGCTAATGGGAATGCAAGGAACAAGTGAGGGCTTTTTTTTTTTCCTTTTAAGTATATGGGGAGAGATTGATTTTTTTAAAATTTTAGTTAAAAGGAAAGCAACCAGTAAATAAGTGACATTACAGATAAATGAGAAGAGTGGTTGAAGGAACAATCTGCTAGAGAAGAAATGATGGAATTGGATCAATTGTGCATGTAGAGGTATTTACCTTGGTAGGAATGGGGAAGGAGAGATGAAACAGGGAGGTAGAATATACAGGAAGATTTGAGATGATAGGCTTGTCTACATTAACCTTACTAAGGAAACAGGACACTTCTTTTGGTTTAGACATGAGGGAAGGAAAGGAAAGGTGAAGGACTGGACATATTTAAATAAATATATTGGGGGGGAACAAAAGGTCACAATATCAAGAAATTAGGAAACAGAATCTGTTGAGAGGGAGGAAAGAAGGGTCAAAGGTGGAAGGCTTGAGGAGACATAATAGTTCTTATTTTATTTTGGTTTTGTATCCCATATGTCTAATGTAGTCTACTGTAACACTACAAATTTAATAAATAGTTATTGAATTAGATGTAGTCAATATTTTGACAATACAGATTTTTGTAGAAATAATTCCAACATGCACTGCAGTAACTAAATATTTAATTTAAATAATAGAGCATCCTTTTCAAAATCATTGGAACCTTTATCACTGTGGTAAACATAAGAAAAGTCCTCTATACCTTGAAATTTATCTTTCAAAACTTTATGGTAAGATTACTTGAAACTCCATTTCTTTCATTGACATGAATTAGTATGTGGTTTAGGTAAAGCCCACAAGACAAATACACAAAAAAACCTGCGGTTCTTTGTCTTTGCCAAGTTGGTTCCATTACCATTTTGATGGTTAATATCATCCAACACTGAATTCTAGAGAGAGCAATAAAATCTATCGTGTTCTTTTAAATTTGGCTTATGATCATATATTTTGGTACCTCTAATAAAAGTTTAAACACTCAAGCTGAGATGACTTCTATTGCTAGTTCTCGGAATCTATCTTTATTTACACAATTAATTTTTTTTGGATAATGAGATGGCATCTGGCCTTTCCGTACCTGGCACATAGATCTGTTGTTGCTCACCTGGCAGTCAACTGGTTGCCAGGAATTCAATCCAATATTCTGGAAACACCAATCACAATTAACTCCCCCATAGTGGTGTCATAATAGCATAGTCTGAATGGGCCAAAAATACTTAATGGCAGCATAGTTGGCTGAAGTAATGCGTTTCTCTGCTGAAACTTGAAAAGAGAGATATCTATCCTACGGTGATTTGTACATTAGCAACTGGGGTAGGATAATAACAGGCATAGGTTAAATACACTATTCCATTTCATTCTCTAAACAACTCTGTGAGATTAGTATGTAACCTTAAAACCATTCAACCCTGTTTTTCACCTGGATTCTGGGTTGAATATAGGTTTATCAGATGATAGGTATACCTTTTTTGGCTTGAATCTCTTGCCATCTCAGCTCATTTGGGAACTTCTACAATTATCTGAACTCATTTTGCATAATTCTAGTAGATCAGACAAGAAACATGCTTTTCAAAAATAATTTAATTGATACTAAAACAACTTGTTTTAAAAATGGAAACAATGCAAAATCTGGAAATTAGTTTCATAATTAAGTGAGTCATTAGGGCAAACAATCTCTTCAAAGACTCAGAGCCCACTATGGGTAGGCCATGTCGAAAAAGTATTTTTTGGACCAAGTTGCAAAGATCCACCAGTACATATTAATCTTTTCTCAGAGCATTAATCTCTCTCTTTCTCTCCCTCTCTCTTTCTTCCTCTCCTTCTCTCTCTCTCTCTCTGTCTCTCTCTCTCTGTCTGTCCCTCTTTCTCCCTCTTACTCTCTCTGTCTCTGTCTCTCTTCCTCCCCTTTTTGCTTCAATCTCAGTAAGAGGTCTTTCTTATCTCTTATCACTCTTGAATCTACTCATGACTATCAATACTAGCATATTCCTAGATATCCTGATAGCCCCTTCTCCTCTGGAAGTCTCCATTGTTCTCTTGATGTGATCACTCTGAATGTCAATAAAAGGACTAATGGGAATGTAAATCCAAGAAACATTAATTAGATATATCCTTGAGGCCTATGGTATCAAGGAAAACATAATTCTTTCCCCTCAAATTTACCACTATTATAGGTAAAACTATTATTGCCCCAATATTATAGATAAGAAAACTGAGTCTTAGATAAAGTTGCTTATCAAAGGTTGAAAATCTAGTAAAAAGAAAAGCTATAAGTTGAAACCAGACCTGTTACAAATTCAATATTTTTTCCATTATGTCACAGTGCCTTTCATGTTATTTTACTTCTGATGACATAGTACCAAGTTCTAGAATGATTTCTTTTACAGTTTGGGAACAGAATGCTTTACTTCCATGCTTTAATAAATCTAGGATTTTGTCACTGTGGGCAAACATTCCCCCACTGAAGAACTCAATACAAACATTCTTTCTCCTATTATGTGATTATTTTTCGTGGTTTTCCAAATATCCTGCATAGGGGATATACCTAAAATGTTGTAGGCCTTCCATTTGATATTTTAATATTTCATGTAATATTTAGACTATCCATCTTTCTCAAGAGGAAGAATAAAAATAGTTTATTCAATCTGGTAACCCTAAGTCTGAGATTTACATACTATCTTTGTAACTTTTGCTATGTGGCCGAGGCCAAGTCATTTAACTTTCATCCTCTTTTTCTTCATATATAAAATAGGATAATAATACATGAACAAGATTTTGGCAGATAAAATAATTTTCAAAAGTTAAATCATTGTGTAAATATGAGTTAGTAATATTTTTCTTTGGTCTTACTACATGGTCAGTCCAATTCCTTGTTCTGACACACACATCCTTGATGATGTCTTTGTATCATACTACAAACAAGTCTTCATTGTTTATATGTCTTAGACTATTTACATGTTACACATATATTTCCACTGTCTTTAGTATAACATGCAATTTTGATTTTTCTGAGATTATGGTGTTACATAATTCAAAATTATATAGCACCACTGGAAAAGTGCTGTTGTTAAAAAGATGGGTTTTGGTGGGAGTAAGGAATCATTGAAAGTACAACACAATTTCCCATAAATATTCTAAGTTCCTCTTCCTAAACAGTTATTAATCCAGCCCATTGTCCTCCTGCAGTTCCTGTCCTATACTGATGAACTATTCATCCAAGTAAATGCAGTAATCTGACTTCATTCACTTGTTTTTTTCATCATGAATTAGTAAGCTGGTATTTTATGAGTATCTCAGGCTATCATGAAGAGTGCCCTATAATGTTATAATTCCCTGAAATCAGCAAAATGACACCACCCAATATTAGTATCTGGAAAACATTAACACAAACATATTTACATGGTGCATGTTATAAATATGTCTGTGTGCAGAAACTTCACATTTTTTTTGCAGAAAATATATGATCCTGACAGATATTTTTAGCAATAATCAGAATATTGTCAAATAGCATTTTCTCTGTGTTTGAATCTAACAAGCCTTAGAATATAAACGGAAGAAAAATTGTTCATAATGAACATTAGAAAGGAAGTAAATAAGCATGTATTAATCACTTACTCTGTGCCAGGCAGTGGACTAAGTGATTCACAAATGCCATCTCATTTAATCTTTGCAATATCCCTGAGAGGTAGGGGCTGTTATAATCCCTATTTTTACAAGTGAGAAAACTAAGGGAAACAGAGGTTAAGAGACTTGCTTAGAGTAACACAGATAGTAAATGTCTGTAGGCACACCTGCTGGCCTCTATATATGTAATGTGGTTTAAAGGTATACTACCTCCATGTGTAGGCCAGATTCCTGGCTCAATTTTCTTATTCTCATCCTGTATTCCAAGGAAATCAAGGGAAATAATCTGATATGTTCTCATTATTAAAAAAACTGAACTATTTCCCTTTTATAACTTAATAAATTAGTTGTCATCTCCAACCTAACATGATTAAGTTAATTGGAGAAATACCTTTTGCCATGAGTTTTTAATCATCTTTTCCAGTATATCTACATCTGCCCTCATCTCTTAGCCTTAAATAAACATCAACATTTCTTGCTAATTAATATTATAAAAATAAAAAAGTGAAGACATAGTTATTACAAAGTTCACAGTCAGCATCACATCTAACCAACTACTAGAACTTTTCAATTCTGAAAAAAAACAGTCCCAGTATTATTTCTAGTATAATATAAACTGAGTTAAATTCCTTTAAAATATTTTTCCAATTATACGTAAAACAATTTTATTATTTTTTTAAATTTCAAGTTCTAAATTCTCTCCCACCACCCATTCTTCTCCCTTCTCTGACAATGCCAGTAATTGTATATATGTTGTACATGTGCAGTCATGCAAAATATATTGCCATATTAGTCATATTGTGAAAGAAAAGGCAGACCAAAAAAAATAAAGAAAGCAAAGTGAAAATTTGAATGATTGGATCCACATTCATACTCTATCAGTTTTTTCTCTGGATGTAGATTGCATTTTTCATCATGAGTTATTTGGAATTGTCTGGATCATTGTATTGCTGCAAATAAGTCATCCACAGCTGATCATCTTATATTATTGTTGTTATTTTGCAAAATGTTGTGATTTTCTTAAATTCATTTTGTATCAATTCTTGTAAGTCTTTCAAAGTTTGTTTAGATCATCCTGCTCATCATTTCTTATTGCATAATAGTATTCCATTAAAATCATATTACTATAACTTGTTTAGCTATTCCCCAATCGATGGACATTTACTCAATTTCCAATTCTTGGCCACCACAAAAAGTGTTGCTATAAATATTTTTTGTACATATAGATCCTTTTGTTTTTATCTTTTGGGATATAAACCTAATGGTGATATTGCTGGGACAAAGAATAGGCACATTTGTATAGCCTTTTGGGCACAGTTTCAAATTGCTCTCCAATTCACAAATGTATCAATAGTGCTTTAATGTCCCAGTTTTCTCATTTCTCCTTCAACATTTGTCCCTTTTTCTTTTCTGTCATATTAACTAATCTTATAGGTGTGATGTGGTACTTGAATTTTTAATTCTCATTTCTCTAATCAGTTGTGATGGAGTATTTTTATACGACTATAGATAGCTTTGATTTCTTCACATTAAAACTGCCTGTTCATATACTTAGACCATTTATCAATGGGGGATAATTTATATTCTTATAAATTTGAATCAGTTCTCTATGTATTTGAAAAATTAGACCCACATTGAAGATATCTCCCATAAAAAAAAAAATCCTAGCTTTCTTCTTTACTTCTAATGTTGGTTTAATTGGTTTTGTCTCTGCAATTTAAAAAAAATTTGTTATAATCAAAATTATCTATTTTATATCTCCTAATGTTCTCCATCCATTGTAATGTTATAATTTCTTCCCTTTTTCATAGATCTAAGGGTAAACTATCCCTTATTCTCCTAATTTGTTTATAGTATTATTCTGTATGTCTGAATCATGTACTCATTTTGAGCTTATCTTAGTATGTGTTGTAAAATGTTGGTTAATACCTAATTTTAGCCATGTTTTCCAGTTTTCATAGTAAACTTTATCAAATAGTGAGTTCTTGTTCCAGAAGTTTGGGTCTTTCGGTTTCTCAAAAAAACTATGGTCATTTATTTACTATGTATGGCTTACTAAACCTCTACAGTGATCCACCATTCTATTTCTTTTTTTTTTCTTTTTTTTTTTTGTGAAACAACGAGGGTTCAATGACTTGACTAGGGTCACACAGCTAGTAAGTATCAAGTGTCTGAGGCCAGATTTGAACTCAGGGACCTTGAATCCAGAGTCGATGCTTTCTCCACTGTGCCACCTAGCTGCCCCACCATTCTATTTCTTAACCAGTACCAAATTGTTTTGATGATGACCATTTTATAATACAGTATGAAATCTGATATGGCTAGCCTGCATCCCTGCATATATTTTCATTGATTCCCTTGATATATTGAACTTTTGTTCTTCAAAATGGATTTTGTTATTATTTTTCTAGCTCTATAAAATAAAGCTTTGGTAGTTTGGTGTAGCTCTAAATAAGTAAATTAATTTAGTTATTATCTTTTTATTATATTGTATTAGTCTACCCTTGAGCAATTAATATTTTTCAAATTGTTTAGATCTGACTTTATTTGGTTCTTGGGCTTGTCTTGGTTGGTAGACTCTCTAATATTTTATTTTGTTCACAGTTATTTTGAATGGAATTTCTCTTTCTGTCTCTAGCTGTTAGACTTTGCTGGTAATATTATAAAAAAGCTAATTATTTATGTGGATTTATTTTATTTTTTTATTATTTTGTCCTTTCTTATTATTGTTTTCCACAAAAGTATTTTATTATTTTCCAGTTAAATGTAGAGATAGTTTGCAAAATTTGTTTTCATAAGATTTCAAATTTCAATTTTTTCTCCCTCCCTCCCCTCTTTCCCCCCTCCCCAAGACAGCAAGCAATCCAATATAGGTTATATATGTACAATCACATTAAACATATTTCTGCGTTAGTCACATGGTACTAGAAGAATCAAAGCAAAAAAGGAAAAACCTTAAAAAAGCAAAACAAAAACAATGAGATAGTATGGTTCAATCTTCATCTAGATTCCATAGTTCTTTTTTTTTTCTTTTTCTCTGGATTCGAAGAGCATTTTCTATCATGAGTCCTTTGAAACTATCTTGGATCATTGTATTGCAGAAAAGAGTTAAGTCTATCACACTTGATCAACACACAATATTGCTGATACTGTGTACAATGTTCTCCCAGTACTGCTCATCTTACTCATCATCAGTTCATGTAAGTCCTTCCAGTTTCTCTGAAATCTGCCTGCTCATTGTTTCTTATAGCACAATAGTATTCCATTACATTCATATACCACAACTTGTTCAGCCATTCCCCAACTGATGGGCATCCACTTGATTTCCAATTCCTTTCCACCACAAAAAAAAAGCAACTATAAATATTTTTGTACATGTAGGTCCTTTTTCCCTCTTTTATGATCTCTTTGGAAAAAAAGACCTGGTAGTGGTATTGCTGGGTCAAAGGGTATGCACAGCTTTATAGCCCTTTGGGCATAGTTCCAAATTGCTCTCCAGAATGGTTGGATCAGTTCACAGCTCCACCAACAATGCATTAGTGTTCCACTTTTTCCACAGCTTCTCCAACATTTATTATTTTCCTTTTTTGTCATGTTAGCCATCTGATAGGTGTCAGGTTATTTTAATTTGCATTTCTCTAATCAATAGTGATTTACAGCATTTTATCATATGATAATAGATAGCTTTGATTTCTTCATCAGAAAATTGCCTGTTCATATACTTTGATCATTTCTCAATTGTGGAATGGCTCACATTCTTATAAATTTGATTTACTTCTTGATATATTTTAGAAATTACTCTTTTTTCAGAAATACTGGCTATAAAAATTGTTTTCCAGCTTTCTGCCTCCCTTCTAATTTTGAATGCATCTCTTCTGTTTGTCCAAAACCTTTTTAATTTAATGTAATCAAAATCATCCATTTTGCATTTCATAATATTCTTTATCTCTTGTTTGGTCATAAACTGTTCTCCTTTCCATAAATCTGAGAGCTAAACCATTCCTTCCTCTCCTAATTTACCTAAGGTATCACCTTTTATGTCTAAATCATGTGCCCATTTTGACCTTATTTTAGTATAAGGTGTAAAATGTTGGTCTATGCCTAGTTTCTGCCATACTATTTTCCAGTTTCCCCAGCAGTTTCTATCAGATATTGAGTTCCTATCCCAGGAGCTGGAGTCTTTGGGTTTATCAAACAGTAGATTGCTACTGTGCCTCCTGTGCCTAACCTATTCCATTGATCCACCATTCTATCTCTTAGCCAGTACCAAATAGTTTTGATGACTGCCCCTTTATAGCAAAGTTTCAGATTTTATACAGCTAGCCTGTCAGATACCCTCAACTTGATTTAGCCCATCTGCTCAGATTCATCCACTTTTTATGTTCACCTTTCACCCAACTGTCACCCATAGCTCTAAGAATCTGTAGTATTTATGGAATTTACACTTGGCATGGTAATCAATTTACCAAGGAAATACGTTATATAATTTGATCAAATAATCACTTGGAAAAACAAACAGTTTAGAAGAACAAAATACACATAGAAGAATAAAAAACCAATGCAATTCAAATTGGCTTAAAATAATCTAAAAATAATGAAAATCTCTATGAAAATAAACTCATAATATTGCTTTCAAAATGCAGATTCAATAGCATAGAAATCCTTATGTAACATTTGAAATGATATAATTTCTCTGAGTGAATTTAGAACATTTTTGATTCTGATATTTAAAATCCCCAACTTTCATATTAATATTTTTATAATATGTCCCTATTTATGGCAATAATAAATTTGATTACAAGAATATAAAAAAAGCACTTTTGCAAATGTTCTCTTTTTTTTTAAAGTAAAAGTAGTATTCCTAGAATTAATTTATACTTGTCATGGTAATCAATTTACCAAGGAATAACTTAACATAATTTGATAAAATAATCAGTTGGAAAAACAAAGGTTAGGAGAACAAAATATACATGGAAGAATAAAAAACAATGAAATTCTCTAATTCTCACAGAAATCAGGTCTTCCTGAATCCAAGCCCTGTGCTTTCTTCACTGTTCCACCTAGCTGCCCCCAACCATCTTTTCTTAAGTGTAAAATCAGATTAGACAAGATGACCTCAAATGTCCAAACTATACATTTATGACAAAATTAATTTGAAATAGATAGGATCTACTAATTTCATAGCTTTCTCCTTGTGTTCATTACTAGATACATTTTTTCATATTTATTTGTTTATAGTTCTTTTCTTTTCCTTGAGAAAACAATAATTTTTATCTAAACATTTTTTAATCTTCCATCAGACCATACCATAGTGTTTTGTATACAATAGGTTTTTAATATATCTATTAAATTGAGTAAAATATTATTGAAAGTAGGGAATAAATTAGGAAGTTGCGGAATTGCTCATGTCATTATGGAATGAAAAATCTAAAGAAAGCTTTGAGACACTTAAGTGCTAATGTTTGCCCTTTTTTCTGAATTGACTCTTTTTCCCTTTGGCTATGGTGTGGAAGAAAACATTAATCAGATATCTTTGGTATTGTCAACTGATCAAGAAAGAAAGAAAGAAAATCCTGTAGGATTTAGCCAGGGGATCCACACAAAGAAAATTTGATTTTGGTATTGTCCCATAGAGGAAGAATGAGAATAAAACCCAGAAAAGTCAGCTGCAACACTTGGGAGATCTTATATCTAAGGAACATTTAACTTGCTTTATTCTACTTGGATGCATCTATGGTATAGTCAATGAAAATATCACCTTCCACTACTAAATATTGAGCCTAATTTGGGAGTTTGAGGACCCTCAATGTAGACCCCTAAAAATTAGACACTTAGTTTCAAGATTATTTTTACTTAGTTTAGTATTTATTAAAAACAACAAAAAATGAATGAACAAACAAACAAAAAAACCCCCCAGTTCTCTCATTCACAGAATGAGGTGTTTGGACAATACAGCTTTTGACATACATTCTAGTTGAAATCTATAATTCAGTGATATAGTGGGAAAATGGGGTATGGGTTGGGGTTGGGGTTCTTGGGAATTCCTCTTTAAAGAATTACACCCTCTTGCACACAAAACTTAGTTAGAACAAGGTGATAGTTTATTTAGGAGCAAGGGAAGGGAAGGGTGGGGGGAGGGAAACCATGAAAGAAATCCTTAGACTTTTCATGGGGAGATTTGGCATAAAGCACATGGCTCAGAGGTACCAAATCTCGAACAGGAGACCGGAAGGTACTTTTATAGAGGCCTGATGGGGGTGGACCATCTGCCCGTGAAAAGTTCCTTTAGTGAGAGAGGACCATCCCCCACTGGTGGTAGCTGGGGGAATTGGGTGAGCAGTGGAGGACCATCTCCCACTGGTAGTGACTAAAGGAATTGGGTGAGGGGTGGCTATGGATCCCTCCTCAGAACACAAAGGCCGAAGCCACACCCAAACTTATCTCCCCAGGATAAGGGAGACCGGAATGAAGGGTAGGAATCCCAAGCTAGCTCAGTCCGATTTGGTTCCTCTAGGCCTTATCTGTCCTCTGGTTTAGTTTCTCAAGGAGAAGATTCCTCGGTGTGCCCCAGAGAAATTCTGGGGTGCTCTGCGCCCCATGACATTAGTGAACAAAACCACAGCTCACAAGATCCATTCCAGCATATCTTTTTTTCTTTCCTGAATAATTCAGAGGATGCATTAACTAAAAGAAAAGATTTTTAATTAAAAGAAAGTATGAAAACTAACCAGGAAAAACCCATTAAATACATTTCTATACTTTCTCATGTCAATGATGCAAGAAGGAAGATGTGCAATGCCTACCATGTAGAAAGTAAGTAATAAAAGTTTTTTGACTGGTTGATTACTACTGATAAAGAAGCAACAATATAATGAATTATGTTTCCACTCATAAATCATGAGACTTTAAAAATATATTTTATTTTTAATTTAAGGAATAAAACAAACATTTCCATAACATAGTATATTGAAAAAGATGATTGCACATGAAACTACAAATCTATTATGTACAACTTGCTATTTTTAAAAAATGCATAATAAGGTTATCATGTAATTTCTTTTCTTTTTTTTTTCTTTATGGGAATTTTTTAGACAAAAATCTTTCCCTGGCTATCACCTCTACTCCATGTTAATTTTATGTACATATTGGAATGTAAACTCCTTAACAGCAAAGACCATCTGACTTTTGTGTTTATATCCCCAGTCCTTACAAAATGTCTGGTACATAGTAAACCTTTAAATAATGCTTACTGATTGATCAACGGTTGAATAGCTTGGAGAACTCACAATCCTAGACTCTGTCTTCATTTGAGTGCTGTTCTGTTCATGAAGTTGCCACTTCCTGCTTTTCCAGAGAGCTGCTGATACAATTAACTTAAAAGCTGGATTCTATCTACCTAGTTGCTTTGTTTGCTGAATTGTGAGTTGATAATCTCTTGCTTTGCTTTCTCTATTGTGCTACCATCGGTTACCTCCCCACTTATCTATTATTGTCATCTGTTATTCCTAGGCTGAGTTAGGAGCCAGGTAGACTTCCCCATAGATAAGTACTTATACCTCTTTTGTAAAACAATCTATAGCCTAAGGGCTAATTTCAACTCTTTTTCAAGTCAGACCCTCAGTCATACCCATCCAGCACACTGAAAAACAAACAAACAAAACAAATTTAGATTTTCTTTTTCTTTCAAGAAAATTCTTTAGGAGCCTTATATTTGAATTGGGTTGAGTAAATTTTGTTCCAATTTTCATCACTGCCCTAATAGCTAGTACTGATATATTGAAATCATGTTCACTTTTCCTAAACTTTAAATTTTCTTTCTTTTCAATTATATAAGGAGGATAATTGGAATTAGTAGAAAGAAACTGTCCAGTGAAGAGGTAGTCATTTCTCTCTCTCTCTCAATTAACTTTTAGTACACTCACATCAAAAAAACAAATAAACCAACAAAAAACATCCTCTAGAGCTCCTTTATAAAGGAAACAAAAATCTTGCATTTTAAAAATGCTTTTCTTTTAGTGGCCCACAAAGGAGAGATTAAATCCATGAATCCACAAACACATTTCTCTACAATTACAGTGTGACAAATTCAGTGTGGGAGTGAAAAGATTCTTTCCCTTCTCAGTAGATTAGATGATTTTGTGATTGAAAATACACAGAGAGGAGAGACAGAAAGCACTTTATTTAGAACATGGAAGAATACATTCTTTCATTATGTTCAGTTATTGTCTGCTTCAGTCTGCTTTTCTACCATGATTGTATTATTTTAACATTAAGGGGTTTATTTTATGAAATTTTCTCCATTATTTTCTGTAATAAAACACAAATTTTAAAGAGGAAAACAAACTAAAATTGATTACACTTAGTAATAATGAGTATATGCTCTAGAACTTCAAGGAAAATTGAGAAAGGATCTAAAATTAGAATTAGACAATAAGAACTAACACAGATTTAGCATTGGAGGGAACTTCGAAGCCATCTTGTTTGACTTTCTTATTTTACAAATGAAAAAATTGAAACCTTGAAATTTAATGTGACTTGCTTGAAGCTGTATGGATAGCACAGTCTTAGAAAACCGAAGTCCTATACTGAGTAGGAAATGTCACAAATTTATTTTCTTATTGTCTACAAATACTTAACATCCTCTCCCTTAGTAGTGACATTTCTATTTCAGTTATTTTCTTCTTTTTAAAAATGAATTTCTACATCTATTCATGTTAGTTGTCCTATGAAATTCTGTAAAATGTTCCATCTCTCTGGTTATCATTTTCTCTAATTATGATGCTTCCCTATCTTAATGTCCTCCTAAGTGACCGCTATGCCAGCATCTTTCCCTTATGAAACCCATCTTTTATATAGCTCCCTAAATAAGCTTCTCAGTGCCTATATCTGGTAATGTTATTAATTTATTCAACAACTGACAGTGACCCCTTACTGTTTATATGAAAAACAAACAAAAGAATGCATATTCCTTAAACTGGCTGTGAAATCCTTCCACATGACTCCAAACTAGCTTTTTAGACTGATTTTCACATTTGTCCTCTTCATTTGCTCTAGTGTCTGTTCATTTGCTCTGTATATTCTCCTTTCATAGAATGAATTCTATTCTCATATCTCTTGTGGATGATCCTTTTTGACTCAGTTGTCTCCTCGTCAATGTAACTGCCTTAATTGCACAAGTAGCCAAAACTATTCTATCCAGAACCCTTTATTTCTCTCCTTTGTGCTAATTACTCCTGATCCTTGATATCTGCTCCATATTTACCATTTCTGTTTCCCTCAAGTCAGTCACTTAGTAGGTTTGTTAGCTAGGATTTATTCTTGCCATGTGCCAGGCATGGTGCTAAGAGTAATGAATATAAAGAAAGGTTAAAAAAAATCCCTAAAGTCACAGTCTAATGGAGGATAATAATAAAATGTAAATTCCTTAAAGGTTGTTGTTGTCTGTCCTTCATTCTCAAAGAGGACCATAACATTGGGGTGATATCATGACTTACAGAGAATTGGATTTAAGTGATGGAGGGCTATTCAAAGTCACCAACCTCACTTTCTCTTCTAAAGCCATCTGGATAATTGGAAATGGCCCTGGATGTTTAAGGCAAGTGAAGTTAAGTGACTTGCCCAGGATCACACAGCTAGTTAATGTCTGTGGTCAGATTTGAACTCACATCTTACCAACTTCAGAGCCAGTGCTCTATCCACTGCAATACCTAGCTGCCCCTTCCTTAAAGGTAAGCATTATAGAGATTGTATTTGAGGGTGTCTCATTGGATAGACTGCCAGGCCTATACTTCAAATCTGGCCTCAAAACCTTACTAGCTGTATGACCTTGGGCAAATTATTTAACCCTGTTTGCCTGAGTTCCTCATTTATAAAATGATCTGGAGAAGGAAATGACAAAGCATTCCAGGGTCTTTACCAAGAAAATCTCAAAATGGGGTCACAAAGAGTCAGACAAGACTGAAATGACTGAACGACATTAACACAATTCACATGTATTTTTATATGCTAAACACTTGGCACAATACATATGAACAGCAAATGTTCATTGAATTTGAAATTATTTTAAGTACATGCAACACCAGTTTAAATAATCTCTCTCACAGAGATTACACACACATACACATGCGCACACACACACACACACACACACACACATATATATATATATATACAGACACAGACACACACATACAAATTCATTTTTGACAAACCATTAAGAGCATGTATAATCTTGATAGCTAGAGTGTCATTTTTTGATGAGTCTGAAAGATTATGAGGAGAATTTAATTGTCATTCTGGAGAGACAGTTAATTATGCTGTCTTGTGAGAAACAGTGAGAATACAGAGGGAATGAACAAAGAATTTCATACCTGATGTGGGAAAATGTTTTATTTCTCACACACACACACACACATACACACACACACACACACACACACACACACACACACACATTTTTTTTCTTTGTGAAGACACATGAATAGAATTCTTAAGAATTCCTAAGAATTGGGGGCACCTAAGTGGCACAGTGGATAAAACACTGGCCCTGGATTTAGGAGGACCTGAGTTCAAATCTGGCCTCAGACACTTGACACTTACTAGCTGTGAGACCCTGTGTAAGTTACTTAAGTCTCATTGTCCTGCAAAAAAAAGCAAAAAAGAATTCTTAAGAATCAATTTTAGATCATAAGTTGGGTTGAGCCAGCATGGTAGAATAACGGAGCAAGTCAACTGAACTCTCCCAAATTCATCTCTAAACAACTATAAAATAACACCTCAAAATTAATTCTGCAGTGATAGAACCAGCAAAAGGAGGTGAAAAAATTTTCATTGCACAAGAGAATTTAGAAAGTTGGCAGTAAAGGTCTGTCTCATTCAGATAAAAGAGGAGCACAATCCAGTACAAGAGGTATCTAGGCAAACCAGCAACAGGCTGTGTCCCATGAATCCAGTAGTAAGACCCCATAGACCTCACACAAGGAGGTCAGAAATCAGATCATTCAGACTCAAGGCTGTTACTTAACACTGGGCAACATGGCAAGTCATTTAACATGGTTTGGCTCAGTTTCCTCATCTACAAAATAAGCAGGAGAAAAAAATCACAATTGACTCCAGTACCTTGTCGAGAAAACCCAAAATGAGGTCATGAAAAGTCAGAAACAACTTACAAACAATTGAACAATGAATCCAGGTTAAATTAAAGGAAGCTGTTAATTTTAAGTGGTGAAAATTTCAGTGAAGTTATAATATGCTCTACTGACTTTTGAAAAGTAGCCCCATAAAACCCTCCCTATTAATAAGGAAAAGTACTATCTGACAAAATATGGATCCTTCCATAGGAAGAGTACCCTATTTCTCTCCTGAATATAGGAGTTTGTGGTTTTTAAACTGTCTTCTGGATCCAATGTTGGTCATTACATTTAATTCGAGTTCAATGTCTCTTGGTGTTTTCAGCTACACTATTGTTATCAACATATATATTATCCTATTGGTTCTGCTTTACTTCTGCATCTCCTTGCTTTACTTATTTTGTGTTTCTTTGATTTACTCATTTACCACTTATTATTTCACAACAACATTTTTTCATAGTCATATATACTTTCTCTGTACCCCCACTAGAGACATTTCTTTGGGGATTGGATGGGACTTGACTGGTCCCCCATACTTTTTCTACTGAACAGAGAACTAGGAAACTGGTACTTCCTTACAAATAGAAATCAAAGACTAGCCACATGGAGCTAAGATGCTGTGGTCTATTTGAGAGTTTATGATGGCAAAGAGTGATTCAAACAAACTGGAGAGAAAAATGTGTTCAATGAGACCACAGAAATCCAGGAGATAATACCAATTCCCATTGACCTCCCTAGAGTACTACACTGGAGATGAGGGGAGAAACAAGTTTCCCTTAATGTTCACAATTCACCTTCCATTTGCTCCTCTGATCATTGGAAAAGAGAATAGTGTGGTGGAAAAGGTCCAGCTTCCTGACTGTAACCATAATTACCTGCCAGTGAATAAATGTTCCTTTCACAGGCTTATTGGTATTCTTTTGATATTTCAAACTGTTCTTAATGTATATAGCTATTTACAGTGATCTGTGTCTAAGCTGATAAGTATACAGTTTAGCATTGAAAAAGAAGGAAGCTTAATTAAAAGAGGGGAAAAAATGTTTTCCATAGCTGTGGTCGAGGTAGGGAAAGAAGGAGATTTGATTAGATATAGAGAATTTCTATGAAGCTAGTAATCATTGAGATATCCAGATTAGCTAGACTTCTTTGAACGTAAGAGCAACTTAATAAGGAAATTTGTTAGTAACAGTGAGAAGTGGAAGATTGTGTATTTTTCAGGTTAACTATCTTACATTAAACACCCAGTTACTGCCCCTCCTTGTCATGTATGTGTGTATATGTATATTTATACATTTATATATATATATATGCACACACTTCCATACACACATATACAGATATGTATCTATGTATTAACACAGAGTAAGCCAGTGATAGGCATTCATCTTCTTCCCAGTTTTTTTTTTTAAATCACAAAAATATTTATATAAATATTTTGGTATATAGAGTCTTATCTATTTGTGACCCTACCGGAGTTTATGTTTAGGAGTAGGATCTCTGGCTCAAAAGATATGACTAGTTTAAACACTTTTATCTAAAAATTCCAAATTGTTTTCTACAACAGTTGAACCAAGTCATAGTTCCACAAACAGAAAATTCGTATGATATTCCTTTTATAATTCATCATTGCTTTATGCAAAGTACTTTTTTATTTACTACTAGTCACTTGTTTGAAATTATTTAGGTATAATTAGAACAAAATTTCATATAGGCAATTTTATCGATTATTCTATTTTAGAAGCATATCTGCAATTCAATTCTGAAGTTGATACTGCATTTCAAAAGTAGTTACTAAATGAAAGTACTCATTTTATGAATGATTTGGCAGTTACCCACTGGCAACTAGCCAATATTTTAGCAGAGCATGCCTTAGTAAAGAACATATTCTGATACTTCTGTTGTCTTTGTATTTCAAAGGGATGACAAAACTTGCCTTTTTGATTGCTTTCAAGAACATCAGGAGACATTGGTTTATCTCAGCATATTTTTAGCCATGCCTCAAGAAAGCATCTGGATTTCAGCAGTAAAACTCTGCTGTGCTGTGCTTCTGAGAACTAACAAGAGACATTCATTTCCCATTAGACTTCCAAAGAACACTACTCCAAGCTACATGTTTCCTTCAGTGAATTGATCATCATTACAATGAATAGGGGAAACCAAAACCAGTTGATGGCATTTGTATTCAGGAGCTGTGGCATTTTACTGACATAAAATGCTTTAAAGTCTAAAATGGAGCCACAGTAATTCTGTCTCCACAATAAAATGCAATACTGTTCAATTGTTTCCCTGCGTGGTTATGCATGCCATTTTTTCTTTATCAGTCTTTGTGTTAAAATGATATGAAACTGAAAATTAGAAACTGTTTTCAAGGCTTGAGTTTTCCCATCATTTGCATTAGGAATTACAGAAATTTAAGCTATCATTGTTATGTTGTTGTTGGTCAGTCATTCAAGTCATGTCTGATTCTTTGTGACCCTGTGGGTCATAACAGATCCATTTGGGTCTTCTTTACAAAGATACTGGAGTAGTTTCCATTTCCTTCTGCAGTGGATTAAGGTAAAAAAGAGATTAAATGGCTTTTCCAGGGTTACATAGCTAGTGAATGTCTGAGGCCAGATTTGAACTCGGGTCATCCTGATTACAACACCTACCACTCAATCCACTGAGCCACTTGGATGCCTCTTTTATTTCATCTTTTAATTATGTCATAATATATGTATATATTATTTATCTCCACAGATATAATAAATATTACATAAAGTGATATATCTCTACTTCATTATATCTGTGAGAGGAAAGCATTGTAAGAATGGAGTCATTGTATATTTAGCCAATTGTTGCATTCCCATCTTTTGTTTGTTTGATTGATTTTATTTAGTTCCAAGATAATTGAATTTCTGTTTAGAATTTAGGTTTACAATATTCTATTTCTATTATTATTCTAATTTACGATGATTCTAGTCAGAATTTATCATTAAATCTTATAAATGTCTAATGTGAGATCAACATATGTTTAAATATTGATTCAACAATGAACTGAAAAGCTGAAGAATTAAGGAGATGCGATATTAGGAATGATATTATCCATTTGAAATATTGTCTGGGGAATACTGGGAGACTGTTTACTTCATGCCAAAGCATTCATATGGATAATTATTAATTTAGTCAATGATTTTAAGAATTCCCTCCCCTCAAATTTCCCCATTCTCTCTGTCTCTCTGTCTCTGTCTTTCCGTCTGTCTGTCTGTCTGTCTGTCTGTCTGAAGGTATTGATACAGTTGCTGGAGGTTTTGCAGTTAGTTGTACTAGATTCAGAAGCACCACCTGCTTTCTCAAATGAATGCAACAGTTAAAAAAAATGGGACATTCATACCAAGAAAGAATTCTAGATCCCCAATTCTTTTGCTGTGCCTTTTGTCAGCTCAGATTAGAATTTTTTAATGTGAAATCATCAGCATATGTAATTTAATAAATGTAATAATAAAGTAGCTAATTTTCCCCTTTTCTCAACATTTAAGATATGAGAAAATGTTAAAATGTGTTGAGCCCTACTTTCCATTAAATTTTCTCTTCACCAAATTGATATGATTTAAAAGTTAAACTTGTATTATGAAGTACAATTATTACATGAAAGGGGAGTTTAAAAGATGTAGAACCAAAACAAAACAAACACAAAACTTCCCAAGTAACTCGTAAAATGTTATTCTAGAGAAGTTTGACCTCCCAAATCATTTCACAACTTCATTAAATGAGGGGATTAACTATTCCATTAAGCCATTTGTATAAATGTCTACTTACTTCTACCTCTTCATAATCTTCTACTATGTCCTGATTTTAGAAATGAGGAAACTATAGCTCAAAAAAGCAAATGATCTGGTCAAGGTTACCAAAAGAATAAGTGGAAAAGACAGGGTAAAAACTCAAATACTGTGATTCTAAATCTAGAGTTCTTTTCCAACATATCAGCTTTTTATTAATTATTATTATTATTTTACTATGAAATAAATGGTTTAGACTAAATCAATAAAGTCCTCCCCTAGCTTCAAAATTGTATTTTATTTTTTAAAAAATTTTGAACAATACACAGTGTTTCCCCAAAGTCTCAGTTTAATTAGTTAATTAATTTGCAGGGCAAAGGGGGTTAAGTGACTTACTCAGAGTCACACAGTTAGTAAGTGTTAAGTGTCTGAAGTCACATTTGAACTCAGGTCCTCTTGAATGCAGGACAAGTGCTTTATCCACTGCACCACCTAGCTGTCCCCTCAGTTTAATTTTAAACTATTAAAACTTAAAAATAAGACTTTTGGAACACCTTGTATATACACATATGCATACATACATGCATGTATGCATCTATAAAGAAAGATTTATAAATACCCACACATACATACGTATATATACACACACACATATATGTATTTCTACTCTTCACCCAGACTATTGCAATAACCTCTCAGTCTGTCTCTCCCTCTCTCCAAACTATACTCCTCCTAGTTGCCAAATTGATATTTCTAAACTTTAGAAGTAGCCACAGCCCTGCACTCTGACTCCTACCATACTCAGAGACATTTCTAAGTCTTTTTTTTTTGCCTTGAGGCTAAAATAAGAAATCCTCAGCCTGACATTCAAAACCATTTACACTATATCTCTGCTTTATTATAGAGTTTGTGTAGGTATACATATATGAATATATATATATACACACATATGTATATATTGATAAGGATGATATAACAATAGTAATACACACATATATGCATGGATCTATAACTATCTATATCTGTCTACATGAATTTAGGAAGGGCTTTATATACATTACTTTATTTGAGCCCTACATTGGCCATGTGAAGCAGTAACTACAGGAATTATTGTTTCCATTTCACAGATGAGGGAGCTAAGCAGTGAAGTACTTTACCCATGGTCATATAGCTATTAGGTGGTGGTAGTGAAATTTGAATATAGGTCTCTACTGATTCCAAATCCAATATTGTGTAGCAAAGTCAGCACTCTGAAGAACGGTCAAACTGATTTCAGAGAAGAAAAGGTCACTTATAAAAGGTCTAATTTTATGTTTAAGAAATTTGAAAGTGGGGGCAGCTAGATGGTACAGTGGTTAAAGCACTGGCCCTGGACTCAGGAGTACCTGAGTTCAAATCCGGCCTCAAACACTTGACACTTACTAGCTGTGTGACCCTGGGCAAGTCACTTAACCCCCATTGCCTGCAAAAAAAAAAAAACAAACAAACAAAAAAGAAATTTAAAAGTGAAAACTTTTAAAATCTGTCCAAATGTAAGATATTACACTGTTATTGTTGGCCATTTAAATTTATAGGAATTGGGTATTTTCTAATTGTATTTTGGAATGTTTGAATCTTTATATATGAGCCTAATATCAACAAAACAATGTGGAAATTATGTTTCATATATAATAAAAAAGGGAGATAACATATTGCTGCTGCAAGGTGTAACTATTTCTTGATTTCTATAACGAAGTGAAAAGAACCATAAGTGTGAAGAATAGAATTTACCTCATTGAATGAAAATATAAACTATTTCATCACAATTGGTCTGTGATTTTGTTTATTTCTAACACTTTTGTAGGAGCTGTTTTATCAGTTACTCCTTGGTAGATGTCTTTTTTTTAAAACAAGTTTTAGTTGAAAAATTTGCATTTTGCAGGGAGGTACATTGTATAAAATATTTTTAGGAAGCAATATATGTGGGTAGAATTAATGATATATCATAAAATGAAATGGGGTTGCATTATGGAAAGTCTTTTTTTTTTTCTTTCAACAAATATTTATTTTATTTTCCATTTACATGTAAGGGTAGTTTTCAACATTCATTTTCACAAGATTTAGAGTTCTAAATTTTTCTCCCTCCCTCCCTCCTCCACAAGATTGCAATCAAGTTATATATGTACAATCCACATGGAAAGTCTTTTGGACAGGAAGCTTGGATTTGAATCTCTTCTCAGGCACTTTACTTTTGGGACTCATACCCAAATCTTTGCTGACTTTAAGACCAGAAAGCATTCTCTCTCTTATGCCACCCTTTCTATTTAATCCAACTAGATGCCTATTTTTCGTTCCATGTAAATGTATTGCAGTTGTGAAACTACATAACTAATCATAGTCTACTCAATGTCTACAGTGCTGCACTCCCCCAAATCCCCACCCCCACCCCCACTGCATGGATGGTTGTATTGCTTTGTCCTAACTCAAGAGGTAGGAATCTGTAACTTTTGACTTTTGTGATTGTTTTCTCACAACACCTCTCATCATACTTCTAGATAGTATTGTGTCTGTATGTGTGTGTATGAGACACAGAGACAGAGAGAGAGACACACACACACAGAGACAGAGAGGCAGAGACAGACAGAGAGAGAGAATTACAGAGAGAAGACAGAGAGTAAGACAGAGGCAGGGAAAGAGAAAAAAAAGGAGAGACAGAGAAAAAGAGAGACAGAAGACAGAGACAGACAGGGAAATACAGAGAGAGAGAGAGAGAGAGAGAGAGAGAGAGAGAGAGAGGAAAAAAATGTGTATAAACATTTGTGTACTCCCTGGGTGGAATCTAGGTTTACTCATCCATTCTTCTACCCTGAAAGGAAAATGGTATCCTTCAAAACATAGCTCAAGTTCCATCTATTACAAGAACCTTTTCTGATCTCCATGGCACACAGTTAACATTTTCTCTGGCTTGAGTCTACTTTGCATTATTTTTGATGTATATTACATTTACTTATCTATCCAAATACTACATATCTCCCATATCCTAGAATATAAATGTCTGGAGGACAGGTGATATAAGTTCATTAAAGTTCAACAACGGAGTTCATTTTGACAAACATTCATTAAGTTCACACTCTACATGGGCAGTATGCTAAGTTCTAGGGATATCAGGATAAAGCAAAATAATCCCTAATGATAAAGACCTTACATTCTACTAAAAGGGGAATACTATTTACACAGATAATAAAATGCTTAAATGGATCTGTGATGTCACTAAAGCCTGAACTCATGCCAATGCAGATCACAATTTACTTATTCCTGCCCACCCAGACAGACTCTTGCCCATATCCTCCCATAAGCCCAACTCAGAGGGTTCACCCAAAATGCTAAGGATCTTGACATTAGGAGGGTATTAATGGTTCATAAAAACTGCTTATTTTTTATTTGTCACTCTTGTCACATCACTAACCCATCTTCTATTTTGACCTTGCAGATTTTAAAATAATACTTAATAGTCCAATTCACCTTATTTCCTCTTTGGAAATGTTTTGTAGCCTGCTCACATACTCCAAATTGGAGCTTCCACACCACCCTCTCCAGGGATGCTGAACTTTCTCATACTTGTCTGGATATAAAAATGAATTAATTGAAGTTTTGCCAATATACTGTAGGCTCTAGAATATACTAGCACTTATGTGTTGTGTCTGAAATAATGTAATGTTATGAAATAAAGTGTTTCGTCGGAATGAAAAACCCAATTCAATCCAGAAAAACTTAATAAGCATGCAGTAGGAGGTCATGCTTCATGTAGCCTTTAAAGGCTGTATAGGAATCCAACTGATGCAAAATAGGAGGGATAGAATTCCAAATACAGGAATGGAATGAGGAATGGTAAGGAGGTAGGAGAATATGATGTGTGTGTTGGAAGTAGAGAATACTCCTAACTAGTTCAAACTGTTAATAAATTTTTATTGAAGGAAATATTTTCCTTTATTGAGCTTGATTATTTTTTTATTATGTCATACAAATGATAAGTAATTTCTCTTTCTTTTCTTTTTTTTTTTTTTTGCAGGGCAATTGGGGTTAAGTGACTTGCCCAGGGTCACACAGCTAGTAAGTGTTAAGTGTCTGAGGTCGGATTTGAACTCAGGTACTCCTGATCCCAGGGCTGGTGCTCTATCCATTGTGCCACCTTGCTGCCCCTCAATGATAAGTAATTTCAAAGGCATTTTCTTAGTTTCACTATACCTATGTGCTATTTGATCTCAGTTAACATTACTTTTGTTATATTAGAGATGTTTTATAGAAGACTGTCAGGATCCTTTAGCTTCTTCTGCAAATTTGCCTTCATCATTACTATTGCTAATAAGCCCACTCACAGGCCTAACTTCCTCAACCATTATAGCTATCTCCAACAGATTTAAAAACCAAAAATGGGGAAAAATCACTCTCTGAGCTCATTATATCTTCAGCTTGGGTAAGACAGCTGTCAACCTTGCCAATTATGCCACCTTTTCTTTCTTCTTCTTTTTCTTCTCTTTCCTCTGCATTATGATCATAAGTAACAGAAAAGCTCTCAATTTACTTTGTTTTCTAATAGCTGCCCAGACTTTTTCAAACCATCCCATTTTGCCTTCCTCTCTAGTCCTCTTAGTTGGCAGGTAGTGTTCCTCTTCATTGTTACAATTTGCCTCTCTATCTTTGATAGATTAAATGCTTTTTATATGTCACAGTCTATGGCTAATGCATGCTTCACCTCTACTGTTCAGCATGCTGTTCTACCCTTTACATCTATAAACCCTTTTTCTATAGCCCAACCTTTTGCAGGCCTTTGAAGTCTTCTCATTTTGTGTCTCACTACCTCAGGTCATACTGATCCATTGAAAAAATGTTTTCTGGCGGCTGCCTGGGCCTTTCTTTGAAGGCATTTTTCTTTTCAATTTTCTAGACAGGTTCTAATTGGAGATGGAGAGGATGTTCATGGAAAGTAGTACAGGTGTCTTTTAACCTGAGGATTTACGAGTCCACTAGTCATATATCTGTTGTATAGCAGGCCTTTTTATTAAGAGTATGCTTCCAAGGGGGAAAAAGATTTAGGGAGTTTTATACTCATAAAGATATTACAGGAGAATAAAAATTAAATGCAAAAAAGAAAATCAGGTATTTTAATAAACCACATATAAATGAAAACACATTCATGCTCTTTTTTTCTGATTACCAGTGCTTCAAACTAGTATATATGAATTCAAAGAAATATGGCTACCTAATTCACTGCCTAAAGTTACACATTGCAACAACAGAAGCAAGTAATTAATTCATTCTGCAAATATTTGTAATTTACTAGGTATCTTACACTGTCCTAGGTGGTGGGGTTACAGCAACAAAAACAAAAATATTTCTTGCCCTAAACGACATTATATTCTAGGGAGATAAGGGATATTTACACAGAGATATAATATATATATATATATATATATGTATGTACATATGCACATGTATATGGATGTACATGGATACACATGTTTGAATCATATTTGGATTTATACATGTGCATATATGGCATGATTTATTTGGACATACATTTATATAAATACGTACGTGTATGTGTGTATGTGTGTGTGTGTGTGTGAGAGAGACATACATTTATATAAATACGCACGTGTATGTGTGTATGTGTGTGTGTGTGTTTGTGTGTGTGTGAGAGAGACAGAGAGAGAGACAGAGAGAGAGAGACAGAGAGAGAGAGAGAGAGAGAGAGAGAGAGAGAGAGAGAGAGAGAGAGAGAGAGAGGACGTTGCCTCAATTTGGCTCACAGGGCTGTTGGCCTCTCCTATCTTCTTTCTCAAAGTTGAGAGCTGAAGAGACTGACAAAAACAACAACAACAATCTAATCTCACTACTCCCTCTTGCTTCCTTTCACATAGGCAAAGAACACTGATGTACACCAGTGAGGAGAGAATGACCCATAGAAATGGGCGTTGTTACTTAGGTTACATATATTCAATGTTATATGGAATGTGAGGATAGTTTTCTTAATCATTCAAATGAGCTTGAATGATTTTAATATGTTCATGGAAGGCATCTTCTGGGGTCAGGATCTTCCTCATATATGGGGCCAACTTAGCCGAGGCATGAATTCAAGGAGGGATACAAAAAAGAGAAGAAAGAGAAAAAATGGAGTAGCTAAAGTCAAAAGGGCATTCCAGGAATTAGGACCAGTCTATGGAAAGGTATGGAGTTATGAGATAGGATGTCATGTACAGAGTAGGCTAAAGAAGATAGGCTATTTGAAGAGAAAGTTAAGCAATAAGTCTGAAAAAGTGGACAGGAGCCAGGGTTGTGTACTTAAAAACTCAAAAGTACCTGTGGTCTTATTAATTTGAATGTTCCCTCTAATAACTTAAATAGCAACTCATTCATGGCTACCATGAATGTCTATTGTCCATTTCTTCCCATAGGTTCACCAGAGAGGATCCAACCAACAAACTTGAGGCTCTTCCAAGTTACCCTCACTTTTTTTTTTTTTTTTTGCAGGGCAATGAGGGCTAAGTGACTTTCCCAGTGTCACACAGCTAGTAAGTGTCAAGTGTCTGAGGCCAGATTTGAACTCAGGTCCTCGTGAATCCAGGGCCAGTGCTCTATCCACTGTTCCACCTAGTTGCCCTACCCTCACATTTTAAGAAGGTAAAAGAGCACTTTGTTCATTTTCCATCCATTGCCAAGTGATCAACATACCTTCTTTTCTTAATTTACATTTCTCTATTGAGACTTATACAGAAATATGTAGATACAATATCTACCATCCCTCCTAATCCCTTTCCCTAGTCAGGGCTTGACACCAGCATTTTCTTATTTCAGGTTAAAGTCTTTCTTTTTATCTTTTTGCGAGGCAATGAGGGTTAAGTGATTTGCCCAGGGTCACACAGTGTCAAGTGTCTGAGGCGGAATTTGAAATCAGGTCCTACTGAATCCAGGGCTGGTGCTTTATCCACTGCGCCACCTAGCTGCCCTTGGTTTAAATCTTTCTTGCTCTTCTTTTTCTATGTGAATGTTTTGTGTTGTTGTCTCTTATACAACATTGCAAGCCTCTGTCCATAGTTCTTCAGACACTCCATCTTCAAGATCTAACAACTTAAATCTATTAATTATTTCCACTTTATATTCATAAGTGATGTTATTTAGGTCATAGCTATATGATTTGATGGTTTTCTCTACTTTCTTCAACTGAATTTTTCAAAAAGCAGCTCATAATTTGAACCACATTCATCTCCAGATCTTGTTTTATTTGACTTTCTAGAGCTTTTCCACCATTGGCTGGAAAGTATATCATTATCATTTGGTTTTAATATTGACC
Source organism: Dromiciops gliroides (assembly GCF_019393635.1). Taxonomy (NCBI): domain Eukaryota; kingdom Metazoa; phylum Chordata; class Mammalia; order Microbiotheria; family Microbiotheriidae; genus Dromiciops; species Dromiciops gliroides. Next base: position 148,097,835 of record NC_057866.1, read on the forward strand.
ATCTGGTGATATCCACCTTTTGGGCTGTTGCAAAAGAATGTTTGCTATGACTAGTGAGTTATCTTGACAAAACTTTTAGTCTCTGCCCGGATTAATTTTGTAGTACAAGGCCAAACTTACCTGTTAATTCCAATTATCTTTTGATTTCCTATTTGACCATTCCAATCTCCTACAATGAACATAATATCTTTTTTTTTTTTTTGGTGTCATTTCTAGATCTTGTAAGTCTTCATAGAACTAAACAACTTTAGCCTCTTTGGCATTAGTATTTAGATCACAGATTTGTATTATGCTGATGTTGAATGGATGACTGTGGATTTAACAGATATCATTCTATTATCTATTTATCAGATATCTGTTTAAGATGTCATTCTGTATTTTTTATAGTATACCACAGTACTGTTATTCTCACCCATGTATTGACTATGAGGGCTATTTTATTTCTTCTAAGGAATTTTTCCTAAAGTAGTAGATGTAATAATCTCTCTCTCTCTCTCTCTCTCTCTCTCTCTCTCTCTCTCTCTCTCTCTCTCTCTCTCTCTCTCTCTCTCTCTCCAGCTTACCTTGTTTCATATTATATTACATTCCAGGTTCCTATGAAACATTGATCTTTATAGCATCAGATTTTCCTTTCATGACCAGATATATCCAAGGCTGATATTCCTTTAAACATTGGCCTAGCTGCTTCATTCTTTCTGGAGCTACTTTTAGCTGTTCTCTACTCTTTTCTGGTAATGTGTTGGACAACTGAGAAGCCCATTTTCCAGTGTCAAATCTTTTATTATTTTAATACTGTCTATGTGGTTTTCTTGGCAAAGATACTGGCTGGTTAGCTGAAGATATATGTTTGGCCATTTTCTCCTCTAGTGGATCACCTTTTGTCACAAATGTCCACTATGACCTGTCTTGCTTGGGTAATCCTGCACAGCATAGCTCATAGTCCTATTGAGCTACATAAGCCCCACCTGCACAATAAGACAGTGATCCAGGAGGGGTGTTGTTATTAACCACTGCAACTGCCTGGAGTTGATTTTGTGGAAGGGTTAATAGGAGAGAATATGATATCTGGAGTCAGAAGAGTTAGGATCCACTTGAAGCTATGATCCAGCTTTGTGACTTTTGGCAAATCAATTCTTTTTTATGAAATTTATTTTCCTCATCTGTAAAATGGAACACATTGAACACAGGCACTATGGAAATGAGGTTATTGTGAAAAGAAGACTTAGTAAGCTATAAACATAATAGAAATACGAGTTGCTATTTATCATAATCATTAATAAATAGGGTTATAGAAAGTATGGTTCAATTCTGCTTGTGTTGAGGAAATTTAAATCTCATTAAGATAAATTGTTAAGGAAACTCACTTCTGGGATTCTATTGGGGTGAAAAGGATATTTACTCTTAGTGAAATTTTGCTGGAAGAATCAGTTTTACTTTGGAACCTGAGGAGAATCTCTTCTTGTGTATTAAGGTTGATTGCATACTTCAAGTCAACTTTCTGACTTTGATCATTGTATCTATAAGATGATATGATCTAATTGCCCTTTAGTCTCCATTTTTCTAAGTAAAAATTCCCCTCCTACCCAATCACCACTTACATTGGTTACATATAGACTATAACTATAGATTAACATGGTTATATACATGATTTTAATTTTTTTTTAAATGTTTGTTTTTGTGTTTCCTAAATGAATTGCCTTTCAGGTAGGTAGATTAGAAGTGAAAATGATGTTAATTCTACAGTTTCTGTTTGATACAAACTTCATATGATATCTTTGTACATACAAGGACAGTCAAAACTAGGGCATGAACCATGTAGCAACAACAAAAATGTATGAGGGAGTGGTCTCTCAGATTTTACCAGAACTATTTCTCATTATCAAAACATAAATTGTGGTCAGCTAGGTGGCAAAGTGGATAAAGCACTGGTCATGGGTTCAGGAGGACCTGAATTCAAATATGGCCTCCCTCAAACACTTGACACTTGCTAGCTGTGTAACCTTGGGCAAGTCACTTAACCCTCATTGCCCTGCCAAAAACAAAACAAAACAAACAATAAACCCCCCATAAGTCGCATTATCCATGAATTTAAATTTTACTTATATCTTCCTATAGTCTAAATATTACAGTATACAATATATGCAGAATAAGAAAGTATACAGTTATACTTTATTGATTTTCTGTTTTTCCTTTGTATTTTAGATGCTAAATGTCTATCATTTCTTACATATGGTGCTCTAAGTACATTTTGAATATATTTAGGTCTCCTGGAAAAGCTATGTGTCTGGCATTTAATGTCAAGAAAAGTGAATTGATAATTTATGAAATCCTGGGCAGCCACACCTAGGTCTTTGGGTACTTTCTGGGACTTTAATAAGACATAAAGGCAAGCAGCAAAAAGTGGGGAGAGATAATACAGAGGCAGAAGACATGGGCACAGAGGATGGGGTGGTAAAGGAAGACAGGCAGTATAAGGAAGAGGATGAAGACAGAGAGAGGTAAAGAATATCACTCATGTAACCATAAATTAGAATTGGGAGCACTGGGTGGCATGGACCCAATTGATATAGAAGAATAGTCAGGGGGAATGAATCTGAGGTTTTTATAGTCTTTTTTGCAGGGGAGTGGTTGGGGAAGCAGACCAACTCCTATCTTGGACCACCTTAGGGTTAGTTCATTAATGTATGCAAATAATCTGAAAGTTATTGCTAAAACTTCAGATTTGTCATCTCACAGTTTTCAGCACCTTTTTTATATTCTGCCAGTCTAGAACTGGGGAAGTATGGATATTGTCTAGAATTTACATATCATAAGCCAGAAACATTTCTGTTCTGAATAGACCATAGTTAATGAACTCATTGAATTGTGCTGCCCCTCTCTCCCCCTCAAAAAATCAAGATTCTTGGTTGATCTTGTAGTAATGAGCCTTTCCTTTCTTAGGTTTGTCTTCCTATAAAATGAATTTTCTCTGACTGTCCCCATGTGGGAAACAATCTCCCTCCTCTCCTTTTCCTACTGATTTCTGTGTGTGTGTGTGTGTGTTGAATTTTTGGGTTAATTTTTGCTCTGACTTATGAAGTTACCAGATATCTAAAATAAGTGGGTAAATGAAGTAGTATTCTACTTTTTGGATGATCTAATTGCTTTTTTTTTTTTTTTTTTTTTTACAGACACAGACATGTTGTACTCTCCCCTCACCCGCCCAGCAGAGCATGGCACGGGGAGCCTCTCGATCACTACCTGAGTTTGGTAACACTTGGTCAACGGGCGGGATGGCTGGCTAAGGGCAAGTCCTCAGTCGGGAGGGGGTGCTGAGTGCCAGGCGATGCCCTCAGAGCAGGAAGAGGGGCACCCTGGAATGGGCGCTAGTGGCTTTGAAGTCCCTGGGAGAAGCTGAGGTGGGCCTGCTGGTCTCACACATCGCTCAGGGCCTTGCGGCAAACTCGGGCAGCACCAAGGACCCGTGGTGGATGTCTGAGTTGTAGTATTTGAGGTTCATTTTCTCTACTTGTTCCTGGGTCAGCTGCTGCACAGGGTCCCAGAAGTTAGTGCTCGGATTCTTGATGCAGAGCATGAAGCCAATCTGGCCACTAGGGCAGGTGGGGATGGTGCAATAGGCATATTCCACAGGGAACAGGGACTTGCAGAAGTGATGCATCTCCTTGATGAGGCCCAGATGCAACCATTGGCACTCACCCTGACAGCAGAGGATCCCGTCATCTTTCAGCGCTGTCTTCATCAGCTGGTAATAAGACCCTTTGAATAAACTCTCGGCAGGACCCCTGGGATCCGAGGAGTCGGTGATGATGACATCGAAGGTGTCCTGGTTCTGTTGCATGAATTCAAACCCATCTCGAACGTGCAAGGTCAGCTTGGGACTGGAGTAACCTACGACCATGCCCGGCAAATACTTCTTAGAGATCTGGATCACGTCCTCATCAATCTCACACTGGACCACAGACCCCACAGATGGATGCTTCACTACCTCCCAAAGGACGCCCCCGTCCCCACCACCAGTGATAAGCACCTTTCATGGGCTGGGATGGCTGCAGAGGGGCAGGTTGGCAATCATCTCCTGGTATGAGAATTCATCCTTCACTGTGCACTGAATGACTCCATTCAGCACCAGGACGTTGCCGTAGCTCTTAGTGCGGAATACCAGGATCTCCTGGTAGCGGGAGAGCTGGTGGTGGAGCAGCTCGTCCACCTGCAGGGACATGGCCTGGCCCAGCCACAGGCTGCACGTCTCCCGGAACAAGCCGTCGCGGATGGCTGGGGGCCCGGGTTCCATGGCGGGACCTGGGGACGCACAGGCCGCAGCGGCCGCAGCACAACTGGGCCTGCAGTGCCTGCCTGTCTGCCCTCCCGCCAGCCCGCCGATCTAATAGCTTCTTGTGAAGATGGACAAATAAACAGTTCATTAGACTGAGAACAAAGGTAGCAACAGAAACATAATTTACTCACATAATGAGTTTGACTCTATGTTACCAAAACAAGGAGAAGATGAGTGATTTCTGAAACTTTGGAAAGGTGGATAACCATTTTTAGTATAAATATTCATTTTTAGTTCATATTTCTATATCAAGTTTACAGAAGACTTTATCATTAAACAGACCAAAGGATAATGGAGAGAAATCTGATATCACTTTTTTTTAATAACACAGGAATATGACATTTTCTCCTAAGGATAAAAATTGAGTATTGCTTTATGTTTTCCTGCATTTTTACATTTTTACTTAATGCTGACAGGCCAAGGATGGAGACCGTTATAATTTTAGACTAAACATTATTGACAGAGCCACAAAGTCAACAAGTTTCAGTGCTAGAAGGAAAAAAAATAGCTGATCTAATCACTTTATTTTATAGATGTGGAAACTGAGGCCTAGTTTTCAAAAATATTTCAGATATAAAATGGAGATAATTTCTTGCTATTTATCACTGATATTCCTTTCACAATCACCTTATAAAAAGATATTTTCAGCCACATATTTATGGCATGGAAGCTATTTGATGTACTATACAAAATATTGAGTGAGACTACAGTCAGGAAAACTTGGATTCTCAACTGAACTCTTAATATTTGCTAGTTTTGTATACATGGTCAAATTACATAGCCTATATCTGAATGGAGCGGTATCTTAGGACATATATACTAAGTCCTATACACTAAGGTTATTTAAAATATAATATCTCTTAAAACAATTTAAATTTGTGTTGATGGAGGGAGTAGCCTGCCCTGAGGTCATTATAGATGGAGTATTAAAGAACCTAATTGCACATATGATATAATTCAATATGATTAATATTGGTAAAATGAGTCAATGTGCATGGGAAGAACTTAAACACATCTTCTAATTAAGGAATTCATTCTTTTAACTTGATGTAAGAATGATTTAATAAGTCAGCATAGTTTATTGAAGTAGAAAAAAGCTTCATTCTAGAATAACAGGAAGTAGGTTTAAATCCCAATGTGATCCTTACTACCTGTGTGATCTTGTGCAATTTACTTCCTTGGCTTCAGTTTCCTTATTTGAAAACAAGGATCTCAGGCTAGAAAGGCTCTGAAGTCCTTCCTTACTTCAGATCTATGGTCTTAAATTATTCACAAGCTTTAATTTGGAGTTTTATTACATTACAACATGTATTGGGGCTATACACCAAAGTTAATCAGTAAGGAATGTTTATTAAGCATGTGTTTTATGTTAGGCACTATGCTAAAGGCTGGGGATACAAAGAAAGTAAAAAGAAATAAACAAAAACCTGTTCCTATTCTCAAGGAGTTCACATTTTAATTCGTGGATTCAACATGCAAACAATTATGCGGGCCAGATATATACATGATAAATCTGGGCTAGTTGTAGTGGCATATTACTAAAATTAAAGAGGACATATTTTTAACAATAATCTTCTCAAAACATACTAGGACTGTATATAATCTATTAGTATATTATCTGAAGAATTTATATTAAGGGAATAGAGGCTTTTAAAGAGGAAAAACAAGGCGTGCCAAAACATTTTAAAAATTGAATGTGTGATTTCATATATGTAAAGAACTCTGAGGGTCACATCTCTATCCTCCTGTGCAAATTGTTATGTTGGTCTTAAAGATACACAGCTAGAATTTGAAACCAGATTTTCATGACTCCATAAGGTCTAGTTAGTATACTACCCTACCTCTCTAAACAAGGGACTACCTAGGGAAAGTGGTATAATGGATGTTTTCAGAGAAATGTAAAATGAGAAAAATAATAGAGAGAGGGAGGGACAAAAATGGGCCACTTGTGCTTCATTGATATACATATCTTGTAAATATAATTAGAGAAAGATACCCAAGCATTTTTTTTTTAGTTTTCAACATTTGTTTTTATAAGATTTGTAGTTTAAAATTTTTCTCCCTCCCCCCTCCACAAGACAGCAAGCAATCTGATATAGGTTATATATGTACAATCACATTAAACATTTCTGCATTAGTCATGCTGTGCAAGAAGAATCAGAGCAAAAAGGAAAAACCTCAAAAAAGAAAAACAACAACAAAAAAGAGATAGTATGGTTCAATATGCATCTAGATTCCATAGTTCTTTTTTTCTGGATCTGGAGAGCATTTTCCATCATGAGTCCTTTGGAACTATCTTGGACCATTGTATTGCAGAGAAGAGTCAAGTCTTTCACACTTGATCAACACACAATGTGGTTGATACTGCATGCAATGTTCTCCTGGTTCTGCTCATCTCACTCAGCATCAATTCATGTAAGTCCTTCCAGGTTTCTCTGAAATCTACCTGCTCATTGTTTCTTACAGCAGAATAATATTCCATTACATTCATATACCACAAATTGTTGAGCCATTCCCCAGTTGATAGGCATCCCCTCAATTTCTAATTCCTTGCCACCACAAAAAGAACAGCTATAAATATTTTTGTACATATGGGTCCTTTCTCCATTTTTATGATCTCTTTGGGAAAAAAGACCTAGTAGTGGGTCAAAGAGTATGCACAGCTTTATAGCCCTTTGGACATAATTCCAAATTGCCCTCCAGAATGGTTGGATCAGTTCATAGCTCCACCAACAATGCAGTAGTGTTCTAGTTATTTTCCACAACTTCTCCAACATTTATTATTGTCCTTTTTTTGTCATATTAGCCAATCTGATAGGTGTGAGGTGGTACCTCAGAGTTGTTTTAATTTGCATTTCTCTAATCGATAGTGATTTAGAACATTTTTTCATATGGCAATAGATTGTTTTGATTTCTTCATCAGAAAACTGCCTGTTGATATCCTTTGACCATTTCTCAATTGGGGAATGACTTGGATTCTTATAAATTTGATTTAGTTCCCTATGTAGTTTAGAAATGAGGCCTTTTTCAGAAATACTGGCTATAAAAATTGTTCTTCACCTGTCTGCTTCCCTTCTAATTTTGGATGCATTGCTTCTGTTTGTACAAAAAAAAATTAATTTAATGTAGTCAAAATCATCCATTTTGCATTTCATAATATTCTATATCTCTTGTTTGGTCAGAAACTGCTCTCCTTTCATTAAACCTGAGAGGTAAACTACTCCTTCATCTCCTAATTTACTTATGGTATCACCTTTTATGTCTAAATAATGTACCTATTTTGACCTTATATTAGAATAAGGTGTAAGATGTTGGTCTATGCCTAGTTTCTGCCATACTGCCTTCCAGTTTTCTCAGCAGTTTCTGTCAAATACTCAGTTCCTATCCCAGAAGCTGGTGTCTTTGGATTTATCAAACAGTACATTACTAAAGCCATTTACTACTGTGTCTCCTGTGCCTAACCTATTCCATTGATCCATCACTCTATTTCTTAGCCAGTACCAAATAGTTTGATGACTGCCACTTTATAGTAAAGTTTAAGATTTGGATGCCCAGCATTCTTGGTGATTTGCCTTGTAGTAGTTTTATTGAAGAACAACGGCAAGATTCATAAAGGATGAGCAATCATGTGTGAATTGTTATTTACATCATTAGAGTAAATGTCCATTTTGATGATATCACCTTTTCTTGGAACAATTACATATTGCTTTAGAAAATTTGTTCACCAGGAAAGTTTATACATATTGCCATAATGTCTGCTAAACAATAATCATATAGATATTTAAATCATGGGGGCGGGGGCAGGCGGGAAATACCTGTCAGAATTTGAACTAAGCAACATGAATTATCAGTGTCTCTAGAAAGTAGCTGATTCAAATCTGGGGATTTCACATTATTGACATGGATTGTGCTTAATTTTGTCAGATAATATTAATATATTTATAAAGTAGTTTCATTAATTTATTTGGCAGCCTGGAAAATGTCATAATTTTTAAGAGTAAAACAGTCAGATACAATTATGACACTAACATATCAAATCACTTTCAGATGATTTCTCAACTAAGAAAATATTCTCCCATTTTAGAAAAATAGCCAAAAATAAAGACAGATGCCAAAATGAGATGCAAAATCTTAATATTTCATTTTATAACTTTAGATACAGTCAATCAATTGAGGTAACCTTAGAAATGGTACTTATTTCCTCTCCTATTTTTAGAACAACTTTTGAAGTATGCTTAAAAGTGCTCATTTTAAAAATCCAATACAAAGGATTATTTCAATGACAAATCCTTGGTACTCAAGAACCAGCTCACTAAGATGACTCGACATTCTTATACATGTACAGTGTGAAATCTAAACTAATCGAGCCAGCTGGAAACTATCCAGCTCTCATTAGCAAAGTCAAGGACAATGATGGTACAGCAGGACTCAATAAAATAAGGAACCTTAATCATGGGAATGTGAACTTCATCTAAATAAAGATCTTGATCTCTAAATCTAGATTTTGAGCAATTAATAGATTAAAAGACAGATATATGTTCACGTGACATTTCTATCTTGTAAGTTACACCATTCATATCTAGACAAGAATTTTCCATGTGGAAAGATTTTAAAATAGCCATGCCTTTTGACTTTATATATATATAAACAAAGCAGAAGCAAAGGCTGATATTTATATAGTTTACAAAATAGTTTATATTATTTGTCATCTCTGAAAAAACAATATCCTTGTGAAATAGTTACAACCACAACTAGTACTATTTCTGTTTTATAGATAAAGAAATTGAAGCTCAGAAAAGTCAAGTAATTTGTCCAGCACCAAACAACAAGCCAATGTCAGAGTTGACATTTACATCCAGATTTTTTTACAGGTATTATTTTTCATATGAATATTTCTACCAGAACTCAAGATGGGTAAAGGGTTATAATCCAAGTGAATAAAAGTAAGAAAAAGGGACAGGAAGAGAAAGAGGAAAGAAGGGAGTAATGAAGGAAGGAGTGAAAAAAGGAAATAAAACGTTCAAACTGAAAAAAATCCACAATTTCATGAACTGCTCTCTGCACAGAATTTTGCTTTCTTTTAGTTATTTACTTGCTTGCTCCAACTGGACAAATCTGAAAGCAGAGAATGTCTGATACATTTGCCATTATATATCAATTGCTTTTTGATTGTTAACTTAATTTTTAAAAAGATCTAAATAGAAGTTATTTTTAAAATATTTAACATCAAAACTTAATATAGATTTACAGAATTATGCATATTCAATCTTATTTTTTTATCCTCAAAATAAGTGAAACAATAGTGGAGAAAAGAATTTCAGAGAATCATAGAATTTTAGAGGTATAAGGGACAAATTCGTGGTACTCTAGAACAAGTCATAGTTAAAAAATAATTGCTTCCTCAACATACCCAAAAAGTGTTCAACATAGACTTTTAAGATTTTGAAAAAAGGAGATTTTTCCAAGTTCATTTTATTTGGGTGTAGGTCTATTTTTTGGGGGGGGCGGTGGCAATGAGGGTTAAGTGACTTGCCCAGGGTCACACAGCTAGTAAGTGTCAAGTTTCTGAGGCTGGATTTGAGCTCAGGTCCTCCTGAATCCAGGGCCAGTGCTTTATCCACTGTGCCACCTAGCTGCCCCCTGTAGATCTAATTGTTAGGAAAATTGTCCTTACATGAGACCTAAAATATTCTCAACCAATTTTACCCATTGTTCCTGGTTGGCTCTCTAGTACCATGCAGAGAGTCTACTCTCTTCCATGTGGCAATCCTTCAAAGACTGCATGTAAAGGATACCATCTTGTCCCCGCTAAGTTTCTCCCCACCACCCAGACTTCTCTCTCCTCCATTGACCAGAGGTATTATCTATATAAACTTTAGAGGTTTTCTAGTTTACCATGTTCTCCCTCAAACATGAGGCTTAGTACTAAACATAATCCCATCAATGTGTTCTAAATTTCACAGAGTATAGAATGAAGATTTCTTTTTCATCTCTGGCAGCTCTATTTATTTATCAACAAACATATGCTATTTAAGCAACTTCTAAAACAAGAAACTTTAGTCAAAACAATGCTGCAATAAAAGTCTCATTTTTAGCCATATCTTAAGATTATGTAGATGGTGAATGGATAGTGCACACCTGTATGTTTGAAAAAAATCTAAGAGACATTATAGTCCAAATTTGTTATTGTACAGGGAGCTGCAAGTGAAACTGAGAACTAAGGAAATAATTGATTTTTCCCAAGATCCTACAGCTAACACAGAATGAGGATTTAAACTTTCATAAAAATTGAAAGTTATCCTCTTTGCATTATACCATGTTGCTTACTATCCTATAACCTAGCGATCCATGTATGTTGTGAGGTCATGGGGATGGGTTCTCTCAATGAGCCATTTTTCTCAGTGAGACATTTTTCTCAGTAATTGGTTTTTATAATAAATCAACTTTTTATTTGATAATGAGCACGTTTACTAGTTAGTAAAGATTTTATGGGGCAGCTAGGCGGTGCAGTGGATAGAGCACCGGCCCTGGAATCAGGAGTACCTGAGTTCATATCCGGCCTCAGATACTTAACACTTACTAGCTATGTGACCCTGGGCAAATCACTTAACCCCAATTGCCTCACTAAAAAAAATTTTAAAAAAGATTTTATCATCATCATGATGGATATGATCATTTTCCTGCCTAACTAGTTTCCCTCAGATCAACCCAAACTAAAGGATATCATAGGAAAAGCTCTGGTCTGTAAAACGATCCTCAGGTCTGATCCTCATGCCTTTATGCTCAACACTACAGGGGAACTCATACCAATTACTTAAGTTCAGGAGAGCCTATTGTCACACCAAGAATATAGGGGCTGCCAAATTGAAATGTCTCACTTTAGTTTATTTAGATATTCTTGGATGATCTGAAAATTTGCTTACCATTAAATAAGTGAAGTTGGGCTTTTTCCAGGGTTGTCCTGTAAGATATCTAGGTGTTTTCAGTAACCAATTTCTGAAGGTTTTAGCTAATCACAACTCATTAGTATATAGAGCTTTATGGTTTTCCAAATGGTTCATAACTGATCTTCACAACAGAAACATGAGAAGACACAGTGTAGTAGATAGAGGAAGAACTCTTTGATATAGGTAGACCTGAGTGCAAACTCAACTTCTGACACATCCTGGCAAACTTTGATCATGTTTCCCAATCTTTCAGTGCTCAAGTCACCTTTCTAGGCTAAGGCCAAGAATTAGAGAGAAGAGGCCTACCTGCTTTGGTAGAGAGAATTTTCTCACTGGAAGGTCCCTATACCAATGGAATCACAAGTCCAACTCCTGTGCCTGACAATGATATGAGTGAAATATTCTAATTATCTTCATTTTACGACTGAGGAAACTGAGGTGTTAAGAAGTTAACTTATTTGACAGTTTTTTCACAGCTACAATAATAGTATGTGATTCTTGTTCTGACTCCATGTCCAGAACTCTTTTTGTTGTTGTTGTTGTCTTTCTATCTACAGAAATCAGAAAGAAGGGGATAACAAAATAAGAAAGATAATTACCATACTATTCATAATTCTCCATACTATCACTACTCCATCTCGGAAGATACAGAAGGAAGAAGCCTTTTTTAGGACTTACAGTAACATATGTTAATTGGATGTTTTTCTTATGGATTATTTCTATCAAAAGCTAACTCATCTGTGGAAATGAATTCTATTGTTCCTGAATTTCAACTTCAAAATAAATTTTAGAAAATAGTTGTTTAAACAGCATGAATGTTAATACTAACTTAGAACTCGGGGTAAAGAAAAGTTCTATCATTTCATATGTTTGGTAAAAATTCATCTCATTGGTCCTCGATTGGACATTCACAGAAGAAAGCAAACATTTTATTTCTTTTAATGTGTTTCCAATTCCACTCTCTACAATGACTGCTCCAAATCTTTTTATGTCTCCTCAGCCCTCCCTTAATCCCTCTTCTACTATAAACTAAAGAACTGACCTTACATTTCACTAAAAAAATTTAGGTCTTTCACCAAGAGCTCCCTATGTACCCTTCTCTTTATGTCTCATCACTCAGACATTTTCCTCTATTATATCTTCCTTCACCCCAGTATCAAATAAGTAAGTGTTGTTGTTGAGTCATTTCAGTTGTGTTCAGCTCTCTGTAACCTAGTTTGGGATTTTCATGGCAACAATATTGGAATGGTTTTCCATTTCCTTCTCACTTTACAGATGAGGAAATGAGAACAAACAGGATTAAGTGATTTGCCTAGGATCACACAGCTAATAAGTGGCTGAGGACAAATTTGAACTCAGGTCAGCTTGACTCCAGGGCTGATGCTCTATCTACCGTGCCACTTTGTTGCTCCATTAAAAAAAGAAGTGTCTCTTTTTGATTCCAAGATAAACGTCTCAAAATGAACTTGATTCCACTTTTCATTTTTGTATAAAATTTCTATAAAATTGTTTCTACTATTATCCTCACTTTATTTTCTTCAGTCTCTTCTGGCTGCTTTCCTGCTGTCAATAAATATGCCCATATGGGGGCAGCTAGGTGGCGCAGTGGATAGAGCACCGGCCCTGGAGTCAGGAGTACCTGAGTTCAAATCCGACCTCAGACACTTAACACTTACTAGCTGTGTGACCCTGGGCAAGTCACTTAACCCCAATTGCCTCACTAAAAAAATAAAATAAAATAAAATAAAAAATAAATAAATATGCCCATGGACCCTTGGTTTTTTTTTTGTTTGTTTGTTTAATTTAATTCTCATTTGACATAGCTGTCTCTACTACCTATTAGCCTATCTCTCTCCTCTCCTTTAGGCCTGACTTCCTTGGGAAAGCCATCAAAAATTATTTCTCTACTTCCTTTTTTTTTCATTTTCTTCTATATCCTGTGAAGTACAGCTTCTGACCTCATCATTCAACTTAAATTGCTCTCTTCAAATTACTAACTGAATTATGTTTTATCCATGTATTTGCAACTGTGTCTTGCACATAGTGAAAATAACGGTAAGAATAAGAAAAGCTTGCATTTATATAGAATTTTATGGCTTGTGAAGTGCTTTATAAATATAATCATCACAATAATTATAAGGTAGGTGTTATTATTATCCCCATTTTTCAGATAAGGAAACTGAGACAGACATTTTAAATGACTTTCCTAGGTTCACATAGCTAGCAAGTTTTTGAGTTCAAATTTGAACTCAGGTCCCATATTTAAACCACTTTAACACCTCGCAGACTCTGCTACAGAGCAAACCCTTAATAAACATTTTTTTTGGAATGAATTGGACTAGAGGGGATCTATTAAATTCTGTATGTTGGCTGAAAAGGCATAATGAAAGTAAGATTGTTTATACAGTTCACTAAATAGTTCTTAAATCCATTAGCATCCACTTTTTCTATTGTAGAAACATAGGAAGGTGCTGGTACAGAGAGTTGACATTCATCCTAACCTTTTTTTTTTTTTTGTCTTTTGTCTTTGCAGGTGGTATACCACACAAGCCTGAGTAAAGCAGTATAATACCTCAAAGCAATGATTACTGGATAATCCATTTCCCAAGACACTTATAAAAGGATCAGGACGGGTATATGGGCCAGGCAGCTGAATACCTCATAAAGCACTTAGATGTACATGCTAGGAATTCTACCCTCCAATCTCTTCAACTTGTTAGTGTTTATGCTTACACATTGTACCAAGATTGTACTCACAATGAAGATCTCACACCTTCTGAAAACCCCACTGAGAGTTCCCATTGTTAGTTTCCTACAGTTCATTCAAAATATATTAGGACCAATATTCATGCTAATTATTTCAGGCTCTAAGGATATAGTATGGTCAGCTTTTTAGTATACAGATTACTTTTTCCCCCCAGAGTATCTTTCTCCTGATTTCAGTGTTTTTCTAAATATGACCCAAATCCCCCTCCCCATCACCAGAGCATATGGTTTTAAGTGCTTTCCAACAGAGAGTTGCTAAACAGCACCCTTCCTTGCTCTTCCCCAAGGGGAATCTCAGTTTTCTTTCTTTTTCTCACGGGAAAGGAACACCCATTAATGTGCTTTAAAAAATCCCATGGTGAGTGTAAAAGGAAAATAATACATTGGTCATACATGTTTTAAAAGGAAAAAAAAAACCTGTAGAATCCTAGAAAAATAGGCTTCATTTCGTTCTTTAGAAAGAAAATAGAATAGTGATTTAAAAAATCTGTTTGTTTACTTATTTGCTTTTTTATTTATTTTATTTAATAGTAATTTTTCTTTCAAAATGAGAGGTAGTATATTAGGTAGAGGGTATGTAGAAAGTTAGCATTTATGACAAAACTCTTGTCAGCCTCTATGATTAACAAGAACACCTAGAGTCAAATCCTACCTCAAAGACACATAGGCTGACATGGGGCTTAGGATTACTCAGAAGAAATTTCTCCTGTGAGAAGAAAAACAAAAGATGACCAAATAATATCAGACATATCAAATAATAACAGACATATCAAGGAATCAAGGGAATATTAAAGTTTAGATTGGTCAAATTGATATCAGGACAGACAAAGAAAAGAAGTAAGGGGAGATAAAATTCTATAGCAGGAAAGTCACTTAGGTGTGGCTACTGTTTGACCAGAAGTAAGAGATATAGATAACCACAGAGGTCAGGACCATCATTCCCTGCCACCCCCCCAAATCCCCCTGACTCTCAGGAATATGATAAGCATTCAAGCTATCCCCACCCATCCCCTAAAGGGACTTTCCAATTTCCAGTGGACACCCCATCCATCTATCTTCTATAAAAGCTTTTGCCTTCCTTCTTTTCTGGGAGGAGGATGTTTCTAATTCACCTCCTCCCCAGGGGTGAAGTCTTTGATTTACCCCTTGGTCACTTTTACTATCACCAAATTAAAGACCATTTTAATCTTTTTTTTTTTTCTTGGTGGGGCAATGGGGGTTAAGTGACTTGCCCAGGGTCACATAGCTAGTAAATGTCAAGTGTCTGAGGCCGGATTTGAACTCAGGAACTCCTGAATCCAGGACCGGTGCTTTATCCACTGCGCCACCCAACCGCCCCCCATTTTAATCTTAAATGGATTATGTGTGAGAGTGTAATTCTTTACAGAAGAATACGAAAGGACCCCCACCTTTTTCTGTGACACAGCTGTAGAAACAGATGATTTACCTTGTCAGTACCCTTATATAACTTTCTAAGGCCATAAAGTATAGGCATGTATCATTGAAGTATTTCAGTACTGAAAGTTACCAATATGGATAAAAACTCATATTTGGATAATAATAACAATAATGATAATAATAATGATAAATAACAACAGCTACTTTGTTTAGTTTTAAAATCCATATTATGTGTGTGTGTGTGTATGTTGTTTATTTGAGCCTGACAATCCTTTGAGAAGGTACTACCAATGCTATTTTATACCATTTAAAATAGCTCCCAGTGTCTTGTCTATTGTATAACAAATACATAATCCCTTTTGAAAGTCTTTATGATATAATAGTTGGATGGGTGAATTGAAATTGGAAAGACCTGACTTTAAATCCCCACCTTGGACCCAGAATGGCTGTGTGATATTAGGGCAGTAATTTCACATCCCTGAACTCCTGTTTCCTCATCTATGAAATGATTATAATAATCCTCTGGTACTCAATCATCTTACCTAATTGTGGTGAGACTACCATGAGGTAATCTAAAAACACTTTGAAAACTTCAAAACAATGAATAACTGCAATCATTGCTAGTGTAGAAGCAGTTGGGTGTTTCAGTAGATGGAGTACTGGGCCTGGAAACAGGAAGACTGGGGTTCAAATATGGCCTTTATCACTTTTAGTTGTGGGACCTTGGGCAAGTAACAACTTCTCTTTGCCTCAGTTTCTTTAAATGTATATGGGGGATGGGGCAGCTAGGTGGCTCAGTAGATAAAGCACTGGCCCTGGATTCAGGAGGACTTGAGTTCAAATCCAGCCTCAGACACTTGACACTGGGCAAGTCACTGAACCCTCATTGCCCTGCAAAATTTTTAAAGAAATGTATATGGGAGATAATAATAGAACTTGCCAGAGTTATTGTGAGGAGCGAATGAGATAATATTTATAAATTACTTAGCATAGAGCCTAGCACTTATTAGGTACCATATGAATGTTAGCTTTTATTATCATTATTATTGTTACTATTATAGTGTCACTATAATGTTTGTCTAGGGTTAAGCATATAGACCTTAGATGCCCAGGTCCCTCAAACCAATCTGAAGGATCATATCGTCCATTTCAAGAGAAATGGGTAAATTAGCAATAGCCACAAATGATGGCATAGGATTACAAAGGAAGCTCTATGTGGAAATGTATCCTGTGAGCCATTGCGACATCAACTGCATGCTGGGCCAGGCAGAAAAATTTACTTCAAAAAAGCAAAAGAGAAATGTTGGAACTCTGCTTGTTTTTTTGGCACCTGCTTGTGTCCTGGTGGGCTCCAAATGGAACCCCTTATTGTTTTTCTCTAATCCATCTTCGGGATGACAGAGGTGCAAGTTGCAAGTCACAGCTTGCACGCTGAGCCAGAGGATGACAACGCTCAATAAAAACAATTATTCCAAAGCCCATGTCTCATCCATTATTAAACCTGTGAAAAGAGTTTTAATTTCCTGTGCAATTACCCAGTGAAATGTCATCCTCTGGATGAAAAAAGATTAATTGCTTTTGATCAAAAACTGTGTATTTTTATTTGACTTTTTGGGACAGTTGTGTAACTGCCTATCATTCCAATCTCATCTGCCTCATATCATTCAAAATTAGTGTAACTTTGCATGGAAAATAGAGTTTAATGATTTTCCTCATCTTTTCATAAAGGAGGAAAGGTAAAATATTAATGTTCTTTTACTTGCAGTAGACCCAAGTTTATGTTGACTTAAAAACATACATATATATGTATATATATGTGTATGTATATATATATATTTTTTATCACTGCTGAGACATCTTTACAAATGGGGAATTAGAAAAGATAATAAATTCATTTTGCAAGTGAGTTATAAGATTAGCTCAACTAATGTTCTGATGCCATGTGTAAACTTAAATTAGATTCTCTATCATTTTTATTTGTTTTCTACTTACTGGTGATTATTAAGCAATCCATAACAATGACCAGTCAGTTTTCTTCTATGAGAAATATGACATCCATTCATTCTCCTATCATAGATAAATTAATGGGAATGAATCTTTAGGAGAAGGAATTGTCCAAACCATCCTAATATCTCTCTGAATAGTGACAGCACTATGAAGGCCCCACAGAGTTGGGGAATCAACTGAGAAATAGTTGATGAGAAGTGGAAAGTGACATTCAGATGCTTTTACAACAAGCCCCATGCATTCCAGCAGCCAGAGAATTTTATTCTTTTCCTCTACTCTCATCTTCTGACAAACATCTGGATGAGACATTCTACGGGAAATTAATGTTACCATTGTCCTACAAAGAACAATCTACTTTTAAATTCAGCACTGCTCAATATTCTGCTGTCTAGTATGTTCGCTGGGGTTAAATACCAAGTGATGGAAATATAGAATAAATATTTATAGGACTTAAGGAAACAATTATAACATGAGGAAAGCACAGTGGCCTTTATTTGCAACAATTTGGCATGATTGGCAGGCTAGGCACTAGCGAAATATGTTGCAGGTCAGGGAGGAGGTTGATTGGCACATCTGTTTGAGGAAGCTCTCACAGTACCTCATCCATCAAGAGCTTATGTGGGAAAAATGCAAACCTTACAACAGTATTTATTTTCATGATTACTACTCAAATAGAGGCCTGCTATTTTCAAATCATTGTACTCACTCCTTCCTTGGAAGAAGGAAAAGAGATGAACAATGTATACGATGACCTTTTCAGGATCATGAAAAATGTGACACATTCATTCAAGGAATTACAAAATTCCACATCCAAAAGGGACTTCAGGGACTATGTAATCCAACTCATACTTAAAAGAATCTCTTTCTGTATCATACCCAATAAGTGCTAATCCAGTACCTGCTTGAAGTTCTTTATTCAGAGACTACGTTACCTTCAAGGTAGCCCATTCCACTTCGGGTTAGGTTTAATTCTTAGTAAATAGTACCTTATAGAAAACCTAATTTTGCCTCTCTGCATCTGGTTGTGTTATCCCAAATGTTAGAAAAATAAGTGTAATTCTTCTTATATTTGATCACTTCAAATACTTAGACAGTAATCATGTTTCTACTGCATCTTATCCAAGTATCTTCTACATATCTCCATTGTCAAGCTTATTTATTCATCATTAACAAGAATTGTTCTTCATAATGCTGTTATCTTTGTATAAGTTCTTATTGTTCTATCAACTTCACTCCATAACAATTCAAAGAAGCATTGCCAATTTCCTCTGAAGCTGTTTTCAAGCACAAAAAAATTATGGCATCCATATATGATAATTTGTTTTACCTTTCCCCACTAGTTGGGCACCCTCTTGGTTTATTTTTTTCCATACCATAAAATATAAAAATTTCTGTAATATGAATCCTCCCTCTCCTTCTTTGATCTCTTTTGGAGGATATGCTTAGTAATAGTTTCACTGGGTCAAAGGAGGCTTGACCAATTCTTAACTCTACTAATAGTGCAATGGTATGCCTGTTTTTTAGCATTCCCTCCAACATAGGTAATTTCATTCTTTTTTTTTTTTTTGGCAGGGCAATGAGAGTTAAGTGACTTTCCCACAGTCACACAACTAGTAAGTGTCAAGTGTCTGAGGCCGGATTTGAACTCAGGTCCTCCTGAATCCAGGGCTGATACTCTATCCACTGCGCCACCTAGATGCCCCCAATTTCAATCTTTCATAATATTTGTCAATCTGACATGTATGAGGTGGAATTTCAGAGTTGCTCAGAGTTAATTTGCATTTCTCCTTTAATCATTTGGGGTATGTTTTCATATCATTGTTGATAGTTTGTTTTTCTCCCTTTGAAAATTGACTGTTCATATAATTTGACTATATATTTATTGGGAGATGACTTAGTCTTACCTTTAATTATCCAGGTCAGACCACATGTGGGGAGAAGTGTATTCTATTCTGGTCCTAACAGTTTGAGAAGGGACACTTAGGTGGTACAGTGAATAAACCACTGACCTGGAGTCAGGAGGACCTGAGTTCAAATCTGATCTCAGACACTTGTTGCTTACTATCAGTGTGACCTTGGGCAAGTCACAACACCAATTGCCTCAAACATATGGGGTCATCTACAGTCATCCTGATGTATACCTTGCCCCTGGACCTAGATGACTCTGGAGCAGAGAATGAGGCTTGTGACTTTGCACAGACCTCCTTCACTTAAATCCAATTAATTAAAAGTCATGATATCACCTCCTGATGTTGTGGTCCTCTTCAAGAACAAAGGACAAATAACAGCAACAACAACAGTTTAGGAGGGACATTGATAAGCTAAAGAAAGGCAATAAGGATAGTAAAGACTTTCAAGTTAATGCTACTATAGGATCATGATAATATATTGGAGATGTTTATCCTAGAGAATGGAAGATTCAAAAGGTGTATTAAAGCTGCCTTTGAGTATTTGCAAGATTTTCATGCGGAAGAGGGATAAGGCATCTTTATTCTGTTTAGTCTCCAAAGGGTGGAACTAGAAGCAACTGGTGAGAGTTGGAAAGTGAAATTTAGATTTGATGAAAGGATTTTCCCCCTAATAACTTAGAACTTTCTAAAGGTAAGATACTCTGCAAGGTGGTCCATTCTCCATCCCTAGAGATATTTAAGTAGTTTTAAAAAGACTGACCACTTTTCAAATGTTATAATGAGGGCTTATCTCAGGAATGGGTTGAATAAGATGCCCTATGAGGTCTCTCTCAACTGTAAGTGTAATGATTCTGTGACTCTCTGACCATTCAGGTAGTTTAGCTCTAGAACATCTCCACTTTATCAAGTTCCTTCCTAACATGAAGCACCCAGAACATAGTACCACAGACTGGAAAGTATTGATTCCATTGATCTTTTTTTTTTTTTGTGGGGCAATGAGGATTAAGTGACTTTCCCAGTGTCACATAGCTAGTGAATGTGACATATCTGAAGCCAGATTTGAACTCAGGTCCTCCTGAATTCAGGGCTGGTGCTTTATCCACTCTGCCACCTAGGTGCCCCCATTCCACTGATCTTTGAGAATGAAATATCCCAGTGACAAAAGATTGAAACGTTGCCAGAGTTTCCTGGTGGGTTAAATAATGCAGATGGCATTTGAGCAGTCAGAAGCTCCTTCCTCAGGATTCTGACTAGTAGATTTCCATGGCCAGCACAGAGGCCAAGAAGCTACATCCAGCTGAATCAATTCTACATCCTTATTCTACATAGAGTATCCTTTCTATGATATAGCTAAGTAAACTTCCTTTTAAAAAAATTCATATTACTGGGCAGCTAGGTGGCATAGTGGATAAAGCACCGACCCTGGATTCAGGAGGATGTGAGTTCAAATCCTGCCTTAAACACTTGACACTTACTAGCTGTCTGACCCTGGGCAAGTCACTTAACCCTCATTGCCCCACAAAAATAAAATAATATTTAAATTTAAAATTCATATTACTGATGTGTCTTATGTTGCAATTCCTTACTTGAAGCTCTAGTCCTACCGGAATCACACCAAGCAACCAACAGCCTGTTAAATGATAGAAAAAATATACTCCTTGTATTTAGTCCCAGTGAGCAATGGGTGATAGTTTTAGAGAGGGTAATTTAGGATTCAATCTAAATGAAAAAAACAAAACAAAAATATATTGAGGGTTATTTGAAAGTAGATTGGATGACTACATAATGGAATATCTCTTGACATTTCTAAGCAGAAGCTAGGAGATCATTGTTTGGTCACATCTTGAGGAATGTCCAATTCAGTTATAGATTAGACTAGCTATCACCTGGAGAAGGAAATACCAGGCCACTCTAGTATCTTTGTCAAGAAAACCGCAAATGAGGTCATAAAGTATTGAACAGTACTGAAAAATAACTTCCTATTCTTTCCTATTTTCTCTTATAAATTGTAACATGGTGCTGCCACCCTTCAACTTGCCCCCCTCCTATTTCATTGACTTATCCTGTAACTCCAAAGTTGGTCCTAAGTGAAAGAGGACAGGATTTAAAAGATGTTAGAGATCAGTATAGATGAGGAAGTAGAGGTCTCGAGTGAAGTAATGAAGTATCTTTTAGTAGGTGGACCTGCAATTAGAACTTAGTTCTCCTGATTCTCATCATGTTGTATTTTGGCAGGTCTGGAAGTTACAAGATATGAAGAGGTAAAAGGAAGGGAGGGAAAAACAACACCACCAACTCAATCTGCTTCACTCACTACAGATGAAGATATGATAACATAGATATGCTTTTGTCAGCTATGGATTCTTTTCTTTAAAACATTAATTTTAGGGGTGGCTAGGTGGCGCAGTGGATAAAGCACCGGCCCTGGATTCAGGAGTTCCTGAGTTCAAATCCGACCTCAGACACTTAACACTTGCTAGCTGTGTGACCCTGGGCAAGTCACTTAACCCCATTGCCCTGTAAAAAAAAAAAGAAAAAGAAAAAGAAACATTAATTTTAATAGATAAATTCTGTTACTATGATAGTTAAATGTGATATTCACTTTCTAAAGCAACCGTGTATAGCAATACACATTTCCATAAATCATCCTTTTTATTGCTCTTTTATATTAAAGTATTTGCATTTGTTAATTTGTAACAAAAAATTCTAAAATATTAAGATTATCCTATCATCTCCCCTCCCTCCACACTTATCTCTGGCTCCATGAAAATATTATCCAAAGTAAAGCAATATTGGTAAAAAATTCTGTGCCCACTTCATCTCTTGTACTCAATACTTAATAAATATTTGTTGAATCAAATACATGTAACTAGAGAAACAAATAAACGAGGATAAAGAAATGGGTAAGAAATTCTGATTTCTACAAATCCATCACATCCCAAGAGTCTCTTAGCCAAGCAAAATTCTTCTTCTCTCTTCCATTTACTAATTATATCACAATAGGCAAGTCATTTCAGCTTTTTTGGTCTGTTTCCTCATTTTAAGATAAAGAATATTATATAAAATGACATTTAATGACCCTCCTAGCTTGAAATCTATTATCCTATGAAATACTAACAAACATACACATACCATAATGAAGTATCACTAGCTCCATCCTCCTCAATAATACCATAGATGATAGCACTAAACTTCTATCCATTTGAATAGGGCACAAGGGGGAAGTTGAGCTCATTTCAGTACCTTAATATTCATATCAGTTCAGTTATTTCCCCTAAGATCACCGGATTTAGTGACAGCTCTCTCTCATAGATATAGGACCAGACCCACTTGATGCAGAGATGGACTTCCTAAGGAGATATGTGAACTAAACTACTTGATGCCTTTGTTTCTTCATGGGACCAACACTCTTTAGTTAATAAATAACTATTTATAGAACTTCTAACAAATCAGACTTCATTACTCTCAGGGATGCATGTAAAGTACAAGCATAGGGCCTAGAAGAAGGGCTGATGACTCAAAGTATGTGATATGGTTTGACCAGGATAAGTAGTCAGAGATAGAGGCTAAGTAATCATAAATTTCCTTCTGCTTTTTTTTCTTCCTATCAGCTTGAAAAGAGCAATTGCCTCTCAGTGCTGTTCTAACCTCTGCTTTCCCAGTGGCAATGTCTTCCACTGTACGTTACATCTCTTCCTTGTCAGAGTTAGGAATTTTTTGTGACCTCATATTTGGACAGGCCTAATTTTGGGGGTCAAGGAAAGCTATTCCTCTTGTGCATTTTATGTGGCTAGGATTATAGTTAAGTCTTTGCTTTGCATTATATAGGAGTTAATCTTGAGCTAATTATAGGTTCTTTATTTTTTTTCTTAATTTTCTTTGGATAATTTGCTCAATAGTATATGAACTTGATAATACGTTCACCACTGACTCTCCCTGGTTCACATAATACATATCTGGATTATGATTCAGCCCAGAGACTTTTGTTTCCTAAACAAGTCATTTTTCTATTTCGACACTTTGAATATATATGCTTTCCTTATAAAATGGGTATATAATTTAAAGCCAGATACTAGATGCCATTGGAATATGAAATTCAATTTGATCTCTATTATCTACACTGAACTTTTTTAAAAAATCACTATTTTCAAGTCCCATTTCTCAAGTGAGTACTGGTTGTACAATTCTCAAAACATATTTGCATTTAAAATTGTTTCATTGAAAAGCTATATGGCCCCAAAAAAGTTTTTTAAAAAGGAAAAGATATTTGCCCAACAAGACAAGTCACCTTTCTGTATGGCTTGAAAAATCTTAAGTACTAGGCAAGCAGGCCTAGCAGGGCCAACATTTCTAGGAAGGGTGGGAATGACTGGTTATCATTACTGAAAGTTTATGTACCTTTAGCCAGTGCCTGAAAATCTGTTCTTTTCAATTGATGTTTTCTTTCTTGTTTATGAAAAAATCTAATATATAGATCAATCAAGTATTTGATAGTAAGAAAGTAATATGTCTCTTGCTTTCCTAGCAACTCAGAGGCCTGATGCTCAATCCTGGAATGAAATTAGATTGAGCTGAGATGATATGTTTTCTAAGGTACAGCGGTTATTACTCAGAAATTTGTGAACTTGGTGTTGGAAAATTGCTTCCTTGATGATTTTTATAAGGTCTTTGTAGATAAGATAACAGTTTTATTTCAAAGATTGACCTTTCCCCATTTTTAAATAATTCTAAGTTTTATGTCCTTTTATCTAATGCAAATAAGACATAAATTTTTCAACCTTCTACTCAACTTACAATACTATTTTTTGGCCTTGGAAACACCAGGATGGGAGTTGACCCATTCTAATGGAAAACATAAGGTCTGAATGTCTGATTGAATGATTTAATTGATCTTTCACACTTCATTTATTATAAACCTCGCAGCTCAATATTTATCAGATACAAATTCCTGTTTGAGTTATAGAATCTATCAGCCAAATGTGTAAACTAAGTGTTAACAATCTTAGACACCTGTTTTGAATCAATCAACCAAAGGCATAAATTAGTTTCAAAATATCTAGTTAATCAAACTAGAAAAGTTTGAAGTTCTTTTAGCCATTGGATGAAATCAGATGAAGAAATGTATTGGGATTCACTTGAAAGATTAAACTAAGCTTTTGGTCTATGTAGACAAAACCTTGGGTATATAAGATAATTTCATCAAAAACATTCTAGGGGGCACCTAGGTGGTGCAGTGAATAAAGCACTGGCCCTTTATTCAGGAGGATCTGAGTTCAAATCTGGCCTCAGGCACTTGACACCTACTAGGTGATAGCTGTGTGACCCTGGGCAAGTCACTTAACCCTCATTGGCCTGCAAAAAAAACCCCAAAATATAAACTAATAAACAAACAAAAAAAACCCCATCCTAGCAAATGCCTTAAGATTCAAACTACAGGGGCCTTTTGAGAAGGCTGACTTTTTTTTTTTTTTTTTGGCGAGGCAATTGGGGTTAAGTGACTTGCCCAGGGTCACACAGCTAGTAAATGTCAAGTGTTTGAGGCTGCATTTGAACTCAGGTCCTCCTGAGTCCAGGGCCAGTCCTCTATCTCTGTGCCCTTTAGCTACCCCCAGAGAAGGCTGACTTCTTATGCTTCTAATAAAGGGCATCAAAGTACATAAGGGATTATAGTTTGCATATGCAGGGTAATGGAGAAAGAATGATCTCAGAGGGAGTGAGATTCTCTCTTTCTCCCCTTCTCCTATTGATTATATCATCAGAGAGATTGTGCTAAAATGCAGAAATATAGCATCCAGCAAGGATCTGAGAATGGACACATTAAACATGTGGAGGAGAGCACAGCTTTGGGATTCTAAAAGACCCCCCAACATCTCATGACCAGCATGGAGCGAAACATGCCTTAGGGGAATTTTCATGGATACTCCAAAAAAGAAAAAGAAAAAGAAAAAGAAAAAGAAAAAGAAAAAGAAAAAGAAAAAGAAAAAGAAAAAGAAAAAGAAAAAGAAAAAGAAAATGATTTCCATCCTGCTAGGATCTTTGAGTCTTTCCCCTGTACTTTCTGTATGTAGTGGTAAGATAATATGTTTCAGTCTTTTTGGATAATGTTTTAAAACAACTATTTTTTTTAAGTTGAGGTCGGCTCTGGGGGCACCTGGGTCGCTGTTTTAAACTTCTTGTGCTGGGGTATAGGGGCTGTGTCACTGGCTTCCTACACTGAGACCTCTATGGCTTGTGGATTTCTCACTGCCCTGTGCTTGCTGGCTGTGTGCTGGGATCGGTAGGACTGGTCGCACCTGTCCTGTGGCTGGGCCTCCAACTGGTAACCTGCCCTCTCAGCTGGTGCTGGTGGGTTTCGTCACAGCCCTGCTGCACCACCAGCTTGTTGAGCCAGGATCCAGGGGCCTCAGTTGCTTGACTGTGGCCTAAAGCTTCCTGCTGACTTGCCCCAACCCTCTTCGCGCTGCACTGCACCTCTCTTTTGCCCCAGTGAGACTGACCTTTCCTGAAGTCTTCTAAATTATCTCTGGTTTGAAGACTGTGTCTCTACGTAGTTTCAGAATCCGTCCAGAGGCTTGATTTAATGTTCTTTTTGAGGGAACAGAAGGAGAGCTCAAGCGACTAGCTGCCTTCTCTCCGCTGTCTTAACAACTATTCTTTTTTAAAAAATAATAATAGGGCAGCTAGGTGGTGCAGTGCATAGAGCACCGGCCCTGGAGTCAGGAGTGCCTGAGTTCAAATCTGGCCTCAGACACTTAACACTTACTAGCTGTGTGACCCTGGGCAAGTCACTTGACCCCAGTTGCCTCACTAAAAAAAATAAAAAAATAATAATAATAATAATAAACATTTTTACTAATAGTTTTGGGTTCCAATTTTTATCCTTCTTTCCTTCCTTCCCCTCCTCCCTCCCTGAGGAAGCAAACCATCAGATATGGGTTATACATGTATGATTATGTAAAACATTACATATTTGTCATTTTGTACAAGAAAACTTAATTAAAAGAAAAAAAAGAAAGAAAGTGAAAAATAGTATGCTTCAGTCTGTACCGTCAATATCTGTTCTTTCTTTGGAGCTGGATAGTATGCTTCATCATGAGTCCTTTGGGATTGTCTTGGATCATTGTATTGTTGTGAATAGTCAAGTCATTCATAGTTCTTTATCAAACAATATTGATTTCTCTATGTATGATGTTCTCTTGGTTCTGCTATTAAAACAACTCTTCTTACTATTCTATTTTAGTGAACCTTTTCAAAATAGGCAGTTTTCCTATCATGAAGTTCTGGGGAAGGATGGACACTCCAAAAGAAGTCCAAAATAATAAAGTCATATGGAAAATAAACAAATATAGAAATTTATACCTGCAAACTCTCAGTGAATCACAACATTTTGTTGGATTTAAATATTCCTGGCTAACATATACTAAGTGTGTTTCAAAGATAACACACCTAAGTTATCTGAGACTTAGTTTACTTTTCTGTAAATCATAAATATATTTTTTATCTCAAAGGGTTCTTGTTACTCTCAAGTGATATAAAATCAAAACAATTTTTAAAGATAAAATCCAAACTAGCAACAATCACATAAAAATATCTTTAAATCATGTAAAATAAGAAAAATGATGGGGGAAGAAGAATGGAGATTTGTATAAACTGTGGAAAAATGAAATAAGAAAAACTAGGGGAAACATAGAATATCACAAGAGAAATGAAGGCAACATTTTAGATTTCAGAATCGAGATCAGTGTAGTAACCATGTCAAAATTCTGATTGATGTAATGATCAATAGACTTATGGTAAAGGTTGGCTCTTGCATCTTGCCAAAAATCTGTGGACTAGACCTGTGGAATGAAACAAATTTTTTGCTTTTTGACAAGGCTAATGTGTGTATTTATTTTGCTTGATTTTATGTAAAAGAGAGAGAATGTTCAAGCTTCCCTTTCTTATTGGGTTATAGAGATGATTAACAGACATCTCATAGCTGTTTCCAATTCAATATGTGGAATTTTCAGAATCTTTTCCTAGTGATGACTCACTGAAGAACTGATACTCTTCTAATTGGCCACAGGACCATGAAAAAAAAAGATGACTCAAGTGTTGTTGGGTGGGACATTAGTATGGATCATGTATATGGCATATGACATTATGCTGTTAGATGTGGTCAATTCTATTGATTAGCATTTTTTAATTGATTTGCCTACCCTGTTTTACAAGGAAGGTTAACTTTGAGAAGAAATGACATCTAAAATGAAAATTATCAATGAAATTTCTTTTAAAAGTATATCAAGATTGTCTGTTCTAAGAACAGTTTAAAGCTCAATTTGGTGTGGAATAGCTTATATCTTGTTGAATAGTCTACCATTATAGTGTTATAAATTGGGAGACATTTAATGAAACACTCATATCCTTTAAGTGCAAATACAAAGGAAGGTCCCATTCACCTGGTCCCATAATTAACATGATAATTCTCACCTTTCAAATATTATCTCTGAATTCTTAAAATTCTTGTTTTATCTTCTTATTATAAATTAATAGCACATTCGTTGTGTTAGATTTTAGCAGTACAAAATATTAGCATTTTCCACAGGTTTTTGCTTTCATCTACTCATACATTAAATTAGGGATTCTTTCACTGAGAATATTGAATTTCATGCCAAGTGTAGCACTTGGCTACAGCCCCCATTATTTATTAATTTTGAAACCTACATTGAAAGAGGCCATTGGAAACAAGCAGAAAAGTTTAGTTACTTTATTATACTGCACTGTTGGAGAAAAAGACATTAAAGAATAACTGACAGGGAACAGCCACCTTTTGAAATCTGATATTAAGTAAATTTTTCTTTAATGTGTACATTAAAGCTCAATTCAGGACAAAAGTAAATTAATCAACAAGTATTTATTAAGCACTTCTTTTGTGCCAGATCTTATGTTAAGCACTAGAGATACAAAGAAAGAGAAAAAACAGTTTTGTACTCAAGAAGCTTACATTCTAATGGAAGAAACAGCATGCAAACAACTATGATACATACAAGAAATATTGTGCTAGGTAGCTCAGGAAGCTGTCTTAAGCTAAGGTATATAAGATGTGCAAATGATTGACACAGCACAAGTAAATATGTAACAAAAAACAGATTTATTTAATTAATAAGGATCCAGGTGCTGAATATAGAGCAAAGTTACATATATGTTGCTAAGTCTGTTTCTGATTCTCCTCAGACTCATTCAGTGAAGTTTGATAAGTCCCTTGTCTCCTTTTGTTCCAAGGTGACACCATTTCAAATGGTAGCTAGTGGTTAGTAGGAACCAGTATGATTTGAGAGAATTATTAGTAGGAACCAGAACCCCTGAGATAGAAGACTTTATATAGGAGTGGGCAGATGGTAATTACCAGATTTCTCAGTACTAGTGCAAAGCTTTGATTTATTCATGGAACGGAGAACCTTTATGCTCTAGCTATATGTAGAGGGGATGGAGGGTGCTACCTAAATCAAGATCTCTTAATCCCTAGTGATTTGTAATCCTAACTGCTCTATAGTCTAGAGTTAACCTCTTTGAAATTCTATATGTACTGTCACCTATGATAGTCCCCATCCCCTCCCCTGGAACTTCTTCCTCCCTTTCAAGGTTTGTAGATTTAGGCATAAACAACAACATATGTAAATATATAGTAAATTGAAGTAGATCTTACTTAGAAGGAAGGCTCTAACAATTGGGGAGATTAGTAAAGACCTTCAGAATATGGGATTTGAGCCAAATCTTGAAGGAAGTCAGGAGACCAAAGTGAGAAGAAAGATATTTTGAGGCATGGGACATGATAGTCAATGGAAAGACATGGGTGCAGGATGTAATATTTGGTGTAAGAGAAACAGAAAGAGGACCAGTGTGGCTGGATCAGAGACTATGGAATGGACTGAGATATAAGAAGACTGGGAAGATAAGAAGGGGCAGGGTTAAAATGGGCTTTAAATACCACACTGAATATCACACAGATGATTTTATTTGATCTTGGTCATTTTACAGAGTCAGCATGTTTTTTTTAACTAAACTTACATTAATAGATTTGCACTTTAGAAAAAAAAATAACTTTGGTAGATACATGAAGTATGTAGTGGAGTACAAAGAGACTTCAGACATGAGACCATTGCAATAGTTCAAGCAAGAGCTTCCAAGAATCTGAACTAATGTGGTGGATGTATGAATGGATAAGTAGTCATATATGAGAAATGATGTGAGGTAAGAAACAATAAAACATAGCAACAGATTAGATATGTGGCATGAGTGGAAGGGAAAAGTTGAGAATTACATCAAGGCTGTGACCCAGGGTGATCAGTAACATAGTATTTCCTCCAAAGATATTAGAGAGTTTGTGGGGAAATACAACAAATTATATTTTGGGTAGGTTGGATTATTTGATGTATAGAGAAGTCCAAAAAGTAGTTAGGGATGTAAGAAATGAAGACTAGACATCTGGACAGGTAATACCTGCATAAAGATAATGTTGTCAGTGCCCTCTAAATTTGGTATCCTCTCCCCTGAGACAAATTTCCTAGTACCCTGGAACAAACTTCCAACATTTCTCCTTTAGTTATCATACTAGTTTTTGGACAAATTTTATCTTATTTCTTAGAACATTATTGTTTATATAGCTTGCTGTATAACATTAGTGTTTTCATGCTTTCACAACTGGCTGTAGTTACAGGCTTATGGACACCTATCTTTTGTACCTTCATTTTGCATTTTTTACAATAGTTTTAATTTTGGTCAAATATAAATTCATCAATTCATTGTTTTCCATTGAAGATTTTTTAAATCTGTATGAACTAAAGGAAAGAATGTTGGGTTTGGAGTACAAGAACTTTGGTTTGAATATTGGCTCTACCACTAATCTGACATTAGGCAAATCACTTAAGCTCTCTAGTCCTCTGCTGGTGAATTTGCAAAGTGAGGACATTAGGCTAGATAATCACTGTGCTTCTTTTGGTCTGTTGTACTGTAATTACTGACAATTTAAACAACAAATAATTAAAAGAGGTTTTAAGAGTCTCCTTTGGTTGAAAGCACTCTTGTTCTTTTACTTTTGTAATTCATTCTAGTCAGATAGAAATCTATTATACTTCATAAACTGTTGTTTTTTTTCTTATCACTGATCTCTATCTTGGGAGTCTTCTATACTGAAAGTCTCCTTTGTTCTGTGCACAGCAGAAAAAAAAAAGAAAAAAGAAAGAAAAAATTTAAAAAATTAAAAAAAAATAAAAATTTTGGTTCATTTCTTACATGAAGGCTATCCAGGCCTTATAAGCTTATGTTCTTTCATTTTGAAACTAATGTACTTGCAATTGGATAAGAGACATTTTTTTCACTTCTTTTGTTTTTCTTCTTTGTGGGGCAATGAAGGTTAAGTGACTTGCCCAGGGTCACATAGCTAGTAAGTGATAAGAGACATTTTGAACCTATTTTTCTTTTTTTTAACTGATTTGGTCCATATTTAAGAATTTAATATAATTATGGAGGTGATGGAACATGTAATTTGTTTCAGGAATGGATTAGGGCTCCGTCAGGAAATCAGGCATCAATAATGATGTATAGATTACGCAAGTTTAAGGTGGTGATATGGGATCTGGTTTGGGAGAGTAGCCAGGAAGGCATTAGAACACAAGTTCTTTAAGGTCCTTTGAAGCTTTAGTTCAATGATCCTCTGACCCTAGATTTTTTGAGTTTCTAACGTTCTATGTCTTGAAATCATGTTTTCTACTTTTTTTCCTTCCTGTCAAAGTATCACTACTCTTACAAACTCCAAGCATTATCTATCTATCTATCTATCTATCTATCTATCTATCTATCTATCTATCTATCTATCTATCTATTTTTTTTCAGGGCAATGAGGGTTAAGTGACTTGCCCAGGGTCAAAGAGGTAGTAAATGTCAAGTGTCTGAGGCCGGATTTGAACTCAGGTTCCCCTGAGTCCAGGGCCGGTGCTTTATCCACTGCACCACCTAGCTGCCATTTTACATAATTTTTAATCCTCCTATATTTATTTAACTAATCTTCCATCACATCCTGTCATTTTCTCTCTGAAATATCTTTTGAATTATATTCATTTTATGACTATAACTTAATTTATATCCATTTTATATCCCAAAATTTTTAGTGCAGTTTTAAACTTCATTAGAATTAGCAGTAAAATCTCTAGTAATACAGGGATTTCTCCCCCTTTTCCCAAGGTCCTTTTGTGTATTCACCTTGAAAAGGCATCATTTCCAGACATGGATCTGGCTATATATCAAAGTATTTAAAAGTTCTTTGTGGCCTACCAAAACCTGTTTCAACTTTTTTTTTTAATTGTCTCTTCCATAACTTTAAACATATTCATCTTACTTCATTTTTTCTTTTCACAAAAATCATAATAGTAATTCCAAAGGTTTTTTAAAAATTTTACAAAGGACTTTTCTTATAACAATTATTAGATGATTGAAATAATCATTATTCTCGTTTTGTCCGAGGAAATAGTGTAGTATAGTGGATAGTGCCCTTACTTTGGAGTCAGAGGACCAGGGTTTAAATTTTTCCTCTGATAGGTTACTATTTTTATAACTTTGGTTTCTTCAACTATATGTAAATTTATATTTATAATAAAATGAGGAAGTTTAGACTAGAGAGCCCCTGAAATCCCTACCAGCTCTAAACCTATGCTACTCTGGGGTATGTTTCTAATAATTAAATTGCCCAATATCACATGGCTAATAAAGAACAAAGTTAGGACTTGATTCCAGGCATCTGAAATCATGTTTTCCCTCTAAATTATGACTTCTTAAATCAGTGTTATTATAATTAACCCCATATGTTTTTAAAGTTCATGTACTCAAATACTCTCCTCTCCCTTTACTTTACCATTCTAAATCCTACCCATTTTTCAAGTTCCATCTCACTTTCTAACCTTATAAACAATAGATTGAGAATCAGGAAACTAGAGTTATTGTCTGATCTTCTCTTCTATTATGTATTTACTAAATATTTTTTGGGGGGTAATTTGGAGAGAGATATATTCCAGAAGCCAGGGGCAGCCTGGTAAAGCCTTCATAGAGAAGGCACTGAAATGGTTGAATTGAGTCTTGAAGGAAACCAGAAATTTATATGAAGCACAGCTGAGAAGGTAATATAATCCAAGGATGTGGAAGATAAGAAATGGAATGTGTATGTGTAGCAGTAAGTAGGCCAGAATGGCTGGAATGTAAGGTTTAAGGAAGAGAGCAAAGTGTAGGAAAACTGGAAAAGTATCAAAAAGTCAGGTTGTAAACATCTTGAAATATCAGAAGAATTTATATTTGATTCTAGAGGCATTAAAGAATCAATGGAGTTACTGTTTGGGGGGCAGGAATGGGGTTGATATGATCATTCTACTCTTTAGTGGGGAAAATTACTTTGATAGCTGTGTATGGGATGGATTAGAATGGAGAGTGTCTTGAGGAAATAGAGACAAAAATGGGAAGCTACCGCAAGAGTGCAGGTTAGTGGTGATAAGGTCTTGAAGGTTTGTGGCTGTGTGAATATGGAAGGAAGTGGCAGTTTTGAGATATTATTTTTGTGGAGATGGAGACACAATTTTACAACTGAATAGAAATAGTGAGGCAGGGAAAGGGATGAGCCAAAGAAGACTTATAAGTAATCTAGATGCCTAGAAGGATGATGGATTCAACTTCTACTAACTTCCCTAATTTATTTTGTGTTGAATATTTATTTTGTATTTATTGCATATTTGCTTGTATGTGTATATTACTCAATCTGGTTTACCTTATCTACTTGCTTTCATGGGTTAGGTCCTCAGAGGATGACTACTACCTTGGGCTCTAAGGATCATGTGGGTGAGTGACTACTCCTATTACTGTAGTTCATAAAGATTGCACTGGTGTTCTACCCATTGATAATCAGTCAGGAGACTCAAGTATCTCTTATCAAAAACATTTATTTAAATGGCATGAGAAAAACGGTAGTTAAGGAATATTCTATCCTACCCCCATAAACCTGGGCAACACTTTCTCACAAATATATGCAACATCCTTGGGAAGAGTCAACTCAAAATCCCCTCCTGAGTGCAGCATCCTTACAGGTTTGCTTGCTCAGCTGGACTGTCAGTGGGTGATTTTTTTTTTCCCACTAGGCTAAATCTTGAATGCCAGAAATCAGCCTTTTTGTGCTGTTTCTTCCTTCTAAATATCTGTGCCTTTCTGAAGCATGAGTCTTCTTTCTGGATACAGTGTCTCCTACTATTTCTGTAGTTTCCCATCAAAGGTACATGGGAAATGCAAAGTTGTGGCTCTGCTTTCTATGCTGGAAGACTCAAATATATCCAGAATTTAGCTATTTAAAGCCTTCAATGGCACGGCCAATCCATTTGCTGTTCTCCTCTTGATTCAGAGACACATTGACATTTCATAAAGGGACCAGCTCCTAGATGTACCTTTTGGAATTAGTTTAATACTCCATTAATAATTTGAGATTATATTGATTATGTTGGGAGGATTTTTCCATAACTATATAAATTGAGTTAGAGAAGTGAACTTCCTCCCTTTGTTCTGTGTGCTCTCCTTAAATGGAAAGTAAGCTTTTTGAGAGTAGGAATTGTTTGGTTCTTGTCTTTACCTGGATCAATTCCTGACTCATAGAAGACAACAGATAAATGGCTTAATTGATTTACCCTAGGTCATCTAATCCAATCACCACATTTTATAAATGAAGAAGAAATATTTAGTAAGAAAGTCACACAGGTAACAGCATAAGAGCAGAGATTTCATTGAAGGCTCTTGTACTCAAATGGAGTGGTCTCTCTACTCTTTTATCAAAGTGTCAATTTATTATACTGCATTTCAATTTTCTACTCAGACTATGACACAGTGAAGCAAAAAAAATAATGTGACTTAAACCCTAACCTCCTGAAAGCTTTAAGTTAAAAAAAAACTGTATTACTATTTTGACTTGTCTAAATGACCATTCTCTTAAAGATAGGCAATATTATACAAATAGGCGATAGAATGAACTTTGGCTATCCCCATGCATTAGCTGAGATCTGCCCAAGTTACTCAGACTGGTTCCTGAATCACTACTGTTCCGCTAATGAAGCAGGGCCATTTGAAAAGGGCTCCCGAGTGTGGGCTCACGTTCAAAATGCTACAGAATTCAGAGGCAGAAACTGCTCCTCTGCGTCATGTAGCACAGATAAAAGCTTTGCTATCCAGCCTAATAGTAGTCAGAGTTCAATTTTCGGCAATGGTGGAGAATAATGAAAGGAGAAAGGTAAAATGTATGCTTTATGACATTATCGCCAGTTACTCATAGCATCTCAGGCCAAAGGGTAGGCATGGGTCATGTTATCCAGAGCACCTTTACTTTACTTAGAAAATGAATTATCTTCACACTTGAATGTTTTTTATATATAGTAACACTTCACTAGATACACACAGTTGACTAAAATTATTGTATGGATTTTTATTTGGATAATATACTTATGAACATGAACTGGTTGCAGAGACACAAAACTTTTTACCTTCTCTGAAATGTAGGCTTATTGAACCCATCTCTTGCTAAAATCATAATACATATCTAAAAGGAAAAAGTGATTATATGGTAAGGCGGAACTTAATGGATTGGGTTATTTCAAAGAATAGTTTTGCAACAGAATTTAGATGTGGGCATCCTTATGCTTAGTAACAATAACTTTTTTTTTTCTTTTGGAGTTCCTCAGTTAATATTCTTTAGAAGTAGACAATAATTTCAATGATCCATCTCCTACAATCATAAAGCTCAATCACTTTCCTTTTTTTCCTTTTCTCTTAGGCAGAAAAACAGTCACTCTTCTGCATTCATATAACTTTATTCTCCAGTTCTAAGAAATGAGTTGTCATTCTCCTGTGCCGGATCTAAGTTCTAGGGTGGTTTCTCATTCCTCTAACTCAGTGAAGTATATGCTAATGCAATGGAGTTTCTTATTCAGCAATTCCTAGAGATACTCTTTTAACAGCTTAAGATAGGGGGAAAAGTCCAGAGCAACAATTTTGTGTTTATTAGGAATCACAAACTAATAAACTGGACTGAGCCAAATATCTCTCAAGAAAAAATGGGCTGAAAAAAAAGAAAGACCTCACTGAAGAGTCTTCTGCAATGCCTCTCAAACATTAATTCTTTAAAGGCAATGTGGCATCAATCAATAACTCTAGGGTACTGATCATAGGAAGTGCGATGACTTTCAAGTGATGGAATTTAATTTTCTTGTTCAATTTGGAAATCAGTCATATTTCTATATAATCATACTCCATTTCAGAGGTTGTGCTAAGTTGTGGTAAATTGTTTTTCAATGGCATCAGATTCTTTGTGACTCCATTTTGTATTTTATGGTCAGAGATATTGGAGTGGTATGCCATTTCCTTCCCTAGCTCATTTTACAGATGAGGAAAATGAGACAAAGAGGGTAAATGAATTTGTCTAGGGTCATATGGCTATTATGTAAGCAAGGTTAAATGTGAACTCAGGTAGACATCTTCCTGACTCCAGGCCTGGTGCTCTATCCATTGTGCCACCTAGCTGTCCATTTTTTCAAGGGATGGTGGTATTTTTATATAAGTGCTTTAAATCATTTTATCATTATGAAGGGGTGCATATAAAAAACTTTTGGGACACTTTTGACATTTGATCAAAAGTTTAATTGAAAAAGTTATCCAAATCTACTTAGAGAAAAATAGTTTGCCCAACCTATAACAACTTATTTCTAAGTCAGAGGCAAAAGTCATAATGAGCATACAATTAATAAATTGAGCAAGATCTGTTTCTGCATGTGGATTTATTTACATTAATAGGGGAAAAAAAGATACTTAATTTCCTCAGCTTGGAGGGCGTTTCATCAGGTGGGAACTTTCTACACTAGGAAGATCTTAACCCATTAATTACTTAGTAGAATAAACCTAAGGTATTTTTGAGTTACACAAATGTTGAATAACTTGTCCAGAGACACACATTTAATAAGTATCACTAGAAAAAAAAAAGATTGGCAACCAGTTCTTCCTGACTCTAATCCCAGCACTACCCCCTTGTTATCCTGCTTTTATGGGGTGCTATGTTTGTACCCATCTTTGCACGCAAGAACACACACACACACACACACACACACACACACACACACACAGAAACAGAAAATTCTTTTAAGAAAAAAGGGGAAAGCATTCCCTATCCCATTCCTGATTGACAGGGGAGCTTTTTTTTCTTTTATGTCTTTGAACTGGGCTGCTTCATTCCTCTCCCTAGGGCTCACTATATTGATGTCTGGCTTAGTAAAGACACCTGATTGACTTAACCATCTTCAGCTCACAAATCCTGAGCTCGAAAGATCATCTGACTGAAGAAAACAATGCCTTAAAAATTTTAATTGGACAGTTGGAAGCTAGGGACTCTATGAGACACCAGGAATCAGTCAAACAAAATCAAAAGAATGAAAAAAAAATAGAAAAATGTGAAATACCTCACTGGAAAGACAACTGACCTGGAAAACAGATCAAGGGGAGATGATTTGAGAATCATTGGACTGCCTGAAAGCCATGATCAGAAAAAGAGTCTAGACACCATATTCCAGGAAATTATAAAGGAGAACTGCCCTGATATTGTAGAATCAGAAGATAAAATTATCATTGAAAGAATCCACAGATCACCTCCTGAAAGAGACCCAAAAAGGAAAACTCCAAGGAATTTTATAGTCAAATTCCAGAATTGCCAACTGAAGGAGAAAATACTCCAAGCAGCCAGAAGGAAGCAATTTAAATATCATGGAAGCACAGTCAGGATTGCTCAGGACCTGGCAGCTTCAACATTAAAGGATCACAAGGCTTGTAATATGATATTCCAGCAGGCAAAGGAACTTGGATTGCAGCCAAGAATCTACTACTCAGCAAAAATGTTCATTCTCTTTCAGGGGAAAAGATGGGCATTCCATGAAATAGGGGACTTTCAAGGTTTCCTGATGAAAAGACCAGAACTGAATAGAAAATTTGATCTCAACTTACAAGACTAAAAGAGAAGTTTCAAAAGGTAAACAAGGGGGAAAAAAAGTTATTTAATATGTTAAACTGTTTACATCCCTAAATGGGAAAATAATACCTATAACTCTTGAGAACTATACATATACATATAGCATACACCTGCTCTTCTATTTGGCCAAATGAGTTTTTTAAGGAATTGTTTTCTTCAGTCAGTCTTTGTGCTTCCTTTTACAAGTTGCTGAATCTTGTTTCATAATTTTCTTGCGTTGCTTACATTTCTCTCCCCATTTTTCTTCTACTTCTTTCAACTGATTTTGAAAATCTTTTTTGAGCTCTTCCAAGAAGCCTTTTTTATTCTTGAGACCAATCCATCTTCCCTCTTGAGGCATGACATGTAGGAAATTTGAGAGTATTGTCCTCATCTGAGTTTGTGTTTGTCTCTTCCCTCTTGATACAGAAGCTCTCAATGATGAGAGCTCTTTTTTGTTTCTTGCTCCTATTGCAGCTTATTTTTTTTTTTTTAAGTTGAGGTCCACTCCTCAGGCACCAGGGTCACTGTTTTAAGCTTCTTGCACTGGGAGACAGTGGTTGTGTCACTGGATTTCTGCTCTGAGGCCTCTATCTATGGCTTGTGCATTTCTCACCACCCAGGGCTTGCTTCTGGCACATGCTGGGATAGACAGCCTTGGTCACACCCATCCTGTGGGTGGCTCCCTAGCTGGCAGCCTGCCCTCTCAGCTGGTGCTGGTGGATCTCACCACTGGCTCCCTGCTCCACTAGCCCACTGAGCTAGGATCAAGGGGCCTCAGTTGCTTCCCGCTGACTTGCCCCGACGCCCTCCATACTGTGCTGCACTGAGATGCGCTGCGCTCCTCCCCTGCCTGAGTAAGGCTGACCTTTCCTGAAGTCTTTTAAATTATCTCCATTTGGAAGATTGTGATCCTCTTTCTTTTTGTAGGTTCTTTAGTTTCAGAATCTGTTTAGAGGGTGATTTAATGTTGTTTTTAAGGAAAATTTGGGAGAGCTCAGGCAGCTTACTGGCTTCTCTCTGCCATCTTGGCTCTGCCTCCATCCTCCTTGTTCCTAAATGAGAATTCCATTTGTTTATGGCTGCAACGTGCTTTTGTAGTATTTTGTCATATTGGTCATTGTTTCATTATTCAGATTGACTATGAAGAATGCAATCATAATGAATAATGAAAATTACAGCATTAATTTTCAAATGTTTGACTATCTAATCAACTGAAAAATCTGTATACTAGGTCTGTCTGGGAAAAAGTGAGCAAAATATTTTTGCTGAAGTCCAAAAGACTATAATCTAATGGGAAAGATAATTACATATGTAAATATAATAC
The DNA here is from genome assembly GCF_019393635.1 of Dromiciops gliroides. NCBI lineage: Eukaryota > Metazoa > Chordata > Mammalia > Microbiotheria > Microbiotheriidae > Dromiciops > Dromiciops gliroides. The sequence goes on from NC_057866.1 coordinate 148,136,566, forward strand.
AAATGTGATTGGTTCAAAGAAAGTCTATAGAAGTGAACATTCATATCTATCACCTGGCAGAAGGAATGTTGGTAATTTTAGAGAAAAAAAATATTGATTTAGAGATTACATATAAAAAATTAATTTAAAAGACATTTATTGAGTTAAAAACAATAAGACTATTTGGTTAATTTAAAAAATTATATAGTTAAAAAAACCCTCATTTTGTTGATTATAAAGGATAGGCCCTATAAAATTAGGAGAGATAGAATATCTAGCACTGAGGAGGTGATTGTCCCTTTGATTTCTGCTCCATTTAGACCCAATAAAGAACGTTGTTTACAATACTGAATGTCTAAGGAAGCATGCTGATAATCTGATGAGCATACAAGAAAAAAATGCCATAGTGTCAGTCATACCTATGAATATTGATTGATTATATGAAATGGACATGTTTTGCATGATGAAGGAAAGACTCAAGGGACAACACTAGCCATCCTCTGATAGTTGGAGAGCTGCCATGTAAGGAGAGATTATATTAGTTCTTTTTGGCTCTACAAGTTACAAGTAGGAGCTATATATGTTGAATGATAAGAGTCAAATTCAACTGTGAAGCCAAGAATAATATTCTTTTCTGGGCATGGATTTGATTAAATATCTTCTAATGTCCCTTCCAAGTATGAGATTTCATGACTCATGATTTACAAAAGTAGGGATCAGAAGACAAAATATGTCAAAGAATGTACATAGTACAATGGTTCATATACGATGATCAATGAAAATGAGTGAAGAAAAGTTTAGTCACTTTGTCATGTTGATTCTTCCACCCTTTACAAATAATCCAATTATCATCCTACTTACTTCTATAATGTAATTAGGATAAATTTACTTAATAGCTTGCTTTTCCTTTCTTATATAGGTATTTAGACCCAGCTTTAAAAGTAAGAATCTTTTAAAAATACATAACAAAATTTTTAAAAATTTTAAAAATAGGGGGCAGCTAGGTGGCACAGTGGATAAAGCACTGACCCTGGATTCAGGAGTATCTGAGTTCAAATCCGGCCTCAGACACTTGAAACTTACTAGCTGTATGACCTTGGGCAAGTCACTTAACTCTTCTTTCCCAGCAAAAAATTTTTTTTAAATTAAAAATACATAATAACTAATACATTTCTAATATGATTTCACATGGAAAGGAGAGATTCTCCCCCATATCAATAATCAAGAGGTAAACTGAAGTGGATAGAGGGCATCACATTTTTAAAAACTTTTTTACACAGCCTTATTAGATCAGGAACCAGGTCCCATATCTGGTTGATACTTCTAGAATCAAAAAAAGTGATATATGACCCCATCCCCCAGATTGTACCCTTGTGTATGCTCTACAATGGAAGATATGGGAAAGTCATATGTTCTTGCATCTGAGAGAATTTGGCTTCATATTAATGCAAATACCTTTCCAAATCAAGAACAGTGCTTTTGACATAGTTTATTTTTTATTAAAAATATGTTTTATACCATTGAATTATGAAAGAAATTTCAAAATGAGTATCTGACAGCACTTTTAAAAAAATGGTTTTATGGAGGAAACTAAAATTCAACCTTGCATTAGTCATTACAATTTTTTGACACGGTCTTAATTTGTAAAGGAAGAACTGAACTTTTGGAGAAGGAAAGGGCATAATTAAAAGGCAAGATTGCCTTTCTTTATGACAGATATTCATATTGGATAATCTGCTTAGGTAAGAGAAGAGCTTGTGAAGTGCATGAAGGGCACACTGATGGGCCTGATATTGATTATTTTGCATATCATAGTTCTTTCCCCTCTTCATTCTCCCTCCCCAAGAATTCTTCACTTGGCTTCAAAGCTAAAGTAAATATGACTAAAGAGCATTTGGGTTCATTTCTGAATACTTCATTTTTTAAAATAAAATGCATGAAAAAAATCCACAAGATGCTTGCTTCAGACTGATGTACTCTGTCCTATAAAGGATTATTTATTTTATGCTATACAGATAATTAAGATGATTTTGTAGCCCGAATTCCTGCCCTTATTAGCTATTTTGAGTTCAAGTTAAACCTTCCCAAGTTTCCTCATATCAAGGACTTTGTACCTCTCTCCTAAGCTTAAAAAATGGAGCAGCTTAATCTTATCATAAGGGTAGATTTTTATTGACCCAAATGTTTTCCACTTTGTGTCATACTGTATATATTTTGAACATGATCAATTATTATGATCTTTATCATCATGGTGATTAGCATCGCTATTATCTCCAGGGAGCTTAATTTTAACATCTTAATTATAATTAAAATTTCTAAATGCCTATTTTCAGTCTAAAATATGAATTTGGATAGATAGCCTAAAAAATCATTTATCAGTATGTATCTTGGAGTGGACACTGCAAATGGACAATGATAAAGGCCTAGAATTGAACTGAGAGAGGAGGAAAGATTTCTTTTAGGTAATTATACAGTTCTATAAATGACTACAAGCTTCTCCTGGAAACAAAAGTCCATATTTTTAGCACTAAGATTATTCTGCTTTATGGAGAATATTAGGGCTCCAAAGAATTACAATTAGGGATCACTCAAAAGGAAATGAAAAGACACATGAGTGGGATGAAAAATGTTTCAAATAAGGAATTATAAGGGAAACATGGTGTCATTAAAGAAATATTTGGAAAAAATCTAATAATTTAGTAAGAATGAGGATTCACTAAAAAATCCTCATGCTCCACTGGCAGGCAGACAATATTATTAGAATATGAGGTTCAGTGGAACATGGCTACAAATGATGCAAAGCTGAGATGGCCTAAAAGGAATTTATGTTTATAAGTAAGATCACAGATCTAGATGGATATTGGTGTATATTTTTAAAAGACATTGAAATTGAGAATACCTTATAACTTAAGAACATATGTTTTAAGGCAGATGAAGTATAGGACAAAAATTTTAAGGTAAAACATTGTCAGCCCATTTGTGAGAGAATTGTAAAGTCATATATTTGTGTATATATATATGTATCTATTCAAATATCTATACATATATGTGTGTACACATGCACATACATACACACACATATGTTTATAATCGTGTATACATATTTATATATAAGCATTTTCTGGATGAAGGTCAAGGGTCAGCAAACAATTCAGTGGGAAATAGGGACAGTGACAAAGAAAGATGATATAAAAATGGGAGAAGAATGAGGAAAATAGAAAGAAATAGCCTTAAGTAATTCATTAAGTAATATATTTGAATCATAAATACATGGTTTAGAATCAATGGTAATACTTGGTAAAGTGGTACCGTTATAAAGGTGTTTGTGAAAATCACTGAGATAAAAAAAGGCTAAAAGACAAAATTGATTTTGAAAGAAGAATATGTGAATTAAAGAAATTTATTACCAGACGTGATTTTCAAAAAGTTTCTCATTTTCCTACATTTGAAAGAGCTTGCATTTGGGATACTGGTTAAATTTTAAAATGTAATTATCTCATATAAATCTCTAATATAGTTTTGATTGTTTCCTCTATGAACTTACTCTACAGCAGAGTATTATGAATATAAAAATGAATCTTTAGGCCTTTAATTAAATTATTGGCTAGGGTTTTTCTTCTTTGCATTAGTAGAGATGCATTATTGGAACTTGGAGAAGAAAATGATACTTACTTTACTCTCCTCTTTCATTATCTCCTTTATCTAGTAGTACTCACAGCTATTAATTGTAGCAGTTCAGTTCAACAAAGTTTTCTCAAATGCTTTGTGAAAAATATTGTGTTTTATTCTGAGAAAAACATAAAAAATGAGTTAATTTGTAAACGTGAGCTTCTGATTTAGGAGGGGGTGATAAGATTTGGATAGAAGTAACTATAATATAAAATTAAATATTTTACTTGCTGGGCACTGAATTTGTACTTTCAAAAAAATAACATCCCTGTCCTCAAGGAACTTAAGACTTTGTAGGATATATCAGAAAAATATATGAATGTATGATCAAAGAATATGGGGTCACACTAGAATTCAGCCTCTTGGAGTCCAAGACAACTTTCAAAAAGTATAAATCATAGACAAGTTCTTGATCTGCATGACTGAAGGGAGATTCCACATTGGGATTCTGAATAACAATGAAACTAGAGGTTTACACTCAAAAAATATTAAAAATAAAATTAAAAAAAATGAGAAAATTGAACCACACAAATAAAATTGTTTTTAGGGTTTTGGAAAATATGGAGATAGGGATAAAAAGTCTGCTAAGAGGGAAAAGAGGTAGCTACAATGAGAAAACTGAGTTGTGGCTTGAATACAAGAAGAGATTTCAGTAAGGTGAAATGGGTGGGGAGAATATTTGAAGGGGCAAAATGAGGTTGAGGAAAGGTAGAAAGACAGGAAGTGTGATATATGTTCATGCAATTTTCATGTGTGTTATTTACTGCATACTAAAATAATAATATTCAGAAGGTCATGAATTCATCATCAGGCTTTGGACATTACTGGTATTGGTGACTTTTTTTTGTCTGCATATATTGCCTCATTTACAGAGCCTCTGAGGACCATAAGCCAATAAGTAAAGCACTTAGGCATGTATAATAAATCCTCGATTTTAAGAGTTTGTAATTCAGACCCCAAACCAAGTAGCCATTCTAATTAATTTTTAATGGAAGAATATTCCTGATCACCTTTTATATTCCCTATAGGAAAATATCCTTCTATAAACATTCACACTAGAGAATTATGAACTGTCATAATCATTGAATATATTCATAGGGGGATCCAAATTAATATTTAATATTTAATTATGCTATATTTAACATTCCAGTTTTTATAAAAAGATTTAATAGTCATTCCATAGTAGTAATAAAGATGAAAAAATATGTTTCTTTTCTTAAAGTTTCTATGCAATATTGTCAATTAAACTACAAAATATCCATGTTCTCATCAAAAGTTATATTCCCTTCAACCATAGAAATTCTATATGTACCATACCTTCTTTTCCTGTTCATTTGTTCACATCCTCTCATAAGAGTTCCATTTGATATACTGGAGGTCTTACTCTAGATCTCTTGTCCTTGAATTAATAAACATAAATTCAGTGATTGGTCTATCAGCTTCTTCTTATTCTAATTAAATATCTGACCTATCTAGTTTTCTGTTTGCATATTTCTCTTCTAAACATATGTGAGTATAGGGGACAGCCAAAGAAGAAGTAGAAATGTCAAAACATATTCTCATTTGATTCATAATGCTCCCAAGATTATAAAAATAACATAAGCAGTTAGTGGAGTAGTTATTAGTACAAAAATGTGACTAAGAGAAGTATACATCAAAATTAGTTTGGAAGATACCAAAACTCAAAAGCATCTGTGATCTCATTGATATAGATATTACCTAATAAAATAAAGTCTGTAACCTACTTTCATGTGTCTACCTTGCCCATAGGCTTATACTATACTTTATACCAAGCTCTCAACATGTGAACAGTCCATTTTTTAAATCATATATTTATTTTATAACATTCTTTATTTCACTGCTTCTTTTTAGTTTTGTAGTTTCCATGTTATAGACTGCTTATACACACTATATACCTCTATTTTCTCTCTGAGTAGCCTTCATTTTAAATTATTCAGTGACTCAAAGTCATGGTATAATATTGTTCATAAAACAAGGGGCTTCTTTTATTTTGGGGAGAAGTAGAAGTCTGTGATCATTAAGGTACTTTGTCACTTCCCAACGATAATACAGCTAATCTATTGATATATCTATCCAAGGCATATAAACAGATGAAGATTGTCCCTTTACTTGTTTGTCATAATTATACAATAGGCATTCTTCATCCACTTGGTTTTCCCAATGTTATTTTTCCTTCGATCTTGAAGAGGACCATGACATCAGGGTGATGGCATGACTTGTAGCCAACTGGATTGAAGTGAGGGAGGACTGTGCAAAGTCACCAACCATCTCTCCTGCAGAGTCATCTGAGATTAGTGGCAAATATAGATCAAGATGACTGGAGATGGCCACAGATGTTTAAGGCTTTGGGGATTAAGTGACTTGCCCAGGATCACACAGCTAGTAAGTGTCTGAGGTGAGATTTGAACTCAGGTCCTCCCATCTTCAGCATCAGTCCTCTATCCACTGTGTTACCTAGCTGCCCTATGGTTTTTCCAATGTAGATAGTATTCTAAGGTGCTCTATAATGTTCCAGGGTATGATGCAACCAGCACAATGTCATATATAAAAAGGACTTCACCAGCAACTAAGAATCCACAAAATATAATAACCTATATAAACAAATACGACTTAGCTATGTTTCAGCACAGAAGATACTTGCAAATATTTACCTGACCTTTCATTCATAGTGTCAAGGTTCTATCAAACACTTACCTCAATCTCTTATATGCAGAACCCAAATCTAGTGGTGGTCCTGAGGTATTTATTAAGCTATCTTTGACACTAAGAGAGGTCAAGGTCTTTTCCCTTTTTGTGCCTCATGATATCTCTTTTGGATTATCTATGCCAATTTATCCTTTGAGATAACTGCTCATTTTCACCCCATTTGACTGATTTTGATATGTCATGTTGTTACAATTAACTTGTACTTCACTGATTAATTTACAAAGGATATTTTATAAAAAGAAATAAAACATTATGAGTATCTGAAAGAAGAGAGGCTAGACTTGTTTTGCTTGGCTCTAGATGGCAAAGTGTGAGTGTTGTAATGGTGGGCTTGATATAAAGGAAAACTTCCTAACAATGAGAAATATAAAGGAGTTTAATATAATGTTTTCCAAGGTAGCAAGTTCCTATTTATGAAAATCCTTCATGAAAAGGCAAGAAATCTGATTTCCAGATATAATGTGGAGGAGATTCTTTTTCATATGTGGGTGATTGGACACCAAGGTGGATGAGCAGCCCTGAAAATTTCTGGGCAAATCCTAACGCAAAAGTTACTCGTCCCTGAAGCTGGGCTAAACCAGGTTAAGGGTAATGGATAGGTCTCAAACATGTTGGTGTTAGGGGGCTGTCTGCTCCAAGTACATGAAGACTAGCCAATGGCATAAAGGGTGGAAGAGAAGAAGTTGGTTCAATGGCCAACTCTATTAGGTGCTGGGGGGCACTTAGAACTTGGTCAGATAGAAAAGATGCTCAAATCATCCACTGCATCCTAGACCATTGCCAATCAAGTTGACTTTTGCCTTGCCATCGGATTGCACTGGCTCTGGAAGAGATAATGAGGCTGTCCACTTTGTTTAACTCTTCCTCACTTAAATCTAATTCACAGGGAAGTCAAGACATCATCCCTTGATCTCATTGGTCCTCTTCATGAAGGACAAACAAGAAAAGGATGTTATTAAAACTCTCTCCACAATAGAAATAGAATAAACAAATCCATTAGTACATAATTCAGAGATCCCAGTAAACCAAAAAACCTCATGTCACTTTTTATTCCCAACTAAATATTCTTTCCCATGCATGATAAACACGAATCATGCCAAAGATGATGCTGCTTGATAATGGGAGACATACATAAACCAGAACAGAGACTCCAGCAGTTTGATAAAAAACAACAACAAAACTCACTAACACAAACTCTCAATTTATTCTCTAATAGAGGACAGAGAATTCATTGGGGATAATTAAATTTATAGAAAAATAAAGAACTTATGCTAGACATTATTTTCTAAAGTTGTTTTTTTTTTTTTTGCAATTTTATCAAAACTAATAGGGAAACACATGCAGAGTATGTTTTGTTTTTTGGGGGAAATGTAACTAATAAAAAAAATATGGCCAAGAGATCAGCAGTGGTGGGGCAATTTAGTGATGGCAAAAATCTAGGAGGAGAGAAAAATGAAGATATTTTTCCCCTTTTCTCATGCCTTGGAGGGCACATTGTTAAAACTCTTTCTGGTTGCAAACTGGAGAATCAGGGTCCCTAAGTGACCAATACCAGCTCCTGCCTGTAGTAAGAGTTTACATAAAGTCAGCTGTGGAACAGTTTTTATCTACACTTCACTTCTCTCTTCTAATTTACTGTGGGCCTCCTCTGTATCCGTGAAAAGTAACTTTCAAAAATGACCTGGACTTAAAGCAACCCATCCCTGACAGATGGTTGTTCAGCCTTCTATTTTTACAAGTCGTCAAGAGTTACCACTTGTAAAATATGATTTTTAAATTGCCTTTGCTTGAGCATGAAGATTTCTTGGCAGTTCTGTGAATACTTATTAAAATTTGTTTGTAATATTTGTGACTGACAGCATGGTTGAACAAAACTTTTGTTAATGCTGTGTGTGTTGGGATCTATATAGAAACACATTCATATGGAGAGAAATCCAAGCAAATATAATAAGGAATAGCACAGAGAGTGAAAATCTGGGTAAAGCCTGTGGATTCATCCATGTAAATTATACTCAAACAGAGAATTTCATTTTCATTATACTCATCTGATCATAATATGATATACATATACACATATACATATATGTCTATATACACACTTTTTTAGAAAAGTGTGTGATTTTCCTCATCTACATTTTCACTTGCATTTTTCTTTTTCCCAGATGTGGAATTTTGCTTTTGTGGGGAGTGCCAGGTGAGAGACTCTCTGTATCAATGGATATTGGCAGCTACTACAACTTAGAGTCTTACTGTCTGGAGCACTGAGAGGCTAAATGATATGCCTGGAGTTATAAAGACAGCAATATACCAGAGAAACACTGGAACTCAGGTCTTCCTAACTACCATGTTAGCTCTGTAGACATTGTATTTTCCTATGCTGCCTATTTTTTTTTTATTAGAATCACACACACAGAGAGAAACATAAACACAAAGAAGAGAAAAGAAAAGATATGCTAAGATCACTTAACTACACACACACACACACACACACACACACACACACACACACATACATATATCTATATTTTTTCCTAGAAGATTAATGAATTAAAAGGTTGATAAATACAAGAACAACCACAGTTGAAACCCCATGGTTAACTGGGGACTTCACTCACATAATATTTTATTCTCTTTCATAAAGAAATGTTGCTGACATAATATATTCCCTAAGGGATATTTTCCCCCAGACATAAAAGTCTCCTACTATCATTTAAGGTCTCTGCCTCAATAACAGATTATACTCAGAGGCTTTATCAATTCTCTGGATGATTCAAATATATTCTTACAATTCAGAAGGAGAAATAATGACTCCTCTCCTTCTGTCAAGCCTCTTCAGGTTCAATTCCTGAGCCCATACTACTACTTCTTCCTTTATCCTATGTTTAAAAAAGTGCATATTTACATTATTTAAAAACCATTACTGTGTTCAATCTTAGGTAAAAATAATAATGTACAAATTGGCAAGAAATTAGGCAAAGTGGCTATTTGACAGGCATTCGTCAGGACGGGAGATAAATCAGCCGGCATTATATTTCTTTCCATATTTAGGCATTATAAAGATTAAGCTGAATGTGGATAATAACTGGGAATATCTAAAAGTCACAAGGAATTTATGGTACATCTAGAAAGTAAGAAATTGGGCTATTTGTTAAAAGCAGGTTCCCCATGAAAACAGTCACACATTTAAATTATTTTTTCCCCAGGACATCCTCCTTTTTGAAGCAAATGAAGAAAGGGGAACTATTGTGATCAATGTCTCACTTCTAGATAGCATTTCACATCAGTTAGATCAGAGCTAGAAACTATTTTTCTTTGCTATAATAAAATATTTGGGAAATCATTACATATAGTACCAATAAGTAAAACAGATCCTTTATGGATTAAAGCAAAATGATTTCTAGATACATTTGAAGTACTTTGTTCAAGGGAATGTAAATGTTACCAGTATTTTCTTGAATTATACATAGAGAGGAAGTATAAGATACTTGATTAAGAGCTGGTCTCAGTTTCAGAAAGATTCAAATCCCACCTTAATGCATTCAAGCTGTGTGACCATGAACAAAGCATTTGGACCCTTAATTCTCTTGATTATTCTCTTCATGTCATTGCACTGTAACTGCCTTCCATATACATATCTGTGCATACGTGTGTGAAAGAAGAATGAGGGTGATGATTTTCTGCAATTCTGCCTCACTTAAATCTAATACACATGCAAGTCAAGGCCACCTCATAATATCATTGGTCTTCTTTGAAAACAAAGGATAAACAACAAATGGAAGCAACTCTGGTGCTATTATTATATGGATGTGTATATGTATGCATGTACTTATGTGTGAGTGTACATGTACCCACATGTGTATATACACATATACATATTGACAAATCTCTGATTTCATTGTTATTGTGAATCCTTGGAATGAGTATTACTCATTCTAAGGAATGGAATATATCCTCCATTGGAGGGAACATCCATTCTTTGTTTTACAAAATGCTGCAGTCTCTTTCTTCCAACTCTACATCTATGATTATTTTCTTTTGGATTATATAAATCTTCCAGGATTAATCCAAAATAAAGCAAAAATCAATTAATAATTTATTTAATTTACTTATAATCCAATTGATCTTCTGAGAGAACTGAGGTGATTGTATTTGACTATGAACATTTAAGTGTTGTTGACATTTAGAACTTCCAGCATGGAAACTCTCTCTTCTGACAGAAGCACTCTTATATAAATTATCATCTTGGGGAGCCATCTGAGGCCTCCAAGAGGTTCAATAACTTTTTCAGGGTCAGAGGAAAGTTTTAAAGTCAGGTTTTTCTGCCTGCTCCTCTAGCTACTTTGCCTTAATGACTTTCTTGTATATGATTTGAAGTTTCCTAATCATAATCGAACCAATTTTCCTACTCCTTTTCCACTCTGAGCCCTGCTCATTGTCCATTTGTAGTGTCTTTCCAACTGTCTATTATCTGGGAAATTTCAAATCATCAATCATCACCACCACTACCATCACCCAATCACTATCATCATCATGTGATATTTACACAGAGCTTTAGAGTTTACAGAAAGTTTCATAAATCTTCTATCTGAACTTCTCAGTTGTGCATTGATATAACAAAACAATAGCATATTAGCATGTAACAAAAATAGATAATCTTCGTAATTTAGTGAATGTCTTACCTTGTCATTAAAACGGATATAGAAGCCACCACCACCATAATAAAAACATGATAAGACCATTCATTGGGTATTGTTATCATTAACAATTTAAGTGAATTCAAGTGAGGGTATTTTTGAAAAAAAGCAGTTGTTCTCCTGACCTCATATCAGTTGTGTTCACTTCCAAAATGATCATATTGCTTAGCTTTTTAAACATACCATGAAGACACTCTAAGAGGGACACCTACCTTTTAGCTCTGCACCTTCCACCTGGTTTCTAATGAGCCAGTTTTGGGGTGTGTGTGTGTGTGTGTGTGTGTGTGTGTGTGTGTGTGTGTGTGTGTGTGTGTTTCCATTTTTTAGAAACAGGAGGTGATTTTTGCCATTCATTGACATGCCAAGAAAAAAGGTTGGGGAGGCTCCATGTTTTAATATATCAAAACTGCTTATTTGTCTGTTAATTCTTTTTTTCAGAGAATTTAGAGCCTTTGAAACTCACCCTGAAGTTCTGCCTGTTGATGTGGCATTAAAGTGAATTTTAAGAGCCAACCTAAGTTGCAACATCATTACCTTGAATTAAAGTGCAAGAAGAACATTCTGCTGGGAGCATTGTGGTAACCTCCATGAAACAAATAATTCATGAACACTCCTCATCAAATTAGGTTTATCCCTGCTCTAGAATAAATGGCAAAACATTCTTAGGAATATGTCCTAGACTGCCCCTCCTAAATCTCCATAACTGTCAGGGGTAATCTTTGACAGCTGGGTGCTATTAGAATCTGCTCTAATGGGGACAATGTGGCATGCTCTGAAGCAGGTCTGCCTTATTGCTACTTATCCAGTAGGGGCATGAAATGAGGTGACATAGTAATGAGTTAATACAAATGACTTTTGTAACTTTCCCACTGCTACCAGGCTGAGTCGGGCAATCAGGAGGAAACCATTGTCTGCCTTCTGTGATGGTTTTAATGGGCTCCATTTGATTTAATACTGCTGGTGGGGGAAATGTTAAAGGAAAGTAGGTCACTGCCTCTTTGCTTTGCTCAAATAACAGGACAGCACTTACCTGGCTTGCCCAAAGCATTATATTTACTTTTTTTCAACGAAAGAACTGACTCCTTGGAGCTAGGACTCAAGCCATATTCACTGAGGCACTAGTTATCTGATGGTGCACTGGATAATTGTTCGCTCTAATAGGTATAATCTTGTTTTGAATGATTAAAATACATTATCAGGAGAGAAAATGAAGATGATTTCCACCATACTCTGCCATAAGCAATGCTGTGCAGGATTTGTCACTTTCAGTTGCTAGATAGATTTTGTGGAAGCCCCTGACAGTGCTTTTGTGGATATCCCTTCCTGACAGAGGAACTTCCAGATGAGTATATTTTGAAAAATATGGAACATTTCCATAAACATATCAGCCATTGAAAATGTGCTTCTCTCAATATTTCAAAGATCTGTGTGAGTATTCTGTTCACTATTTCCTATACTAGCTCAAATTTATACAATATTTTAAGGTGTACTCCATATATGTAATCCCATTGGATGCTCACAACAACCACATAAAATAGCTACTATTTTTATCCTGATTATACCAATGAGGAAATTACAACTCAAAGAGACTAAATGGTTTTCTCAGGATTATGGCTGGGAAGTAACTGAAATGATATTTGAATATAGGTCTTCCAGACTCTAAATACAGTACTCCATTGACTATGCCATTATATGTCTACAAGAGAACACATATCACATATTTTCTAGTCTAGAATATAGAGCATGTGAAGGAAAATAAATTGAAGTAAGCCAAGAAAAGGAGTCTAAAGCCAGATGATGGAGGCTTTAAATTCCAAACAAAGGAGTTTGTGTTAGGGCTTTAAAAAAAAGCATTTATGTACATTATCTCATGTGATAAGCACAATGACCATGTGAGATGTAGAGTATGAATGATTTTGTATCCATCATATGCATAACAAAACTGAGGCTCACAGGAATTAGATCATATGCCAAATGTAACAAAGAAATGAAACTTGGGATTAAATATCTTTTTTTTTTTGTGGGGCAATAAGGGTTGAAGTGACTTGCCCAGGGTCACACAGCTAGTAAGTGTCAAGTATCTGAGTTCAGACTCAGGTCCTCCTGAATCCAGGGCCGGTGCTCTATCCACTATGCCACCTAGCTGCCCCTGGGGCTTAAATATCAAGTAAGTTTTACAAAGTTTGAAATTATAGATTTCAGATACGTTCAGACAATTCCTAAACACTTCCTACAAGTCTAAAAATGTAGTGCAACTAGGTGATGCAGTGGATAGAGTGCCAGGCTTAGATTCAAGAAGACTCATCTTCCTGAATTTATATCTAACCTCAGACACTCACTAGCTGTATGATTCTGGGTAAACCACTTAATCCTGTTTGCCTCTTTTTCCTCATCTATAAAATGAGTTGGAAAAGGAAATAGCAGACCACTCCAATATCTTTGCCAAGAAAACCCCAAATGGAATTTTAGAGTTGGACATGACTGAAATGACTAAACAACAACAAAAATCTAAAAATAGCATTATATGTATATATGAAATACTGATGATATAGGAAGTCTGCTATTTATAGTGAGTGAAGATTTCAAGCTTCAGATTTTGAAAGGGAATAAAAAAGTTATTCTAAATTATTGTATATTGTGGTTATTATAAAAAAAACCCTGAAGTTCCATAGTAGAAACTTACCCAACACATGTGTAACTGCAGCTCCTATTCAATTAAATAAGCATTATTGAGGAATTGCTTTCACATTCCAAAAGTCACAAATAAAATTATAAAAACAATACAATATGAAATGTTAGTCCCCCATAGACTACCAGTCAGATGTTGGCAAGCTTTATAGCAAGTTATTCAACTTTTTCAAAAATAAAAAATGTATAAGCAATACTTCTCAGTATTAGAGTATTCAAGTCATTATCACCTTGCAAAACACTATGAAAGCTTTGAAAGGAGGAAATGATTGTTTAAATTACAATCCAATAGTTGATCCAAACTTTCCTCTTTTCTTTCATTCCTTCCTTCCTCCCTCACCCCTTAGGTTCTTTTTTTTCTCTAACCAGAAATACATAGGGAATTGTATACCCACATATTTGTGCCCAGAAAAAAAAGAACTAAAAGGATACTCTATAATTCATCTTCATAGACTTTATTCTTTACCATTCAATCTACACAACTCAAAGCTTGGAATACTGAGGATCGCAATGACTTTCCAGAGATAATAAACCCTGCTTTGGATGCTTACAAATTTAACAATTTTTGCTTTACCATTCGAGACAATGGTAAAGTGTAGTGAGACCATTTAAAAAATTAATTGAGCATCCCTATTTCTTTGTAAAAGAGATTGTTGTAGTGATCTGAACATATTTTCAGCTCTATTTTTTTCAGCTCTTCTCTGTGTTGAAACTCCTGGATTTCCTTTATCCACATTAAGAGTCTGACATTAATATGAAGAAGAAATTTATTTGGCCCACTGAAAGAATGAATTGCCAATTAATATCCCAGGTGCCTGAGAGCATTAATGTAACTTCTTAAAGTACTGAAGTTACTCTCAGGAAGTAGCCATCACACCAGGGAGAATGAGTGTTCATGGGTTGGACTTTAAGGTAACATTAATTTTGAAACCAATTTACAAGATTTAAAAATCGGGTCCTGAACTTTCTATAATCTGTTCTGTCACCATGCCAAAAGTGGGACCAGAATAGATTGGACATAGTGTAAAGGTTAATGTCTGCATGCCATCCAGGTCACAAATAAATGTTTTATTTCATTGGGAATCCCAACTTTGGGTTGTTATAAATAATTAATTTTAAGTGCTAGATGTAAGCTGTTAAAGGTCATGTTGGAAACAGATTTATTAAAGGTTTTGCTTAGTAGATCTGTGAAAATATTTTCAGAAATGGAGAAATTACCCAAGTAGTGTTTTTAGATCAGTGATAAAATTAAAGGGGGGAATTATATTAGTTTTATATGGCTGTGAGTATAAATTTTCAATTGTATGGCTAAATCTAAGGGTGCGACAACACAACGTACTAGCTCCATTATCTTAGATAGGATCTTTCATTGTAGGCTGATCCTGAACTATGTAGAGAAGGTTAAGTTTATATTCAGTGTCTTAGCTTTTCTTTCAGTCTTCCTTTGAAATCATTCTAATTGCCTCTGAGTAACCATTCCTAGCTTTCTTAAACTATCCACATCTTATTCCTACCCCTGCTCCCCCAAAACCCTACATCTCTCCCCATAATGAACCAACCTCATTCACTTTAGCAATTTTTGCCTCCCAAGTTCTCAAAGGTAAAAACTAGAAAATTTGGTGAACAATTTAATTAATGGGAAAAAATAGAGGACAAGAGGAGTAGAAAGGAAAACTCTCAAAAAATTATAGCCAGAGCCCTTTTGGCATTTCTAGGTAATATAAAAATTATAGCAGTAGTCTTTTGACAATTAGTTCCATGGATCTGTGATCTCACTAATATAGGAACTTCCAACAATCATGCAGATTACAACATATCAACATGCCATCCTTTGAATCTCAAATGAGATAACATATTTAAATACCTTTTTTTTTTTTCAGGGCAATGATAGTTAAGTGACTTCCCAAGGGTCACACAGCTAGTAAGCATCAAGTGTCTGAGACCAGATTTAAAATCAGGTTCTCCTGAATCCAGTGCCGGTGCATTATCCACTGTGCCACCCACCTGCCCTCATATTTAAATGTCTTGAAAAAAGCTTAAGGTGCTAAAATTTCAATTATTATTGTGCCCATTTAAAGATGAGAAAACTGAAGCTCAGAAAGTAATATATGCTAATGATGTCAAACTCAAAAAGAATAAAGGGTTCACTAACCCATACAAAAAAATCTCTGTGGGCCTTATTTTGAATTAGAAATATACATAACATTTTTGTTCTATATTACTTTGTATTTATTTGGTTAAATATTTCCCAAGTACATTTCTAATCTGGATAATGCAGCACTGAGGAATATTTCTGGCCCTTATGTGGTGAGTAAGCCATTTGTGTTTGACATCTCTACAAGATCAAGGATTATAACTTTCAAAGGAGGTGCTGATTGATAGAGCATATTACTCACCTCTCGGGTATGATAATCCATGAACCAAAAATTTAAAGAAAAAGAATAGGGGCAGCTAGGTGGCGCAGGGGATAAAGCACCGGCTCTGGATTCAGGAAGACTTGAGTTCAAATACAGCCACAGGCACTCGACACTTACTAGCTGTGTGACCCTGCCAAGTCACTTAACCCCCATTGACCTGCAAAACAAACAAACAAAGCATATCTGCTTCCATTTCCTACTATTTTAGGAGAAGGAACAGATTCTTGGAGATTTATAGACATTCTGAAGGTCAGTCCTACTCTATCTCACTGAATCAACATGTTACAAAAGTGTCAAGGTTTTCATGCATGTTCTTCGACCTAGCAATACCACTACTAGGTTTGTGTCCTAAAAGAGATTTAAAAAAGTTGAATTCAAAATTGTGGTGATGCCCATTAATTTTGAAATGGCTGAACAAATTGTGGGATGAAAATAGGATGGAAAACTATTGTGCTGTAAGAAATGATGAGCAGGATGCTATCAGAAAGATCTATGAAAAATGCAATAAATCTACAGAGAAAGAAGTGATGGTATCTGAATATAGGTTGAGGTGTATGTATTTTTGTTAGTTCCTCTTTCTAAAGTTTTTTTATGTCTGTTTTCTTTTACAACCTGACTAATATGGAAATGTTTTGCATGACTGCACATGTATAACTTACATTGAATTGCTTAAGGGGTGGTGTTGAGGGAGGAAGAAAGAGAATTTAGAACACACAGTTTTAAAAATTGATGTGAAAATTTGTTTTTACGTGTAATGAAAATTCTAAATGAATAAACTAATTAATTAATGAATAGACAAATAAATGAATAGCTAAACAAATAAAAAGACATTAAGTATGTACTTAATAATGTAGATAGTAGGATAAATTTTAAAAATGGACAGGCAAGCAAGAAAGATCCCTTGGGAGAAGGAGGAAGGAAGGGGAATAATCAGGTTAATTCTCTCATAAAAAAAATAGAAGGAAGAGCCTTTATAATGGAGAAGAAAAATTTTTAGGGGAGAGCAATGCTTGACCTTACTCATATACAAATTGGTTTGAAAAGATATTACACCTACATACACATGTGTACATATACATACACACATACTCAATTGGTAATAGACATCTATATTACCTAGTAGAGAAGTAGGAGATGAAAGTGATAAGACAAAAGGAGCATAATAAAAGGTGTGGCAGATAAAAAAAGCAGTGATCAGAAGCAAAATAGACTTTGATAGAGGTGTAGGATAAAAAAAAATGAAAGAAGGAATAACGGAAGAAAATAGGATTGAGGGAAAATCAGAGTAAGTACCCATAATTGTAAATGTGAATGTGGTGAACTCACGAATAAAATATACATGTATTGAAGGATGGATTAGAAACCAGAATCAAACAAAATATTGTTTACAAGAAACATCTGAAACAGAGAGACACTCAAAGAGTTAAAATAAGGGATTGGAACAGAATTTAGTATTCTTCAGCTGAAGTAAAAAAAAAGGCAGGGATAGCAATTATGATCTCATATAAAGCAACAGCAAAAATATACCTCATTAAAAGGGATAAGAAGGGAACCTAAATCTTGCTAATAGGAACCATAGACAATGAAGGAATGTCAATATAAAACATATATGCATCAAATGACATAGATTCCAAATTGTTAAAGGAAAAGTTAAATGAACTATAGGGAGAAAAAGACAATAAAACTATAGTAGCGGGGCACCTGAACTTTCCCTTCTCAGAGGTATATCAACCTAACCCATAAAATAAATAAGAAAGAAGTAAAGGAGATGAATAGAATCTTATAATAGTTAGATATAATAGATTTCCAGAGAAAATGGTTGGGAAAAGAAAGGAATATGCTTTTGTTCTTAGCAGTTCATGGTACCTTTAAAAAATTGAACATGTACTAAGGTATAAAAATCTCACAACAGAATGCAAAAAAAAAATTCAGAAACTCTAAATGTACCTTTTTCAGGACATAATGCCATAAAAATAACATTTAATAAAATGCTTGCAAGCAAATACTAAAAACTAATTGGCATCACATAATGTAATCCTAAAGAATGAGTGTGTCAAAGAACAAATCATCAATAATTTTATTAAAGAAAATGACAACAATGAAACAACATTCCAAAATTTGTGGAATATAGCTGAAGAAGCACTTAGAGGAAAAAGTTATATCTATAAATTTATACCTTGAAAAAGATAGAGAGAATGGGTCAATGAATTTAACATTCCACCAAAAAAATAGGAAAGAAATGTTTTAAGTCCCCAATAAAGCACTAAGAGCAGCTATGTGATTCAGTGGATAGAGCACCTGGTCTAGAGTTAGGAATATCTGAATACAATTCCATCCTCAGAAACTTACTAGCTATGTGACCCTAGGAAAACCACTTAACTCTGTCTCAGTTGCATTCTCTATAAAATGACATGGAGAAGGAAATGGTAAACCACATCAGTATCTTTGCGAAAAAACAAACAAACAAACAAACAAACAAAAATCAACACAAAATCCAAAAGGGGTATGAAGAGTCAAACATGAATGAAAATGGCTAAATGACAAGAACAATTAAACACAAAAATGGAAATCTTGAAAATTAAAAGACAGATTGATGAAATTGAAAGAAAGAAAAAAATTGAACTAATAAATCAAAAATTTAGCTGGTCTTCTGAAAAAAAAATCTATAAAGTAGATCAATCATTGGTCAATTTTATTAAAAAAAAAGAAAGAAGATAAAACAACTTTCTAGTACCAAAAATGAAAAGGGTGAATGCATTACCATTAAAATAAAATGAAAGCAATTATAAGGATTTATTTTGCCCATTTATATGCCAAACTGATAATCTAAATTAAATTGTTGAATTTTATATATATATATATATATATATATATATATATATATATATATATATATATATATATATATATATATATGTATGTATGTATGTATAAACCACCCAGTTAACAGAGAAGAAATAGAATGTTTAAATAGCTCTATCTCAGAAAAAAGAAACTAGAGGAGTCCTACCAAGTTCCTTTTATGACATAAATATATTTTTGATATCTAAACCAGGGAGAGAAAAACAGAAAAAGAAAACTCCAGGCCAATTTCCTTAATATTGATGCAAAAAATATGTAAAATACTAACAAGGAGATCAAAACAATATATCACAGAGATCATGATCCATGAACAATTGGTATTTATAACAGGAATGTAGTACTGGTTCAATATTAGGAAAACTCTTAGCATATTGATCGTATCCATAAATAGTAGCAACATAAATCATATGATAATATCAATTGATGCAGAAAAAACCTTTGACAAAATAAAACATCGATTTTTAAAATTAAAAACATTAAAAACTTAGGAATCAAGGGAGCCTTTCTTAAAATAATGAGTAGTATCTATATAAAACAAAGAACAAGGTTGTTTGTAATGGGGATAAACTTGAAAACTTCTTAATAAAATCAGGCGTGAAGCAATGGTATTCATCACCACTATTATGCAATGTTGTGCTAAAAATTCTAGCTATAACAATAAGATAAGAAAAAGAAAGTGAGAATAAAAATAGGCAAAGTAGAAACAAATCTATCATTCTTTGTAGATGATATAATGATATACTTAGAGAACGCTAAAATCAATGAAAACATCAGTTGTAACAATTAACTACTTTAGCAAAAATTCAGGATATAAAATAAACCCACGTAATTTATCAACCTTTATATATACTACCTACAAAACTCAGCAGGAAGTGATAGAAAGGGAAATTCAATTTCAAATAAGTAAACAAAACATAAAGTACTTGGGAGTCCACCTGCCAAGACAAACCTAGAATTAGATGACCACAATTATTATAAAACACTATTCACACAACAATTTATTTATTTTTATTTATTTATTTTTTGCAAGGCAATGAGGGTTAAGAAACTTGCCCAGGGTCATACAGCTAGTTAAGTGTCAAGTGTCTGAGGCTGGATTTGAACTCAGGTCCTCCTGAATCCAAGGCCAGTGCTTTATCCACTATGCCACCTAGCTGCCCCTCTCACATAACAATTTATATAATCGGGTAAATCTTAATTGCTGATGCAATATAATGAAACCGATAATTCTACCTAAGTTAATTTACTTATTGAGTGCATAGCCATTAAACTACCAAAGAATTATTTAATAGAGATCAAAAAATTAGTAACAAAATTCATTTGGAAGGAAAAAAAAGTCAAGAATATCAAAGTATTTGATGAAAAAAATTGTAAGGAAGATAAACTAGCAGTTCCAGAATACAAACTGCATTTTAAAGAAATGTGTTGTTTAAAATCTAAATTGTGGGTTCTAATCTGCCCCTCCCAAGTCTTGGGGGGATGCGGGATAAAATCACTGATAAAATCAGCAAGAGTTTAGGCTTCTAAACATTCATTAAAATATATGTTAGTGAAGAAGGAGAGATTGAGAACAGATTCCTTATAGCATGGAAATCCTAGCTTGGAGCTAATTTGGTGTAGCCAGAGAGAAAGAAAGCAAGTTCCTTTGCTAGCAGCCCACATGAAATATCTCACCACCAAGCCAGTGTCCAAATGACTAAGAGCCACCCCCCCCATTCTCCATCTGCTACCATGCTGGTTCCTCCTCACCAAAAAGAGAGCCTGGTAACCCGCCAAACTCTGCTTCCTAGTTCCTCTCTCCCTCCCTGAAAGAGGAGGTTCTTCAAGTGGATTGGTTGAGAGTGGTCTCTTGTTGATGTCAGTAGTACTCTGCCTCTGAGAATAATGTCACTTATGGCCAGCCAGGTGTGGTCTATATCCAATCACCCTTACATAGGCACTTAGTTTCTTATTCTCACCCAATTCAAACAATACTAAATCAATCAGGTGGGGCCGCTGGGCATCTGACAAATTCCATTATTTTATCACAGAAATAATCATCAAAATAATATAATACTAGATACAAAATAGAGTGGTATATAGTGGAATAGATTATGCTCATGATACACAGTAGTAAATGATCATAGTGTTTGATAAAATTCAAGCATTTGGGGTAAGACCCCACCACTTGATAAAAATTGCTGGGAAAACTTGAATGCAATTTGGCTGATACTAGCCTCAGACCAAAACCCCTAATTACATACTATGATAAAGTAAAAATGGGTACATGATTTAGCCTTAAACGGTGATATCATAAGTAAGTTAGGAAAGCTTGAAGAAATCTCTTTCAGATATATGGTTAAGAAAATAGTTTATGACTAAGCAAGAGATAGAATGGATTACAGAAATTAAAATAGATAATTTTGATTACATGAAATTAAATAGCTTTTGAACAAACTATACAAATGCAGCCAAAATTAGAAGAAAAACAGGAAACTGGGGGAAATTTTCAACAATTTTTTTTTTCTGTTAAAGTCTTCATTTCTCAAATGTACAGGGAATTGCGCCAAATTTACAAAAATAAGACTCATTCCCTGGTTGATAAATGATCAAAGGATAAGAAGAAGCAATTTCCTGAAGAAATCAAAGCTAACCATAGTCACATGAAAAAAATGCTCTAAGTGACTACTGATTAGAGAAATGAAAATTAAAAACTATGAGATACCAGTTCACACCTATCAGGTTGGCTAAAATTAAAGAAAAGGAAAATGATTAATGCAGAAGGGGATGTCAAAAAATTGTGAAACTAAGGCAGTGTAATTGGATTTGTGAACCAGTCCAACCCTTTTGTCAAACAATTTGGGACTATACCAAGAGGCTATAGAAGAATGCATGTCCTTTGACCCAATGATAGCAGTACCAGGTCTGTTTCCTAAAGAAATCAGATATAAGGGAAAAGGATCCATATTAGAAAAATATTTATAGTAACTCTTTTTGTGGTGGCAAAGAATTGTGAATTGAGAAGATGCCTATCAATCGAAGAATAGCTGAATAAGATAAAATATATGATTTTGATGGGATACTATTGTGTTGTAACAAATCATGAGCAAGATGGTTTCAGAAAAACCTGGGAAGTATGCAAAGTGAAGTGAGCAGAACTAGGAGAACATGGTACACAATAACAGCAAGATTCTAAGGATAATTAGCAGTGAAAGACTTAACTATTCTGATGAAGATGTTTATCCAAGACAATTGTAAAGGAGCCATGATGAAAAATGTTATCCAATTTCAGAGAGAGAACCTATGAACTCTGAATGCAGATTAAAGCATACTTTAAAAATATTCATCTTTATTTTATTTTATTTGTGTTTTCTTTTGCAATGTTTAATATGTACATTTAAAAATGTTATTTAAAAAGTTAATTATCTACTAGCTGTTTGACCCTGGGCTTAATTCCAATTGCCTCACAAAAAAATAAAAAGTTAATTACCTTCTATTCCCTAATTCTTTTTCTTTTTGGGTAGCTATAGAATGGGCTATTTAGGTGCATGTGTATGTTGGATGGGATTTTACAAATTTAAGTCAGTTCTGAATTTCCATCCTCCTGCAAAAGCTTGTCTGATACCTGTATTTGCTTTATTTAACTGAGCCTAATGAAGTGACCTTGGAAAAATGTAGATATCTCCTCAAAGGAAAAGACAAAATCATGCTTGTTGCTACATGCAGCATTTTGTTTTTTGCATAAAATCAATAAAGCAAAGAAATCAATAATATAATGAAATGTGCATCAAATATTTTCACACCCACAGACTCTTCAAGTTCAGATAATCTCACATGATACTTGGGCTTCTCTGGACTGGGCTCTGTTTTGAGGGAGGCTGTCTGTCTCCTTCCTTGCCCCAATATTGCGGTGATCTGCCTAGCTAACACTCCCCAATTAAAAATTGGTCCCTACACACAAATTCTGGAAATATTGATAAAATTTTGATTTGACATAGATTCTTGGTATATAAACATTTGCTTTTTTATCTTAAATGCGAAAGATAGGATTCAGCAAGACATTATCAAAGAAATCACAGTTCTCCCTTTTTTTACATTAAGTATCAGGAACATCAGTTTGTGTATATATATACACACATATATACATATACACATACATAATATACATGCACACACACATATATATACATACACATGCACACGCACACACACACATATATACACATGTATATCCTCTCTGTGGAGAGGAGAAATATATTATTCATAAGGTTTTTCTTAAAGTTTTGGAAAATGTGTTTTTCTTATTTCAGTAAACTTGTGAGTATTATATTTGCATATGTGCTTCCCTTATTGCATCTCCTCACCTACTTCACTAGTAATTTTAAGGAAAAAAAGTTTTCTTTTTTCTTCTTTTTTCTTTTTTTTAGTGAGGAAATTGGGGTTGAGTGACTTGCCCAGGGTCACACAGCTAGTAAGCGTTAAGTGTCTCAGAGCCGGATTTGAACTAAGGTACTCCTGACTCCAGGGCCGGTGCTCTATACACTGTGCCACCTAGCTGCCCCGAAAAAAAAGTTTTCTTGAGTATATTTTATATAATCTGATTCATTTTAAAGTACATAGAAACAGAAAAAAACAACATATGTAACAAATAAAAAATTGTAAGTAGAAAGAACAGAAAACTGATCCTTAATGCTTAATGTCCCAGTATCTTTGACCTGGAAAATATCTGAGGAAACACACCTCCATTTTCTTCCCTGGGTATGGCATGGGTATGGAGAGGGTATGGAATACTGAATAAACTCTCCTTCTCTTTCTTCTTGCCTGCCTTCCTACCAATTCAACTTAGCCTTTTCCCTGCAACTTAAACAGTATTTTAGAGAGCTGCCTAAAGCCATTACTTGCTTAAGACTTACATCCCTATAATATTCCACCACATTGATATGGCACAAGTTGTTAGGCTATTCCTCAATTGACAGGCAACCCCTGTTTCCAATTTTTTTGTTTTTATTTAATTTTATTTGCAACCATAAAAAAGAGCTGTTATATTTTTTCATACAGAAACACATTTTTCTTCAACACAAGTATACTGGCACTATATAAATAGGCCTTTTTCTCTGAATCCCCTCCAATGCTTATCATTTCATTTTTTTTCTCAATAGATTACCTGAAGGCCACCATCCTATTTTTTATAAACTCTGTTTCCTCTAGCACCTACTCTTTCATATTGTATTTCACAAAGTTCATGATTAATAAAGTTTTCACTTATATTTAAACCATGAGAGTAGTTTAAGTGCCAGTTCTGCCATTGACTAACTTTGTGACCACAGGCAAATCCCTAAACCTTTTAGTTTACCTAATGTAAAATGAGATGACTGGGCTAAAATGATGACTACCTCCCCTTCTATACATGTCTAAGATCTAAGAACTCCTAGGAAATGATTCTTTAACTGAAACAGCTTTGATCTTCCAAGAGCAGATAATGGGTTAAAGACAGCCACATTTTCTTGTTTCTGCCTGTACTTGTGCCTGCCTGCCTGCCTGTCTCTCTGTCTCTCTGTCTCTGTCTCTGTCTCTGTCTCTCTGTTTAGCCTCTTGTAAACTCCCTCCCCTTTATCTCTGACCCTTTTTCATCCACCTTAGGAAGGAATCTTGAATTGTAACACTTACCAGTCTCCCTATCCCTTTGTACAAAGATTCAGGCTATGAATTATTGGGTCTGTAGTAACAAGACACACTTAAACCCCAAATTTAAGAGAAACAAAAATAAATCATACATAAAAATGCCACCTTCAGACCTCTTATTATTATTCTTTTCTTTTCTCACGCAGCCACTTCATGTGTCAAACAATATTAACTAACCAGTAAGAAGAAAGGAGAAAACCTAGTACAAGATTACAACTTCATCACTGACTGGTGCCTAATGCAATGTTTTGCACACAGTAGGTCCTTAACAAACTTCCTGATTTGAATGGCATTAGACTGTGCTAGCTGCCTCATTATTCTTACATCAAGAGAGATGAGTATCTTAAAGATTAATGAAGTTTGCCAGCAGTGACCTGGCAGCAGTAAAGGATTCAGATGTTTCCATAATCATCCTTTAACTCCCCTGGTACACTAAAAATGCAAAGGGCAGAAGCAGGAATGTGTGAGGGAGTAGATTACATAAGTCAACATAGAATGTATGCATTTTTGAGAAGATTTCTGAAAACTTTGGAAATTTAAAAAAGAAAAAAAAAACTTTGTTAAATGTGGACTTCCAAAGCTAATTTCTCTTAATCAACTTAATGTCATGTTAATAAATGTAACGTGTTTTGCCACTCATTAAGAATTCGCTAAAAGGTAAAGATGTGATCACTGCCTCATCTGCAATTGCCCATCCATTATATTTAAAAAATATAAAAATAGAAACCTTAATTATATAATATGAGGGTTCAGTCACTTAGGCAACTAGTATTTATTAAGCACTTACAATATGCTAGGTAAATGAATGAACGAACAAACAAATAAATAAACAAAAAGTCTCTTCTCAAAGATCTTACAATTTAATGGGGGAGACAATATAGCAAACAACCATGTCCAAACAAGCTGTATACAGGGTAAATTGGGGTGGGGGTAATTTCAGAGGCAAGTCAGGCTTTAAGGAGGACAGGCTTCTTACAATAAGATTTTTCTTCCTTCCTTCCTTCCTTGCTTTCTTTTTCCCTCCCTGTCTTCATTGGGTTGTGGTAAAGAACATATATTTTGATTTATTGAAAAAAATATTGTGAATGTACCCTCATTAAGGGCAGAGTTTGTTGCATTCTGGGCTGGCATAGTGCCTGACATTTAGAAATTACCTTAAAATATACCAAGTTGAATTAAAGTACTTTATTTTGTTCTTTATGAATTTGGCAAAATAAAGAAATAATTCTGGAACATCAAATTGATGTTCCTAAATTTGGAAAATGATTCTAAGCTTGAGTAAAAGTTTAGGTAAAATTTCATGTTAATTGGAACATTTTGTGCAATTTTTTCCCCTTAAATAATGATTAGAAAATAGAGCTAGAACATATATCTGTGTGTATGGAAATAGAGGTAGAAAATATCTCTCTATCTATGAACAGAAACAAGTAATGAAATACTAGTGATATCATATGTCATTTCAGTATGGTGTTACTAATGATGCTGTATCTGATACTTTGGTTGTGCTTTTGGCAATGATTTATCAGTGACACAAAGGTAAGGACTGTGGGCAACTTTATGATTACTTATTATGACAGTGAAAAATTTTTCTAAATAGAGACACAGTTCCTGGTATAACATGGGATCTATTATTTGAAATAACTGAAGAATAAATCAAATGGATTTGTTTTTTGAAGCTCTAGTTTATAGAAACATTCACACAAGTTTGAGTGTATAATCATTTGAGAGATCATATGCCCTAATATATTGAAATGGGGGACATATGTTGGTATATGCAAATTTATTATTTTATTACTTTAGGAATATACTACTATAGGAATTCATTCAATCAATGAAAGTCAGCCAATTCATTATATATGTGTGTGTGTATATATATATATACATATATATGTATATATATATGTGTATATGCATATATATGTATGTGTATACACACATACATACATATATATAAAATGTGTTGCTTAAAGCATGTAGCATTCAAGTGAGTTGCTCATGGTCATACAGCTAATAAAAGTCAGAGGTAATATTTGAATCCAGTTTTTTTTTTCCTGATTTGAAGTCTAGCATCTTATGTACTATGCCATGCTTCTTTGTATATGAAAAACATATCTACATGAAACTGATTACTAGAAGCAGCTCAGAGTATTTAAGGGAGGTAAAATTAAATTCTAAAATTATTACCTCCCCCAGAAAACATATTTTAATCTTCCCCATCCCCTTCCCCAACCCTTAGTTGCTAGTGTGTTTCCTCTGGAAATTTCCTTTGGTTTACTTTGTCTTTAATTTTCTATGTACAGATTGTTTCCACAGATGGAATGTAGATCCTTGTGGGTAGCAACAGCTTCATTTTTGTCTCTAGGCCTAACATAGTACCTGGAATATAAAACTGAGTGCTTAAGAAATAATCGTTGAATTTAATTGATTTGGTAAAAGTTAGAAAAGATTTCTAGGATAAAGATGAGAGGAGATTTGACCCTTGTCAAGAGGGTAGAGAATGGAAGTTTGTTAGAAATCAGAAAAAGCAGGAAAAAAGCCCCCATAAAATTCAAAATTAAAAACAGATTTAAGGATATTACCTAATGAAAAGAGAACTGAATACTCAATGGAGGAAAAATCCAGCTGGTTCTCTCAAGAATGATATAGAAGAGTCAGAAAATCTTTCACATGAATGATTATATAATAATTATACAATAAAGAGAAAAAGAGGAAGAGTTGGTGCTTAGTTCCTTGCTCCGGAGTACTGGCACAACTAGTTGTGCCAATGGACCAATGGTCCCTTCCTTTGATTAATCAGTTCCTCCAAGTATCTTAATTTTAAAGACAGGTTCCAGTCATGACTATCTGGACTTCTTTCTGGACTTTACTTCTCTCTTGTTAGCCCCCCCATATTGTTTTTCAGAACCCTCCTCGCCCACAATGTCTTCCCATTATAATGTAATATGTAGTTTCCTTGGGGGAAGGGATTATTTTTCTTTTATTTTTATTGAAGCCTGTAGGAAAGGAAAATGGAATGAGACTAAGAATTATCTTAGAAGTTATCAGTTATTAGTTAATATTTTAATTTTCCCAATTATATGTAAAAATAATTTTTAACATTAATTTTATACAAATTGTGAGTTCTAAATTCTCTCACTCATTAGCTCCCTTCCATCTTCCTTCACTGAGAAGGCAAGCAATTTGATATAATTATGCATGTCATACAAAACAGATTTCCACATTAGTCATATAAAAGAAAACACAGATTAAAAAAACACAAGAAAAATAAAGAGAAACATTTAAAAAGTTTTCTTTGATTTACAGACTCCATCAATTCTTCCTTTGGAGGTAGATAGCATTTTTCATAATAATTCCTTCAGAATTGTCTTGGATCATTTTATTGCTGAACATAACTAAGTCATTCACAGTTGATCATCATACAATATTATTACTGTGTACACTCTTCTGATTCTGCACACTTAACTTTTCATCAGTTCCTATAAGTCTTTGCAGTTTTTTCTGAAAGCATCCTGTTTCTCATTTCTCATAGGACAATAGTGTTCTATCACAACTATATGTCACAGCTGGTTCAGCCATTTGCCGATTGATGTACATCTACCCAATTTCCAATTCTTTGTCACTTTTAAAAGAGCTTCTATAAATATATAGTTTTACAGATAGGTAATTTTCCTTTCTAAAAAAAATTTGGCATATAGACCTTATAGTGGTATTGCTAGGCCAATAGGTTTCACAGCTTTATAGCCCTCTCGGCATAGTTCCAAATGGCTCTATAGAAAAGTTAAATCAATTTACAACTCCACCAACTGTCCCAATTTTTCCACATTCCCTCCAATTATTGTCATTTTCCTTTTCTATCATACTAGGAACTCTTACAGATATAAGGTAGTACCCGATATGTTTTAATTTTCATTTCTCTAATCAGTTGTGATTTAGAGCATTTTTTCATATGACTAGAGATAGCCTGTTCATAGATTTGACATTTTATCAATTGGGGAATGACTTGTATTTTCATAAATTTGATTCAGTTTTCCATATATTTAAGAAATGTGACCTTTATCAGAAAAAACTTCTTGTCATTTGTCTTGACAATTATGATTACTAACTCTATTTTCCTTCATCCTATTTTCTCCCTGTGAGAAAATAATGGGATTTGGCAGATACTCAAAGGCTCACCTGGAGATTAATCTAAACTGATTGAATTAAGTGAGAGTGATTGACTTTGCTGCTTAGCCCACTTCAAGTTAATTAGATTGTAACCACACCTGGCTATCCCTTAAGAAGGTATTGTTCTCAGAAGCTAAGGACTTTGAACTCAACTTGAGACCACCTTCAAGTCCAGTGAACCAATGGATTTGGATGATGTTAACCAATCCAACTTGAAGCAGTGTGTAAGGACTGCCTCTGCTCCAGACCTATAAAAAACTTCCTCACTCAGTTTGAGAGGAGTTCATTGTTGAAGCAGGCTCCTGGTATAGGACTTCAGGAAGAACCAGACCAGGCTGAAACTTTAGGCTAGATAGGACTTTTCTTAACTCTATGTGTTCTTTTTTCTAATACCTGGTATGCTTTAATAAATCCTTAATGAGAGGGGAGGGAGGGAGAAAATTTTGAAATTGGAAATTTTATATAAACAAATGTTGAAAACTATCTCTACATGTAACTGGAAAATAATAAAATACTTTTATTTTTTTTAAAAAGATAAAATTAAAAGAAAAGAATATTAAAAAAATGCTTAATGCCCAAAGACTGGTGCTAAAGCTTCTAATTTAAGGTGACCACACATTTAGATTTAAAACATCACATCCCTATTAATTCTTCTCTGTCTGTTTTTACCATCCTCAAACGTCAACCCTCCATTCTATCAGACCCACACTTCTCTTATCCCCTTCTCCTCCTATTTTCCTATAGGGTAAGATAGATGTATATACCCAATTGAGAGTTTGTGTTATTAACTCCTTGAGTCAATTCTGATGAAAGGTTCAAATGCCCTCATCTCATCTCCTCATCTTTTCTTTCACTCTAAAATTTCTTTTGTGACTTTTTTGTGCGAGATAATCTATCCCATTCTACTTCTTCCTTTCCCTTTCTCCCCCTAATTTTATTTTTTAAATACATCATCCCATCACAGTCAATTCACAATCTTGCCCTCTGTCTATGGATACTCCTAACTGCCCCAATAATTATAAGTTTCTACATGTATCCTCTTCTCATGTATGAATATAAACATTTTAACCTAATTAAATGAATTATGATTTCTCTTTCCTCTTTACCTTTTTATGCCTCTCTTGGATATTATACTTGAAAGTCAAATTTTTTTATTCAGCTCTGGTCTTTTTATCAGGAATACTTGAAGTCCTGCATTTCTTTAAATAGCAATTTTCTCCTAAAGTATTATACTTAGTTTTTCTGTGTAGGGTCTACTTTGCTTTCCAGAATGTCATATTCTAAATTCTCCATTCCTTTAATGTAGAAGTTGCTAAATCTTGTGTTATCTTAACTTTGACTCCACAATACTTGAATTGTTTCTTTCTGGCTGCTTGAATATTTTTGCCTTGACCGGGGAGCTCTGGAATTTCACTATAATATTCCTGAAAGTTTTAATTTTAGATTCTCTTTCAGAAGGTAACAAGTGGCTTCTTTCAATGTCTATTTTATCCTCTGCTTCTAGGATATCAGGGCAATTTTTTTTTGGTAATTGTTTAAAAAAGGGTCTTTTTTGATCATGAATTTCACATAATACAATAATAATTCTTAAATCATCTCTGCTCAATCTATTTTCTAAGTCAATCACCCCTCCACCCCCCAAATGAGATAGTTCACATTTTCTTTTATTTTTTTCCTTCCTTTTGTTTTAGAGTTACTTGATGCCACATGAGGTCATTAGCTTCTACTTTCTGATTCTACTTTTTAAGGAATTCTCTTCAGTGAATTTTTTGTATATTTTTCCCCTTTTGAAAAATTCTATTTTTTAACGAGTTCTTTTCAGTAGATTTTTGTGTCTCTTTTATCATTTTACTTATTCTGTTTTTTTAAGTGTTATATTCTTCAGTATTTTTTGTGTCTCTTTTAGCAGACTATTGACTTTTCATGATTTTCTTGAAGGACTCTCATTTGTTTTCCCTGTTTTTTCTCTCTTTCTTATTGGATTTTTTACAAACTTTTTGAGGCCAATTCACATTTTTCTCAGAGGATTTGAGTGCAGCAATTTTTATTTCCTTGGCTTCTTTTGAGTTTATGTTCTGATCTTCCCTGTCACCAGAGTAACTTTCTATGGTCAAACTCTTATTTTGCTGCTTGCTCATTTTTTTCATCCTATTTATTTACTTTTAACTTTAGGTTAAAATTGAAGTAATTTCCCATGTTTCAGGGTTTTATTTTATGCCATTGTTTTCAGATCTAGTTACTGTGGTTGAGTGTTTTTCAGTTCTTCCAAGGTGGTATGAGATAAGAAGTATGTGTTTACTACTCTTCTGACTTCTGCTCTAATTTGTGAATGACCACAAGCATGCTTTTAAACCCAGTGTCCTGGCTTCCTTGTGGTACTCTAATGTGCAAGTGTTCCTTCATGCCCCGAGACTGAGACCCAGGACTTCAACCAGGTTGCCCATATGTGGAATGTAAGAAAGTACCACACCCAGTTCCAACAAAGAAAACCTTGTAATCTCTTTATCAACTTCTTCCACCTGTGAAATGCGTGCTTCACATGCCATGGTTGCTGATTCAGTTTTCCCCAAGGTTTATGGTTGTCTTTCTTGGGTATTGTCTTCCCTCAACTGTGCTTCACTCTCACTTTAATGCAACAAACCTTTCCTGCTGACCTTCTAAGCTATCTTGGGCTAGTAAATTGGTTTACCCCATTGTTCTATTGTTCCAGAATTCCTTTGTAGGTATTGTTTAAAATTGTTTGTAGTTAAATTTGGGAGAGCTAGGGTGAGTCTTTGCCTTTTCTCCACCATTTTGGCTCCCTTACAATTCTCAAGTTATTGAAAGGCTGTCATTTGTTAAGGGGTTTAAAAATATTTCCTTTGGTCCCAGAAGACAGAATGTCACAATGAGTGGAAGCTGAAAAGAGACAAATTATGTTGGATGGAGGGATGGAGGGAATATGATTCCTAATAATTAGACCTTTTTAGAGGTCTTCAAGGAGAGGATAGATAATTTTCAGATATGTTATTGTATTGATTCTTTTCATATAAAGATAGGACTAGATATATGGCAAAATCCCTTCCCACTTTCAAATTCTATGATTCTATAAGTTTGTCTCACCTGTTTTTTCAGGGTTTTTTTTTTTTTTTTGTCTTTTTTGTTTGTTTGTTTTTTGGGGTTGTTTTGCAGGGCAATGGGGGTTAAGTGACTTGCCCAGGGTCACACAGCTAGTAGGTGTTAAGTGTCTGAAGCCGTATTGTGTCACCTATTTTTTAAAGCTAAAAATGACTATTTGATAAAGATAAAAAAAATACCATTGTTAAAATTATGAAGCAGAAACTATAATGCTGACAAGTGTGGCATATGGAATAGGAAATAATTTCATACCATCATAGTCTAGTTATTACCCATTAAGCATAAACTGACAAAATAATTAGGTCCAGTACTACTGACTTCAGATGCCTCTTTACTAGTACATGAAATATAATTAAAAATCAAATAAATTTATACTTTTAACAAAATAGTAAATATAATCTTATAGGAATCTTATAGTATACACTGAAATTTCATTTCTGATAAATTTGATTGAAAGTTATAGTTTTGTTCAATAGGAAAGGAAGGGTAGAAAGTCTTAACCTAGGAGTCTGTATTCTTACTTTAAAAAAAAATAACATTTAAAAAACATTACTCTTTCAAGCTATCCATAGATTTCACCAGACTTCCAAAGAAGTTCATTGAATGTAAAATGGAACCCCTGAACAAGTAGAAAGAGATGGAGATTTTTTTTTTTTTGGTGAGGCAATTGGGGTTAAGTGACTTGCCCAGGGTCATACAGCTAGTAAGTGTCAAGTGCCTGAGGCCGGATTTGAACTCAGGTCCTTCTGAATCCAGGGCCGGTGCCTTATCCACTGTACCATCTAGCTGCCCCCAAAGATGGAGAACTTTAAGGTAAATATTAAAGTATATGACTATAAGGAAATCCTTCGTCCTCTGGGTAGACAATATGCAGTAATTATAATATAATTAGAAATGCAATGAATTTCAAGTTTGATTTAGAATATGGACTTTGTTACTGCCTCAGCTAAATAATTTAGTCTACATGATCTATAAAATGAGAGGAATTAACCAAAAAGTTTTTCAGATCCATTTGAGCTGGAGATTCTATGGTATTCTCATCTTAGAAGCATTAATTGTTAATATGTTTATGTTAAGAATTATGCAGGGGCAGCTAGGTGGCATAGTGGATAGAGCACCAGCCCTGGAGTCAGGAATATCCGAGTTCAAATCTGGCCTCAGACACTTAACACTTACTAGCTGTGTGACCCTGGGCAAGTCACTTAACCCCAATTGCCTCACTTAAAAAAAAAAAAAAGAATTATGCAGAGTACAGAGCCAAGAATAGTACATGCTGAAATAAGCCTCTTTCAAAATTTATTAACTCAAATTATTGGGGATAAATAAGGATTATATTTCAAATAATGGTTTATAAAAATTTTTGGAAGATTTTGACGCCAAAGCTTCTAGTTTCATAATTATGATTATAGGTGTGTTAAATTTTGAGTTTTTTTCAGGTGGTAAAATAATGGCCATTTTCTGTATTTTTCTCATATTATTCTAGTAATTCTAGTAGTATCATTTTATGAGTTGTTGCACTATGTCCTGTGTTATAGGGGTAATAGGTGGGGAGTTTGGGGTAGGTGTAGGGTTTTGGGATAGGGGTTTTTAGGAATTCCTCTTTAAAGATTTGTACCCTTTTGCACACCTATCCAATTAGAATAAAATAATAGTTTATTTAGGGTGTTAGGGAAAGGAAATGAAGAGAGAAATCCTTGGACTTCTCATGGAGAGAAGGCATGGCACAGAAGCTTGGCTCTGAGATACCTATCTCCCTGAGCAGGAGACAAGCATATACTTTTGTAGAAGACAGTTGGTGGTGGTCCAATGGGGTGATCATCTGACTGTGGAAAGTTCCCTTATTGGGGGAGGACCATCCCCCACTGGTGGTGGTTGGGGGAAGATGGGTGAGGAGCAGCTCTGGATCTCTCAAGCCATCTCTGTCCTCCTCACACCACAAAGGCAGCAGCCACATCTAGTCTTATCTCCCCAAGGGGTAGGGAAGACTGGAATGAAGGTTGGTGGTCCTGGAGCTAGCTCAGTCCCGATTCAGTGCCACTTATCTCTTTAGGTGTGTCTGTCCTTTGGTTTAGTTTCTCAAGGAGAAGGTTCTTTTGATTTACCCCAGTAAACTTATGGGTACCCAGGGCCATTAAAATGAGGTACCCAGGCCATAACAGGCTGCAAGTTTTGTTTTTTTTTACTTGATCATGTTTTTAATGGCATACAATAATTCGTGCAACATTTTTCTTCATTGTGTTTGCCAGGTGAGTCTTTTTTTTTGGTAGTAGATAACATATAAGTTCTAATTTTTGATTCCTTCACATTCAGCAGGGAAGCAACACATCTGGCAGATAATAGCTCCTGGTCTAGGACACCTACATAGAATTCTTTTTTTCTTGATTGTACCAGATAAGGCTATTTATTATTCCATGTCCAGGCTTCTCCCATTGCCTTCTGTTTAAACTAAACACATCTATACCTCTTAAAAATAATTTCTAATTCTATATTTTAATTGACACCATTCTTCCAGTCTCCCATGATTCTTGTGTTATTCTCAATTCTTCACACCCCCACATCCCACATAACCAATAAGTTGTCATCCTTGTGATTTCTACCTCCATATCATTAATGTCAGCTTCCTTCTCTAGAGTCAGCTCTCACTGTAGTTCTGGCCTTTATCAACTTTAGCCTAGATTTTTACAGTAACCTCTTAATTAGACTGCCTGTTTTAAATTTTTCCCCATTCAAATACATCCTACACACTATTGCCAAAATGACTTTCCTTAGAGTGGAGCTAATTGTGCCCCTCTCTAAATCCATCAACCTCAATTTGATCCTATTGCCTCTAGGATCAAATATAAACTCCTCCATCTATTTTAAAGGCTCTGTAATACATATATCCAACCTATCTTTTATAGAATCAGCAGACATTTGTCCTCACCTCTCATTCTGAAGTCCAATAAAAATAGCCTCTCTGTTTCTCACTAATGGCACTTTACCCCTATAGACATGCCTTTGCTCTGGGCATCTTCCATATCTGAAATATACTTCCCCTCATCTTCACCTCATAGAATCCTGCTGGTTCTTTAAGGGCCACCTTAAACAATAGCATATACAGTAACCCTTTCTTGATGTCATTAACTACTAGGGCCCTTGCTCCCAAACTGCCATATAGAACTACTTTGTATATACACATTTTATATTCATGCATTTTATTTATTCAGGACAGGTAGGTGGTGAAGTGAGTTAGGAACATCTGAGTCCAAATCTGGCCTTAGATACTTACTAGCTATATGACCCTGGACAAATCACTTAACCCCACTTGCCTCAGTTTACTCATTTGTAAAATGATCTGGAGAAGGAAATGGCAAACCACTCAAGCATCTTCACCATGAAAACCTCAAATCAGAGCACAAAGCATCAGGCATACTTACATGACAGAACAACATTTTATTTTAAAGTAGCATTTATTCTCATATTTATTATTTACATAATTATGCAATTGTTGTCTCCCTTACTAGAATATGTTTCCTAAATTTTTGCATTTGTGTCCCTAGAAATTAGCACAGTATCTGGTACATAGTGTGTACCTAATAAATATTAGCTGACTGATTGGGATTGATTGGTATAGACAATCTATGATCATTGTCATCTTCCACTTTTTCACCTCCCCCCTTCCTTAGTCTTGATTAAGCAGAAAAAGGTAAACACACATATGCATACATACAAGTAAGTGCAATGAACTGACATGCCATCCAAAAAAAATGCAAATATAAGCTATACTGTATATGGGTGGGGAGGAGATCAGGAAAACCCTTTTATGGGAGATAGAACTTGACTTGAACCTTAAATGAAATCATAATATTAAGGAGGCAGAGGTGCGGAAAAAAATAAATTTCTAGACATGAGGGACAGTCCTTGCAAATGCATACAATCAGGAAACAGAATACTAGCTTGAAAGGAATATAAAAAAAAGATGATGTGGGAACAATAGGATAATAATTCTTGAAAGATTGGTTGAACTCTGATTGTGAAATACTTGAAATACCAAATAGATGAGTATGTATATTTTTATAGGAGCAATAGAGACTCTCCGGGGCTTTTCAAAGCTTTAAAGGAGCAGTACTGTAGCTGAGCATTAGGAATATCGGTTTGCCATTTTTATGGCATTATTGCAGTGGTCCTGATGAGAGTCGTTGGTGGTATAAATTATGACTATGGTCATGTGAATGGAGATAAGAGAATGGATACAAGACATGAATAAGAAGCAACATGAAATATTTAAAACAAAAAATCTAATGTTCTCTTATGTAACATTATTTCCTTAAACTATCGAGTAGATTTAGGCACACGCAGTGACTTATGAACCTGTTTTAACAGGAATATCACATTCAAGCACCCTTGCAATTTTCCTTTAATCTACAGGGTGGACCAAAAGTCTAATATTTTAATAACTTTTTGAAAATTATTTTTTCTTTATTTTCACCATTTATGAGATTTGATTTTTCACACATAATGTAAATGCATTTCCTATACATACTGTATATGATGTTATATTATAAATTAAAACCAAAAAATAGTTATTAAATATTCGTGATGTTTAGCCCACCCTGTAAATAGCAGTATTTATAACCAGTGAGGGTTTACTGTTGTCACTTAGGATTTAATGACTGGGCTTAATTATACCTTCTATCCATACCGAGAAACACTTATGGGGCAGCTAGGTGGCGCAGTGGATAAAACAGTGGCCCTGGATTCAGGAGTTCCTGAGTTCAAATCCAGCCTCAGATGCTTGACACTTACTAGCTGTGTGACCCTGGGCAAGTCACTTAACTCCCATTGCCCTGCCAAAAAAAAAAAAAAAAAGACTGGACTTTTGATAGTTTTTAGCTCTCCATTGTTTCTTTTTAAAAATCATTTAACACATGACTCCTAATTTGCAAAACCAGGTCCCTGTCAGTGAAAACAAGAAAGATTGAAAGAGAGAAAGGCAGGAAGGAAGGAGGGAGGGAAGGAGGGAGGGAAGGATGGAGGAAGGGAGGGAAGGAGGGAGGGAAGGAGGGAGGGAAGGAAGGAAGGAGGGGTTGATTTATCTTGTTATGTTCCAGTGTTGGAAAGCTATTTTTTAAATAGAAATAATTAGATTTCATAATTCATGATATTCCATGTAGAATTGATGATACTTTTAATGATAATATATTACTTTTTTCAATTTTGCAATCCTTTGTCATCTAATATTAACATTCCATATTTAATCACCACTTACAAAGTCTCTTTCTCACACTTGATTACTGGAAATCAATTTCTCTGATAACGAAAAATGTTTTTCTTTTGCTTCTAACATTCTGACACTTTTTTTTTTAAAAACAGGACTCTCAACATATGTGTGAATGTTTTCAGTGTCTTACAAATAAGACAAAAAGTCAATTCAAAGTGTAGCAGAATAGTTTTATAATGAAGAGTTATATGAAGGAACACATTGAATCTTATTTCCTGAGTAATGGTAACCAAATGTTTTTGGAAGAAAGCAATTATTCTTAAGCATGAATGGAAGATACTTTTAATTATTTGGTCTATTTATTATAACTGGCATTTCAATATTTGAAAATTTACAAAGAACTTTATGTCATTTGAAGCTCATAACAATATTGAAATAGGTGTTATAGATATTATTTTCCCCATTTTATTCAATTTCAATTATTTCAATTGCTACACAGCTAACCACTGCAAGAGGAGAAACAGCAGCAGAAGTAGCAAAAGCAGGAGCAAGAGCAGTAGCAGAGTAGCAGCAGGACTAGCAGTAGTCTGCAAGGTTTTCAAAGTTACATGTCACGTGTATATATATACATATGCATATGATCTATACTTATATATTCATATATGCATATATGAATATGTACATATACATACACATATACTTCTACTACTACTACTACTGCTACTGCTACTGCCACTACTACTACTAGTAATGCTACTACTACCACCACCACAATGTAATTTATAAAGTGATTCAAGTCTTGTAACTTGATGTTCATGCATTATCTCATTTCAGACTCACATTAGCATAGTGAAGTAAATAGGACAGGTATTATGATGTTCATTTGTCAGCTGAATAAACTGAGAATCAATTACTTGTCTATAACCACATGGCTAGTTAAAATAATAAATTACATTTGTATAGCATTGAAAAGTTCCTAATGGGAAGAACATCATTTTAGAGTGTCATAACCACACTGGTAAGTACAGACAACATTATTTTCATTTTCCACTTGGAAAACTTGAGATTCAGAAAGCTTAGTTGCTTTGCTTATGGTCACTCAGCTAGTAAGTATAAGAGGTGGAAATTGCATTCAACTTTGATTAAAATTCCAACATGCTATCCAATAAACCATACTACATAAACAGAAAAAGCAGTGGCCTTCAAAATCAGTCATTATTCCTTCCATCTCAAAAGAAAACCTTTATATCAGGAGTGAAAGAGTGAGATTCTAAAGTGCAAAATTTTGTTTCCTTATTTTCTTGATTGCTATTCTTCATAAATTATTCAAAATATCTCAGCTGTGTTACATTCTATCAATGTGACGTTGGAGAAATCACTCGGCCGCACTCTCTCTCTACTTGTCTATTTCCAGTCTATATGACCTATAAGATCTTTCAGTTCTAAATTTGTGATTCTGTAATCAAGAGACATATGAAAATCCTAATCATGAACTTTTTGACTATATGACCCAAAAGCAGAAGAAAAAGAAATTAAACATCCAAACGTTGAGTTTCCAGTTTTAATATCTCTTCTAAAAGATTGCAAAAGATCTGACTTCATTTTACATAGTTCAAAGCAAACTTCCTCTATAAAAGAGAGATTTTATCATTAAAATTTTACTAGGAAAGAAAAAAAAGCTAGGCATAGCCACAAAAAAGAAATGGTTTTAGGTTCAGAGTCTCTTTCCATCTGAAATATTAAAAGGTATTTGCAGATCCTTAGACCTGTTTGTCTACTTAGCCAAGTTAAATTAAAATGTAAGATGCTAATCTATTGTTAAATTATTTTTTCCAATATTGACAATGTGTTGTTCCATAATAAACTAAGCTTGCTATTTCAATCCTTTTTATTCTGTGCCCACCGTGTCTCAGGATTCAACATGATTATAAAAGATAAACCCTAATAATAAAAGAGCAAAAGAGGTTATGACATTCTTATTAAACAGAAAACACAACTCCCTTTGCTTGTAACCCAGTTGTCGACTACATTATTAGAACATGAAACGGAAATATTTAGTCTTATGATTCTCATTGAGGCACAACTGATGTACCAAACTTTTATATGCCCAGTATAAGATGTATTCATTTTTTCAATCTTATGAGATATAATTTTAGGTCATATAATAAGATATATATATATTATATCTCACATAATGAGATATAATTTTAGGTCATATAATAAAAAAATCATTTCCAGAAAAAAAGAACAAAGAATTTATTGAATGTGTTTTTGAAACCTAGGAAACTTGGAACAATATAAAGAATAAAAGTCATAATAATACGGCTTGACACTATTAGAGGGACGAAGATGAACCAAAACAAAATCCTAAGCACAGAATCACAAAGATCAAAGTATTTTCAAACTCTTCAGAAAAATCCATTTATTTATAATATAATTGCAGTATTTAGTATAAAGACCGTAACCTGGCTGGGGCTGGAAGATACTTTGATAGTAAATAGTAAATAATAATAAATCAGTCTTATCTATTTACTAAAATAATTCAATATTTCATAAGCCTAATTTGCATTATAGTATGGACAACAGCATAATATAATTGCAATTCTTTGTTTTTTCCTTTTAAAAAAATAAATGTTTATTGATAGCTTTTGTTTTTACATCTTCCACATTTCCCAACGTTCCTTTGCCTTTCCTCTCCCAGAGAGCAATCCTTATAACAAAGAAGAAAAGAGTAAAGCCACCCTCTCAAAAAAGAACTGAAGCTATTTAAAAATATAGTTTTTTCTAAGTTAGAGTAGGCTTCTCTTCAATAAATCTGAATTTACCTGAAGTGATTTCTCCTTTCCTGGATTTCTCATATCCTACGTGTCCCTACTGTGAAGCTATTGGATTCTATTTTGTTGAGAGGCAACATGACAGTAGGAAGAACTCTTGAGAAGGACACTGGAGTTCAAATCCTAACTTTGTAGCTTCAGGCAGATCACAATCTCTCTGTGTCTCAATTTCCTCATTTGTTAACTGAAGGAGTAGGACTAGATGTTGTCTTGGATCTCTTCGACTCTAAAATTTCAATTATATTATGTTCTTATGCTCCCTACCAGAGTGTAACTTCCTAGAACACACACACACACTCTTATTCATTCTTGTATCTCTCAATACCAGGTGTAGGTCATTGTATACAATGGGTACTCAATAAATGCTTCCTTAATTGTTTATTGAATTGGATTAGTGAGATTTCAGTGTATTTTTTTCACAATGCTCTCAATTTGTGAAGGTACACGAGTCCTGTAAAGCACAATTTAGTAAACATTTTGTGACCAATTATTCTGTGTATAAGCACAGTCAACATTAGGAATATTAGACCAAAAACAGAAGATATGAATCTTTTTGTTCACTGGTTTCAAAGACCACAAGAGACCACTTAGTCCAACTTCATTATCTTGAAACATGCTAGAACATCTCAAAGTTTGTTATATGTGTTTCATGTTGTGGCGTGTGGTGTGTGGCATGTTGTGGCGTGTGGTGTGTGGCATGTTGTAGCGTGTGGTGTGTGGCATGTTGTGACGTGTGGCATGTTGTGGCGTGTGGCATGTTGTGGTGTGTGGCGTGTGGTGGCGTGTGGGGTGTGGCGTGTGGCGTGTGGCATGTCATGGCATGTTGCGGCGTGTGGTAGCATGTCATGGCATGTTGTGGCATGTCGTGGCGTGTCATGGCATGTCATGGCGTGTCGTGGCGTGTCGTGTTATGTCGTGGCGTGTCGTGGCGTATCATGGCGTGTTGTAGCGTGTGGTGTTTTGTTGTGGCATGTTGTGGCATGTCATGGCATGTTGCGGCGTGTGGTAGCGTGTCATGGCATGTTGTGGCATGTCGTGGCGTGTCGTGGCATGTTATGTCATGTCATGGCGTGTCATGGCATGTCATGGCGTGTCGTGGCGTGTCGTGTTATGTCGTGGCGTGTCGTGGCGTATCATGGCGTGTTGTAGCGTGTGGTGTTTTGTTGTGGCATGTTATGGCATGTCATGGCATGTCATGGCATGTTATGGCATGTCATGGCATGTTATGGTATGTCATGGCATGTTATGGCATGTTATGGCATGTTATGGCATGTTATGGCATGTCGTGGCATGTGGCGGTGTGTGGCGTGTGGCATGTTATGGTGTGATATTTTCATGTTGGGGCATGTTGTGGCGTGTGGTAGCATGTCATGGCATGTTGTGGCATGTCGTGGCGTGTCGTGGCGTATCATGGCGTGTTGTAGCGTGTGGTGTTTTGTTTTGGCATGTCATGGCATGTTTATGGCATGTTATGGCATGTCATGGCATGTTATGGTATGTCATGACATGTTATGGCATGTCATGGCATGTGGTGGCGTGTGGCGTGTGGCATGTTATGGTGTGATATTTATATCACATTTATATGTTGGGGCATGTTATGGCATGTCGTGGCGTGTTGTGGCATGTTGTGGCGTGTTGTGTGTGGTGGCATGTTATGGCATGTTATGGCATGTTATGGCGTGTCGTGGCGTGTCGTGGCATGTCATGGCATGTCATGGCGTGTTGTGGCATGTTGTGGCATGTGGCATGTGGCATTTTATGGTATGATATTTTCTTGTTGGGGCATGTGGCGTGTGGCTTGTTGTGGCATGTTGTGGCATGTCATGGCATGTTTATGGTATGTCATGGCATGTTTATGGCATGTTATGGTATGTCGTGGCATGTCATGGCATGTTATG
This sequence comes from Dromiciops gliroides, assembly GCF_019393635.1. Lineage (NCBI taxonomy): Eukaryota > Metazoa > Chordata > Mammalia > Microbiotheria > Microbiotheriidae > Dromiciops > Dromiciops gliroides. The sequence continues at coordinate 148,178,476 of NC_057866.1, forward strand.
GCATGTCATGGCATGTGGTGGCATGTGGCGGCGTGTGGCGGCGTGTGGCGTGTGGCATGTGGCATGTGGTGGCATGTGGCGGCGTGTGGCGTGTGGCATGTGGCATGTTATGGTGTGATATTTTCATGTTGGGGCATGTTGTGGCGTGTGGTAGCATGTCATGGCATGTTATGGCATGTCATGGCATGTCGTGGCGTGTCGGGTTATGTCGTGGCGTGTCGGGTTATGTCGTGGCGTGTCGTGGCGTATCATGGCGTGTTGTAGCGTGTGGTGTTTTGTTTTGGCATGTCATGGCATGTCATGGCATGTCATGGCATGTTATGGCATGTCATGGCATGTCATGGCATGTGGTGGCGTGTGGCGTGTGGCATGTGGCATTTTACGGTGTGATATTTTCATGTTGGGGCATGTTGTGGCGTGTGGTAGCATGTCATGGCATGTTATGTCATGTCATGGCTTGTCATGGCGTGTCGTGGCGTGTCATGTTATGTCGTGGCGTGTCGGGTTATGTCGTGGCGTGTCGTGGCGTATCATGGCGTGTTGTAGCGTGTGGTGTTTTGTTTTGGCATGTCATGGCATGTCATGGCATGTCATGGCATGTTATGGCATGTCATGGCATGTCATGGCATGTGGTGGCGTGTGGCGTGTGGCATGTGGCATTTTACGGTGTGATATTTTCATGTTGGGGCATGTTGTGGCGTGTGGTAGCATGTCATGGCATGTTATGTCATGTCATGGCTTGTCATGGCGTGTCGTGGCGTGTCGTGTTATGTCGTGGCGTGTCGGGTTATGTCGTGGCGTGTCGTGTCGTGGCGTATCATGGCGTGTTGTAGCGTGTGGTGTTTTGTTTTGGCATGTCATGGCATGTTTATGGTATGTCATGGCATGTCATGGCATGTCATGACATGTTATGGCGTGTGGCATGTGGCGTGTGGCATGTGGCATTTTATGGTGTGATATTTATATCACATTTATATGTTGGGGCATGTTGTGGCATGTCGTGGCGTGTTGTGGCGTGTTGTGGCGTGTTGTGTGTGGTGGCATGTTATGGCATGTCATGGCATGTCGTGGCATGTCGTGGCATGTCGTGGCATGCCGTGGCATGTGGCATGTGGCATGTGGTGGCATGTGGCGGCGTGTGGCGTGTGGCATGTGGCATGTTATGGTGTGATATTTTCATGTTGGGGCATGTTGTGGCGTGTGGTAGCATGTCATGGCATGTTGTGGCGTGTCATGGCGTGTCATGGCATGTTATGTCATGTCATGGCATGTCATGGCGTGTCATGGCGTGACGTGTTATGTCGTGGCGTGTCGGGTTATGTCGTGGCGTGTCGTGTCGTGGCGTATCATGGCGTGTTGTAGCGTGTGGTGTTTTGTTTTGGCATGTCATGGCATGTTTATGGTATGTTATGGCATGTCATGGCATGTTTATGGTATGTTATGGCATGTCATGACATGTTATGGCATGTTATGGCATGTGGTGGCGTGTGGCGTGTGGCATGTGGCATGTTATGGTGTGATATTTATATCACATTTATATGTTGGGGCATGTTGTGGCATGTTGTGGCATGTCGTGGCGTGTCATGGCGTGTTGTGGCGTGTCGTGGCGTATCATGGCGTGTTGTAGGGTGTGGTGTTTTGTTGTGGCATGTTATGGCATGTCATGGCATGTGGCATGTGGTATGTTATGGCATGTTATGGCGTGTTGTGGCATGTCATGGCATGTTGTGGCATGTTGTGGCATGCTGTGGCATGTGGCGTGTGGTAGCATGTTATAGCATGTTATGGCATGTCATGGCATGTCGTGGCAAGTCGTGGCGTGTCGTGGCGTGTCGTGGCGTGTTGTGTCGTGGCGTGGCATGTTATGTCATGTCATGGCGTGTCGTGGCGTGTCGTGTTATGTCATGGCGTGTCGTGGCGTGTGGTGTTTTGTTGTGGCATGTTATGGCATGTCATGGCATGTTGTGACGTGTTGTGGCATGTTATGGCATGTCATGGCGTGTCATGGCATGTGGCATGTGGCATGTTATGGCATGTCATGGCGTGTTGTGGCATGTCGTGGCGTGCGGTGGCGTGTGGTGGCATGTGGCGTGATGTGGCGTGTGGCATGTGGCATGTTATGGTGTGATATTTTCTTGTTGGGGCATGTGGCGTGTCGTAGGCAGTGGTGTGTGGTGGCGTGTGGCGGCATGTTATGACATGTCATGGCATGTCATGGTGTGTCGTGGCATGTCATGGCATTTCATGGCATGTTGTGGCGTGTTGTGGCATGTGGCGTGTGGCATGTGGCGTGTGGCATGTGGCGGCATGTAATGGCATGTTATAGCATGTCATGGAATGTTGTGGCATGTTGTGGCGTGCTGTGGCATGTGGCGGCGTGTGGCATGTGGCATGTGGTAGCATGTTATAGCATGTTATGGCATGTCGTGGCGTGTCATGGCGTGTCATGGCGTATCATGTTGTGTCGTGGCGTGTCATGTTGTGTCGTGGCGTGTTGTGTCGTGTCGTGGCGTGTCGTGGCGTGTCATGGCGTGTCGTGGCGTGTGGCATGTGGTGGCGTGTGGCGGCGTGTTATAGCGTGTTGTGGCATGTTGTGTGTGGTGGCGTGTTATGGCATGTCATGGCATGTCATGGCGTGTCATGGCATGTCGTGGCATGTCATGGTGTGCTGTGGCATGTTGTGGCGTGTGGTGGCGTGATGTGGCATTTTATGGTGTGATATTTTCTTGTTGGGGCATGTGGCTTGTGGTGGCCTGTTATGGCGTGTCGTGGCATGTCGTGGCGTGTCATGGTGTGTTGTGGCATGTTGTGGCGTGTTGTAGCGTGTTGTGGCATGTGGCATGTTGTAGCATGTCGTAGCATGTCGTGGCCTGTTGTGGCGTGTGGCGTGTTGTAGCGTGTGGTGGCATGTGGTGGCATGTGGCGTGTTGTAGCGTGTGGTGGCATGTGGTGGCATGTGGCTTATTGTGGCATGTTATGGTGTGATATTTTCATGTTGGGGCATGTCGTGGCATGTCATGGCATGTCATGGCGTGTCGTGGCATGGCGTGTCGTGGCGTGTCGTGGCGTGTCGTGGCGTGTCGTGGCGTGTCGTGGCGTGTCATGGCGTGTGGCGTGTCATGGCGTGTGGCGTGTGGCGTGTGGCATGTTATGGTGTGATATTTTCGTGTTGGGGCATGTGGCGTGTTTTGCGTGTTGTGGCGTGTGGCATGTGCCATGTTATGGCATGTGGTGGCATGTTATGGCGTGTAGTGGCATGTTATGGCATGTTATGGCATGTGGTAGCATGTTGTGGCGCGTGGCATGTGGTAGCATGTTATGGCGTGTGGTGGCATGTTATGGTGTGTGGTGGCATGTTGTGGCGTGTGGCGTGTTGTGGCGTGTTGTGGCGTGTGGCATGTGGCATGTTATGGTGTGATATTTTCGTGTTGGGGCATGTGGCATGTTGGGGCATGTGGCGTGTTGTAGGCAGTGGTGTGTGGTGGCGTGTGGCGGCGTGTGGCGTGTTGAGTTGTGGCATATATATGGTGTGTATATGGCAAATAGCTTGTCAATGCTGTGTAAATGGCACGTATCTTACCTTGTGTGATGAGTTCAAGCTTCTTCCTTCCCATCCTGCTCTGCAGTGCTGGGTCTGAAAGATCAAAAATAGGAGTAGATAATTTTAATGTGTTAGTAAGTCATCAATCTTTATAGGATGAAAGATTCATATTTTCTCCCATCCCTCTCTGACACTATACAGTACCATCCATCCCTATCTATATGATATACTCTGTCTTTTTTTCCTCTGTACCACATGGAACTTTAAAAAAATTGATCACGTACAAAACAAAAAAAAAAAGGGAGGAGGGCAGGTATACTTGTGTGGTTCAGGCACCACAAATAATAAAGACACAAATGTAGATAGTACAGTTTTTGGTGAAGTAGAAGACAAATTCCCTACTTAGCAAAATTCCTGAAAAAACTAAAAAACAATCTGGCACAAATTAACCTTAACACCACATTCACAATTCATTCTAAAGTCATTAAAATTAGGAGAAATATACCATATAATTCTCATAGCTATGTAGATTTATTTTTAACCAAATAAAAGACAGGGGATATTGAAAAAAACTGAAACCTTCTTCAGAGACAACATTAATATATATATTATATATATATTATATATATATAAATTATATATATATATAAATCAGATAAGAAGGGAAATGGTCAAGTGGGGGAAAAATCAAATTTCAAGAGAAATGCAAATCAAAACAAGCATGACATTTTACCTCACACACTCAAAATTGTCAAAAATAGCAACAATGTTGAAGGGGTTGTGGAAGAATATACTATGAAATAAGCAATTTGGAAAGCAATTTGGAATTATATAAAGTTACGAAAATGTCCATGCTCTATGAACTAAAGGCTGTTACTGAGCTTATACTCCAAAGAACCCATGTTAGTCATGTTAGAAAAGAAGCAGGCCAAAAGAAAAAAAAAAACAAAAAAGTGATGCTAAAGATGATAGAGAAGCAATTTTTTACTGAATGGCGAGGTAACCTGGTTGGTCCTGTGCTTTAGGAAAAATATTTTGGATGGATGAAGGATCCTTGGCAGGCCAACCCACAAGCAGGCTATTGCAATGAAGACATCAGACCCCACATTTGAATGGTTACAGCATCAGAGGAGAGAAGGTGACATACTTATTGACTGAGAAGTATGATAAGTTGGACTGTATAAATATATAAATATATAAGATGTAAATGTAATGAACAAAAAATTAAATGAAATGTATTGATTTGTCTTTCCTTGATTATTATGTAATTTACTACAAGAGGAAAGTGATAGAAATCCTAAAAATTAAAAAGACTTTTTTATTTAAAAGAATTTTTTATTTATTATTTTCCTCTTTCTTTATTCAAACTTCTTATTCAAAAGAAAAGAAAATAATTTAGAATGGACACAAGTTTGTTGAATCGAATCTTTTATATATCATCCTTTTGTTCTTCATATGCCTGAATGTGTTTCTTGATGATTAAAGTTCATAATATATTTTTAAATTCATGAAACTTTTATCTAGAAATCTCAAGGGGAGGGGGAGGAAGCCCCAAGAGAGTCATCACAACATGTGTGTGTGTGCGTGTGCGCGCACGTATGCTTGCAATAAACTGGGGAAAAAAAGTGGGCATGCATTGTCTGAGAAATGACTATAAATTCTCAGTCTCCAAATGCGGAACTCCAAAAGATTTGTACTTCCTATTCTTTTCTCTCTATAATCTCATCTTTAGAGATGGTAACCATTACTACTGTAGCTAGATCTGACATCTTTTATCTCAGGGTCTCTCTCAAATACTCAAATGCCCATTGGAGGACATCTTCATTGGATGGGACCATTGGCTCAAGTCCATTGTGTATTAAACTAAACTTATCTTCCCCTTCCCCCAAAGGTGCCTCAAGATCTCCCTTTGGAACCCTTTACCACCACCACCTCCCCCTCCAAAATCAAAAATAAAAATCTCAATGGTATCTTTTACTCCTCCCTTAAAGGTTCCCTATCTGCCACCCATCTCTGTCTCCCTTCATCTTTCCTAAACCTGGAAATTTAACTTTTCTAAAATATTATTTCCCTAGTGCCACTTCCCTGTGGCTACTTCTACTTTCTATTCATCCTTTACCTGGATCTCTTGTTGAAGCCAACAAACTTCAAACTGTCTAAACTCCAGACCTCTGCTTCCATTTTCCCAAAGTTCCCCCCCACACACACACTTTATCTAGCTCTTAGAAGGGCTTTAAGACCCATTTAAGCCCTGTTTCAAATCCTTCCTCCAGTCCATTTCAACTCCCTTCTCAGAACTCATAGAAAAAGTTTGGAATCATGGAATATTAATAGTGGCTCTTGGGAAGCAATTTGGAATTATATAAAGTTACTAAAATGTCCATGCTCTATGAAACTATACTGAGGTTATACTCCAAAGAAGCCATTGTCAATGGGGGGGTGGGGGTGGCAGTGGCAGTGGTGCAGTGGATAAAGCACTGGCCCTGGATTCAGGAGGACCCGAGTTCAAATCTGGCCTCAGACACTTAACACTTACTAGCTGTGTGAGCCTGGGCAAGTCACTTAACCCCAATTGCCTCACTAAAAAATTAAAATAAAAAATAAAGAAGTGGTATCCTTCGAATTGTACTCACCCACAGAAGAGGATCACCATGGTCTTCTTGGGATAAGTAAAGAGCATTTCCAAGTGCAGCTGAGAACTGCTATGTCAGGGATGCTATGTCAGAAGTTGTCTTCCTTATGTAGAAACTGCCAGTGCAAGGGAAGCAAGTTGTGGTAACCTGGGCAATTGCTGCCCATCAAGAACTGGTCACACACACATAAACTTTGTCCCTACTTTATCAGTCTCGTTTCTGTGCTCAACATCATGTTCACTCTGACACCTTTGTTCAGAAGGTCTTCATATAGGAAATGTGAACAGGAAGGGCTGTGCTTCTCCCCTTCACACCTTGATAGCTGGGCTTCGGAGTTGTCCTGACAATAATTTTTCAGTTGCTAAACATCGAAGGCTCCTAGGAGGTGGGTTCTCAGTCCCCAGACTTTGTCAAACTCTGAAGCTGCCGACACTGCTGGTAGTTTTTCTTGGGGGGGTCCAGGCTTGGGTTCCTTACCCTTCTTTCTTTGAAAAAACTGCTTGACCTGTGACATCTTGACTGGAATCTCCACCACCTTGAGAGGAAAAAAGAACCCTCTCTGCTTCTCATTATTTGGGGGTGGCTCCTGGTGAGGAAAACTAGCTTGGGAGCCCCTTTGGCTCTCTCCTATTCCTTGTTCCACAGGTGACCCAGTCTGGACTCTCCCCAGTGATTCTTTTGGCTGAAGCTGTAGATGTCCAGTACTTAAAGGAAAGGAAATCTTGGCCCCCATAACTAGCTCAGCACTGACTCCTGAGCTTTTTCTGGAATCTGCTCAAGATATATGAGAGATAACCCTGGAGCTTGCCCCTGGTGTTCCAGGTAGGGCCTCAAGTTTTCCTTTGGTGGCCTAGCCTAAGTCCCTAAACCTGACTGAAATGGCCTAGGCCTAGGCTGGGACCCCAAATGACTGAGAATAGGCCCCCAAACCCACCTCAGATGATTTCTTCTTGGCTTCCAAATCAACCTGAGATGAGCCTGGCCTAGCTTCCATGAGTTAGACCAACCTGAGTGTTACAAGCACTGTAGCTGGGTCGCGAGCCTTCTGACTAGACCTCTATCAAGGTCTCAGTAGTAGTCTCAGCCATTTCAAGGGTAGAAGGGGAATGGAACAGACCTTAAAGAGTGAGAAAAATCTGAGAAGCTGGGTCTTATCTCATCCACAAAAGTCTATCAGCTGCCCTTATCCACCCTCAGTCATTTAATGTTAAAACCTCTCACCTGAGGCTCACTTAATCACTTAATCCTTCTCTCTCCCCCTCTCCCCCTTTCCCTCTCCCCTACCCTCCCCCCCCACACCTTTGATTAGTAACATCTTTATGAAGTAACATTAACAACTGAACCTTATTTTCATGTGGATATCACCTTTCTCTTCCTCTCCCCCTGCCTGATATTTAAGAAAGCAGGACATACAGAGGTGAATTTGAACAATATGGTAGGGCCTAGATTATGGTAGTGATGATTTAAAAAACACACACACCCTCATTCATAACACAAAGCCATCTAGGTGTGTGTGTGTGGGGGGACGGCATCCTTTAGGACCCAGTTAGACTATGATCACAGTGCAGTTGAGCTTCATCAAGACCTTTCCCCATGGTGAAATGCCTGCACCTGGGAAACTTCTCTTTTTTATGCAATATAAGTGGGAAAACATAGCTTGCTTCCTAATACCTTACTTTATCCTGCGTCCCCTTCTCACATTACTAAATTGTGTCCAGATGCAGTGCCATGTACTATGTACCGTGTACTGTGTACCTTGTACTGTGTACCGTGTTCTATGTACCGTGTACCATGTACAGTGTACTATGTTCCGTGTACTATGTACTGTGTACCATGTAAAGGGCTACACGGTACATGTACTGGGCTAACACTGCACTGGGCTTCATGGTACTGGGCTTCACAGTACACAGTACTGGACTACACAGTACATGGTACTAGGCTACATGGCACATGGTACTAGGCTTCATGGTACATGGTACATGGCACATGGCTACACGATACACAGTAATGGGCTACATGGTACACGGCTACATGGTACACAGTACTGGGCTACACAGTACAGTACTACACAGTACACAGTACTGGGCTACACGGTACAGGGTTACATAGTACATAGTACTGAGGTACACGGTAGAAAATGTGCATCAGAAAAAGGTTCTAGTAAAGGCTGACATTGGAGCTGAACTTTGAGAAAACTAAGGATTATAAGAAGGAGAGATGAGAAAGGTAGTTCTTTCCAAGCATGTCATTAACTGTATACAGATCTTCTCGCAAGTGTTCATCTAGTTTCTGCTTAGAGATTTCCAATTTTTTACAACCTATTGAGATAGACCATTCCACTTTCTAAATTAATCAGAAGTTTTCCCTGATATTAAAGTGGTAATCTGTGTTTTGGGAGGGGGAAACACTGGCTTTATAATCAAACCATCTGGATTCAAATTTTGCTTCTGTTACACAGTGATCTATAGCAAATCCCAACCTCTATAAACCTCAAGTACCTTATCTATTAAATGAAGGCATTAGACTAGCTAGCCTTTAAAGTGCTTTCACATTCTAAATCTATGATGCTATGATCTTTGAAGGCTAAATCTGGCTTCTGGCAACTTCTACTCTATGCTCCTAGTTCTATGCATTAGGGCCAAGCAGTAAAAGTAAAATCTTTGGTGCAAACTTAATAGAGTATCAAAAATGTGTCAACAAGTATACAGAACTTCCCTCCCTCACTCCCATGCTACCAAGTAGCTTCCTCACAGCTTGGTGATGGGGATGATCTTTGGAACAAAAATCCCAGATTCTGATTCCTAATCCTTTGCCTTAGCAGTTTCATCACCTGTTTGCATATCAGATGTTGTAGCTACCTAACCCCTAGATGTCTATTGGAGATTAAAAACAATACATGGCAAGTGGGAACAATTTTCTTCTTTCTCTCATCTCTTTCTCTATCAGTGGGTTCTACAGAGGTTGGGTTGTACAAAGAGTTTTCCTCTTTCCCTTGCTGTCCTCAGGGTGTTGTCAGCTTATTAGGCAGCACTGTACTGCAATATATAATTTCTGACTCTCTAGAAAGATTTTTCAAGCCATATGACCAAGGAACACAAATGCCTCCTCTTTGTCAGAGCTGCCATTTAAATATTCTCTTTGCTTTTTCTTTTCTGTTTCTTGCTCAAGGAGATATATCTTTTATGCCTTCTTCCTTCCAGAGAACAAGAATTTTCTGGCCTTGAGTTTGGACATCAATAGCCTACTTAGTGGGTTACCATCCAAAAACCAGTTAAGGGATAGGATAGGCCCAAATTTCTATGATACTATAAAGCTTGCTGTTGTTTTTTTAAAGATGCATAGAGGCAAATTGCCATTAATCCTTTTAATTGCTGCATGTAACTTTCTACTGTGATACATAAACTCTGACTCTGATTCTCCCTGATTGTTTTCAATCTTACCTTTTCAATTTCTATCCTAAGTCCACTGAGTAGAGATTGGCCATATGCAATGTTTTAAGTTTAAATCTCAGGACCGCAAGAAAAACTTTTCAAAAGTGTTGCTCCTTACCTCACCTTTATTTCTTGGAGGCACAAACTTGTACGGTCCAGACCTGTTCTTAATTAACTAATTCCTTCCAGGGGAGGGTAGAATGGCTTAGCTTGGAGCCATTACTGATAACAGGTTAATTTGTTAGTGTTGCAAACAGATGATAGGGAGTTAGTGAACAACCAGGGACATGTCTGGAACAGCTATTGAAATGCTCCCCTCTTTCACATCTATTCCTCCCCAAGAGCAGAGATTAAGATATAATTAGAATTCCTCTAAAACAAGGAGAAATGTAGAGATGAAATATAGAAGGAAGTAAATATAACTAATCAAACTTTAAACTCCTTAGTATTGGAAGCAGTGTGTGTTTTTTTCCTTCATATGTTGCACACCTAGCTCTTGACCCAGATTGTGTTTAAGAAATGTTTGTAGAATTGGAGCCAAGTGGTCAGGCCAATAAATCATGGGGCATTATTGAAAGGGGCAATGAAAGTTACAAAACAGGAGTAGGTTAGATTTGTTAGACATAGTGAAAGCATTGTCAGGAATTTAGAGGTCAGTCCAAGGAGCAAACATGTTACCAAAGGTAGGTTCAAGCCTTAAACATAAATCCAATTGGAGTACTCTCACTCATCAAAGAAATAAGAAGATAATCATGAGAGTTCAGTGTCAGAAAAGCCAAGAGATAGTTAAGAGTAGAGGGTAGTTGGCAGTGTCAGATGCACACACGGTAAGGAAGAGGAGGATCCTAATAGAATTTGGGATCATAGGATTTGGGCGACTGGAGGTCACCTTCAAGGCCATTTGGTGTTATCCCTCTCATCTTACAGAGAAGCAAACTGAGGCACAAAGAGATCAAGTGACTTCTAATATCACATAGGTAGTGAGTTAAAAACTGAGGCAAGATCTGACCCAAGTGCTCATAATCCAAATCCAGTGCAGCACACCAAATTTAGCTTTGAAAGAAGAGCTGAAGACAGTATTGCCCAGCCTTGGGCAATTTCCACAAAACATCTTTAATGTCTTCTCTACAAACTATATATTATGTGATCACTGGGAAAATGGACTATCACCATAAACATGGGTACATTTCAGATATAGAAAATGTGATTTTATAGTCAGAAATGAAAAAATCCTTATTTGGATTATAATTATAAACATAATGGATATGTCAAAATGCCACTCTCAAATTCTAAATGTAAAATTCTGGCAACAGTCTCTCTCTCTCTCTCTCTCTCTCTCTCTCTCTCTCTCTCTCTCTCACACACACACACACACACACACACACACACACACACACACACACACACACACACAGCCTGCCCCAAAAGTCATTAAATTTCGTGATAACAGGGTTAAGGACAAAAGCTAGATTCCATCAGATTGATAAGTGATTGGGAATTGATGTGCAGGAAGTGAATTTAAACTCTTATTTCCAGAAGTTTGTCAGAGGGGAGATATATAGGAAAGTATTCTAAGAGAGTACTGGGGGGGGCGGAGCCAAGATGGCTGAGGAGAGGCTGTGACTCCCACAAGCTCCAGATAAACCCGTCCATTCACGCCCAAATAATGTGGTAAAAATCAAAACCCAGAACAGCCTAATGCACATAAGAACAGAGTGAGACTGTTTCTCCGCAAAAGAGGGCAATTCTGATCACCTACTGATCAGGCTGAACAGCTCAGCGCGCGGTCTGGACCCAGCCAGGGACAGTGCCTCCAACACGTCAGAGTCTTCAGCACCAGCAGCTTCTGAGGCTCCGATCACGGACTGGTGAGGGGGTTCGGAGGTAGGCCGGGGTAAAGTGGAGGCAGTATCTGCTGGAGTTGGGGCAAAGCGCCCTGGGTCTGAACCACTGGGCTGAATCGAGTGGTGGTGGCCCAGTGGGGGAGGGGTAAAAGCACGCCAAGCTTCCGACCATAGAGAATCAGAGTTCAATCAGACTTCTGTTTCTGGGTCAAAGAGAAAGCGGCTGTGATTACTCACAAGCCAGGCAGGCTGAGAAGAAGCCCAATCACCCCCTGGGCCACGCTGTAGCACGAACGGTGTGTCCGGGAAGCAGCGCTACACTTTAAGGAGTAAAAAGCCAAGAAACAGTAAGCCAGGATGAGTAGGCAGAGAAAGCAGAAGACCATTGAAAACTTCTTTGGGGGAAAGGTAGACCACAATACATCCTCAGAAGAAGAAGATAATAATAGGGTCAAAGCTCCAACATCCAAAGCTTCCAAGAAAAATATGAACTGGTCTCAGGCCATGGAAGCTTTCAAAAGGGACTTTGAAGAGAAAGTAGGAGAGATAGAACGAAGATGTAGAGAAAGAGAGGAAGGAATGGAAAGAGAAATGAGAGCAATGCAGGAGAGTCATGAGAAAAAAGTCAACAGTTTGAAAAGCCAAATGGAAAAGGAGATTAAAAAACTGTCTGCTGAAAATAATTGCCTAAGAATTAGGATTGAACAAATGGAAGCTAGTGAGCTTATGAGAAACCAAGACACAGTAAAGCAAATCCAATTGAATGAAAAAATAGAAGGCAATGTGAAATATCTCCTTGGAAAAACAGCTGACCTAGAAAATAAATCTAGGAGAGATAATTTGAAAATCATTGGACTACCTGAAAACCATGACCAAAACAAGAGTTTAGACACCATCCTCCAAGAGATTGTGAGGGAAAATTGCCCTGATATTCTAGAAGCAGAAGCTAAAATAGAAATTGAAAGAATCCACCGATCACCTCCTGAAAGAGATCCCAAAAGGAAAACCTCCAGGAATATTATAGCCAAATTCCAGAACTCCCAGGTCAAGGAGAAAATATTGCAAGCAGCTACAAAAAAGGAATTTAAATACTGTGGAGCTCCAATAAGGATAAAGCAAGATCTAGCAGCTTCTACATTAAAGGACCGGAGGGCATGGAATATGATATTCCAGAGGGCAAAGGAACTGGGACTACAGCCAAAAATCACATACCCAGCAAAACTAAGCATCATCTTTCAGAGGCAAACATGGAACTTCAAGGGGAAAGAAGACTTTCAGGCATTTGTTATGAAAAGACCTGAACTGAATAGAAAATTTGACTTTCAAATACAACACCCTGGAGAAGCATAAAAAGATAAACAGGAAAAAGACTTCATGAGGGATATTAAAAGATCAAACTGTTAACATTCCTATATGGGAAGATAATACAGAGGACACAGGTCTGAACTGAATACGAAGGGAAGTTATGTTTTGTTCTTTGTGGGGTGTCTTATGTATGGGGCCGGATTTGGGCTTGGGGCCTCCTGGGTCCAGGGCTGGTGCATTGTCCACTGTGCCACCTAACTAACCCATAATGACATCCTTAAAATAGGGTTGAGGTGTAGGAGAAATAGACTGGGGGAGGGGGAAGGGGAGCGATGGTCTGGGGAGAGGTTGTTCATATGAAGGAAACAAGAGGGGAGGGGAAGAGGGGGAAGGAATTGGGGAGTGTTTGAACCTTAATATCATCAGAATTGACTCAAAGAAGGACTAACATACATGTATTCAAGTGGGTATAGTAATATATTTTGCCCTGAGGGAGGGGAGGGAGATAAGGGGGGGGGGAGAGGGGAAGGAGGGAAGGGCAGATTCTGGGAGAGAGTAGTAAAAAGCAAAATACTTTCAAGGAAGGTGAAGATGTTTTGCATAACGGCACAAGTATGAAATATTGAATTGCTTGATTTCATAGGGAGGGTTGAGGAGAGAGGGAGGAAGAAAATTTGGAACATAGAATTAGCTCAAAGACCTTAAACTCATCAAAGTTGGCTCATGGAGGGAATAACATTCACACCCAGTTGGGAGGAGTAATCTATTTAACCTTACAGGAAAGTATGAGGGGAAGAGGATAAGGAAGGAAGGGTGAAAAAAAAGGGAGTGCAGAGTAGGGGAGGGGACAGTCAGAAGTAAAATACTTTTGAGGAGGAATAGTTTAAAAGAAGATGGAAAATAGAGTAAATATCATGGGAAGGGAATAGGATGGAGGGAAATAGTTATGATGACTTTGCTGGGCTAATATGAAGAAAATTCTTTGTTAAGTTTAAGGTACATTATTTAGGGTATGATGAACAGGATACTATTAGAAAAACCTGGAAAGACCTACATGAACTGAAGCAGAGTGAAATGCACTGTATACAAAATAACAGCAATAGTGTAAAATGATCTGCTGGAAAGCATGTGGTTATTTTCAGCAAGGCAATGGTCCAATATAACCTGAAGGACTATGAAAATGGCAACCCATCTACAGAGAAAGAAGTGATAGTATCTGAAATAGATGGAAACACATTTTTTTTCTTTTCTTTTTTTTTTTCTTTTTTGGTGAGGCAATTGGGGGTGGGTGGCTTGCCCGGGATCATGTGGCTGGTGGGTGTTGGGTGTGTGGGGCCGGATTTGGGCTCGGGTGCTCCTGGTTCCAGAGCCGGTGCTCTGTCCGCTGCACCACCTAGCTGCCCCTGGAAACACATTTTTTTAAAAAAAATGTTTTTTCTCTTTGACAATTCCTTAGTCTGAAGTTTTGAGAGTTTTTTGACTGTTTTTTTCTCACAACCTAGCTAATGTGGGAATGTTTTCCATGACTACTCATGTATAATTTATTTTGAAATGCTTGAGTTCTAGTGGGTGGGGGTGGGAATAGAGGAGGAAGAGAAGTTGGAACATTTTTTTTTAATTGATGTTAAAATTTGTTTTTACATATATTTTGGAAAATAAAATTCTATTCTAAGAGTGAAAAAAACTTAAAAAAAAAAACTTAAAAAAAAAAAAGAGTACTGGACTCCAAGAAAACATTTTTGTAGTCTAGAAGCTACTCTGTGAGAATTTTTGCTACCTGATGGGAAAGAGATAGTATAGAGGATGAGAGTGAAATTATAGAAAAGAGAAGACTTGATTGATGAGGCAAGGTTCTGGAAGAGATAGGAGAAGGATGGGCTTGTTGTCTCTTCCTTTGAGACTGGTGGGAAGGAAGAGAATATTGTTAAAGTCTGTAAGAGCATGTCAAATCCAGGCTGGTTATGATCTGCTTACCTTAGCAGAATTATTAGTTAGCTTCCACATCTCCATCTTTGAAGGCAGCTCCGCCCTCTATCATCTCTCAGATTGGAGCTATCTTTTTTTTTTTTTTAAAGACCACCTATAAGGAGCACATAGGCAGTGTGACTTCCTCACCTTTAAGTATGAAGTTGAAATTACCTTTCAGGAAGTCCTTCAAGCCTAAAGGGTGGCCTTCTGAAGGAGACTGTATGTCAGAAGCCAGTGATATTGCAATCCCTGCCTATTAGTAAGACAGTGTGGTTTGTCTTCACAGACACAGCATCCAGAAATAGCTGATAACCCGTATAAGTATACTGTTTGCTGGTCTTTTTTATCTTGACTGAGATATGTGGGTCATGCCATAAGGAGGTCACAAATCTCCAGAACTGCACTGTAACAGGCTTTTGTATAGTGTATTAGAATGTACTATTTATAAACATTTTTGTCTTATCTATGTAAAATTTTTGTCAGTCAATAAACATTTATTAAGTGACTACTACATGCCAGGCACTGTGCTAAAATGCCTTTCTTGGACCATTCTATTATGCTTCTAATCTACACATTACCTCATAGTTAGAACTAATCATTTCCTCCCAATTTCAGATAGTTTCATTAGATAGTTTCAAAAACAAAACTGAAATAGTATGCCCCCAAGTTTGCTATGCTAAATTTGTAGAAAATATTTTGTACTAGACTCCATAGATTCAGTTCTTAGGTTATTAAAAATTCTTAGGTGTTATTTTTTATACCTATATTTTAATTAATTTAGATGTCATGGGCTGCTAGAAGTTTTCAATAGAAGTGTAAAAGATTCAAAGAATCAAGGAAAAGTAAGAGACTTCTTGTTGTTCAGTCATTTCAGTCGTGTCAGACTCTTCATGACCCCCTTGGGGTTTTCTTGGCAAAGATACTGGAGTACTCCAGCTCAGTTTACAGATGAGGAAACAAAATGATAAAAATGTTAGCTGTGGCATTTTTACTATATGAGCATAGTTAAGATATTTTTTGAGCATCAACTTCAATAAAATTGTTTGCATGTAAGCTCTTTAAGCAAGATAATGCCATTTGTATTTCCCTAATTACTAATAAAATACTTAATAGTATCTCAATATGTTTTTTTTTAAATTGCTGAAAAAAATAACTGAATAGAATGGCCCTATAATAGAGTTGCCCCAAAACTGCTCTTAAGTTAAGGCATTAAAAGATCTAGTTTTGCCTCTTGTGCCTTGAGGCACAACAACCATAACAACCATAAGTGTTTTTTTTTCTCAACACAATTTTAAATAAATGTAGACTGAAATTAACCACAATCACTCCAAAGGTGGCCTTTTTCGGTTTGGTGAGTTTTTATAAGGAATATAGACTAAGCCTAGATTTAAGACGATTTGTACTGTATTTCTATTTTCCTATCCTTCTAATCAACAACACCTTATATACAATAAAGGCTCTATCTAGAAAACCAGAAGCTTCTTCCATTTACTAGTCTGGGAGATAAATTAAGGGAAGGGTTAAGTAGGGGAGATTTATGATCTAATATCCAATTTTAAATCTCACAGTTTGGCGACCCCGAAGGGACCTTAAGGACCCTCCCACCCTCCCTAGTTTGGCCATAAGCCGGCTAATTCGGTGGATTTTCCAAATACCCCCCCCCCCACGGACTTTCCCTTTGTCTAATCTCCCTTAAAGACTTTAAGCCTCTAAAAGTCTTGCTTTAAACAGAAAAGCCAGCCCAGTTTAAAGGGCAAGATGCTCGAATATTCTACTATCCCTTTGATTTTTCTCATCGGAATGTATTGGGACTCAGTCTTCGTAAAGTATCAGGAGACGGAAATTGCCTTTTTAGGGCTTTAGCAGACCAGCTAGAAGGTCACTGTAGAAATCATCTCAGACACAGACAAGAAGCTGCTTCTTATATGATTAACCATAGACAAGAGTTTGAGTCTTTTATAGTAAATGACTCCCCTTTTGAAGAATATGTTGATGAATTAAAGAAATTTGGAAAGTGGGGAGGAAATGATACAATTGTAGCATTTGCTAAGCAGCATCAGCTGAATGTTGTGGTTCATCAATTAAATCAGCCTTTATTGAAAATCAGTGGCACAGACAAAACTGATGCTACAGAACTCCACATTTTCTACCATAAAGAACATTATGACAGCATTAGAAAGATCAATGACAATTCAGAAACCCCTGCCACTTTGGCATGCAGAGAATTGGGGAACCAGTTAAAACAATGTGGCATACCCCAAACTCTAGCAGCTTAAATACCTTAAAATTTAACAAGCATTTCCTTCCACAGGCAAAAGCACTGAAGCACATGGCCTAGTTTTCTGGCCCACCTCAATTTCTCCCACCCTTTTCCCTACCCTATACCTATTTTTTTTTTTAATCCTTTTTGGTTTTTGTTTTGTTTTGACTTTTGAAAGGCACTGAAAAGACCTGGAATTCACCACACCTTTAAATTCTTTAAGAGCACAAAAGGGTGCTTAGCGAATCTTTTGCCTTTTATTTTTGGTTTTTGGTTTTGCTTTTTTTTTTTTTTACTTTTGTTTCTTTTGCTTTTCTTTAAAAACCCGATTTTGTAAACTAAGTGACTTTTCAAAGGCATTTTAAGTATATGCTATTGAATATTGAATCTTGCTTATTGAAGTCTTATTTCTTTTTGATGAATTAATCACCACTTTAAGTATCTGCTACTGTTATACTAGAGAATTCATGTATAAGATGATGTGGTCTACTTGCTAAAAGAAGATTATGTAATAATGTCTAAAAGAAGATTATGTAACAATGTCTAATATAATCAGCTATTTACATTCATTTATTATTTATATGTCATTATACTCTGGGTATGGTTTGGAATTATTGTATATATCACTAATATATTCTCAGTTATGCAGCATAGCACACATTTTTACCATCATATTGTCTTTGGTGAAATTAATGAGATTTCAGAAATATGGAAACTTATCATTTCAGAGACTAACTTGCTGTGAACTCTGATGCAGGCCCTGGAGAGAATATATGTGCAACAAAAGGAGAGACAGGTATACATAAGTCCATGGTTTGCTTATGATGGTGACTATGTAGAGCACAATTACTGGGCACAGTCCAGTATTCATCCTCTCTCCCTCCTAATTTAACCTAATTTAACTGAACTTACTTATCTTTTTATCTCACTCAGTTGAATTCACCTGTGGCCTAGCACAATCACTGGCTGTCTCGGAACCATGAGATATGGTATGATAACCTTTCCATAACATTTTCAGGTGTCATGAACACATACTAAATTTGACTTTGATCCAGACACATGGTGGTAAAAAGTGTTACTGATTGCAAAATGCTATGCTAAGGTTTAGTAAAAAAAAAAAAAAAATACAGCAATTCAAACAGTTAAAGAAGAAATCCAGCTTTCCAGACCAGAGTCCGGAGTCCAGAATCCAGACCAGAGTCCAGAATCCAGTTTTCCAGACCAGAATCCAGTTTCCTCCTGATGACATCTTACCACTTCAAGAAGACAAGAGAACTCAGAGACTTTATATGAACTGTTTTGCTTTATTAGCTTTTACTATCTCCTTTCTGTTATATACTATCTGTAACATGTACTCTCTGCAGAGGCTCTCCCTTTGCAAGACTAATGTCAAAGCGTCGGTTCATGAGGAAAGAAAAAAAATCGCCCCTCTGGACAAAACTTTCCTCTCTTCCTTTTCTGTATTGTTGTTCGCATATTATTAGTCAGCAAAAGTTATTATATTCTTTTTACTGTTCCATCAAGGAAACATTCCATTTCTTGAGGAAGCAAAGGGGGGAAATGTGGTAAAATATGAAAGTTTTTAACAGTCGGTTAGGATAACTGAAAGATGCCAGTTTTTCAAGGACCACCCTTTTGGGGAGGAGATGAACAGTCCGCCTGCTGTACATGTCAGACTGCCTGCCGGGTACAGTCCGCCTGCTGCGCATGTCAGACTGCCTGCCGGGTTTTTTGACTTCCGGGGTGGAGAGAACGAGAGGAGCCTTTTTGCCGGCTTGGCGGGACTCCTGGCGGCGCGGCACAGACAGTCTGAGTCACTCCAAAGGTGGCCTTTTTCGGTTTGGTGAGTTTTTATAAGGAATATAGACTAAGCCTAGATTTAAGACGATTTGTACTGTATTTCTATTTTCCTATCCTTCTAATCAACAACACCTTATATACAATAAAGGCTCTATCTAGAAAACCAGAAGCTTCTTCCATTTACTAGTCTGGGAGATAAATTAAGGGAAGGGTTAAGTAGGGGAGATTTATGATCTAATATCCAATTTTAAATCTCACAAGGCAAACAATAGCTCTGTTTCCTGAAGACTCATTTTTTGCCTTTAAAGAAAAATGTTATTCTTACAAAAAATCTCTAATCAATGCCAAAATATGATTCCTTCCTTGTGTACATTTGTTTGAAAAGGAAACTAAGAGATTATTTACATTTCAAGTAGCACCACAAACAGAGACACATAGACACACAGACACACACACAACCTCCAAAACATAAAATCCCACTTTGAAGGGGACTTCTTCTGTCATTACCTTCATGAGCTATATGCTAATTTAGGAGTTATGCAAGTACTGATATCTATTTCTTAAATGTTTAGTTTGTACAGATTCAATCATATAAAAAGTTGTAATACAATTTGGAACTGGAGAATGCAATTATTATGCTTGCCACATGCATGTCCTGTTCTAGAGATTTATGCTTTGGTTAAAACATTTTTTTCAAGGGAAGATAATGTTCTACTAAAATTACTTCTACTATGATGACAGCAATTACACTAATTACTTTTATTTTAATAATATTTAATTTGTTTCCAAATACATGTAAAGATAATTTTCAACTTTCATTTTTGTAAGAGATTGCATTCCAAATTTTTCTCCCTCTCTTCCTTCCCACTGCTTTCTCCCCTAACCAAGAAAACAAGCAATCTGAGATAGGTTGTAGAGTACAATCATGTTAAACATATTTCCACATTAGTCATTTTGTGAGGGAAGAATCAGAACAAAATGAAAAAAAAAAAACATAAGAAGGAAGAAACAAACAAAAACATTCAAAAGTGAAAATAGTATGCTTCAATCTGCATTCAGACTCCATAGTTCCTTTTCTGAATATGGAGAGCATTTTTCATTATGAGTCTTTTGGAATTGTCTTGGATCATTGTATTGCTGAGAAGAGCTAAGTCTATTATAGTTGATCATCACACATTGTTTTTTATTCTGTGTGCAATGTTCTCTTGGTTCTGCTCATTTCACAGTATCAATTTGTGTAAATCTTTGCAGGTTTTTTCTGAAATTTTCATATATTTCATATATATATAGTATATATTTGCAGGGAAATGAGGGTTAAGTGACTTGCCCAGGGTCACACAGCTAGTAAGTGTCAAGTATCTGTGGTCGGATTTGAATTCAGGTCCTCTTGAATATAGGGCTGGTGCTTTATCCACTGTGCCACCTAGCTGCTCCTCTCATCATTTTTTATAGCAATGTATTCCATTACATAAATATAGCACAACGTGTTCAGCCATTCTCCAAATGATAGGCATCCCCTCAACGTCCAATTCTTTTCATCCACGAAAATAATATTTTTGTACATGTGTGTCCTTTTTCCTTTTTTATGATTTCTTTGTGATATAGACCTAAGAGTGTTATTACTGGGTCAAAGGGTATGCACAGTTTTATAGCATTTTGGGCATTGTTCCAAAATGCTCTACAGAATGGTTGGATTAATTCATAACCCTACCAATAATGTATTAATGTTTCAATTTTCCCTCATCTTCTCAAACATTTATCATGTTCATTTTTGTTATATTAGCCAATATGATAGATGTGAGGTGATATCTCAGAGTAATTTTAATTTGTATTTCTCTAATCAATAGTGATTGAGAACATTTTTTCTTATGACTAGCGATAGCTTTAATTTCTTCATCTGTCCATATCCTTTGACCATTTCTCATTTGATGCAGTTCTCTATATATTTGAGAAATGAGGCCTTTATTAGAAATATTGGCTATAAAAATTGTTTCCCAGCTTTCTGCTTTCATTCTAGTATTTGTAGCATGGTTTTTGTTTGTGAAAAAAAAAACCTTTTTAATTTTAATGTATTCAAAGTAATCCATTTTGTATTTCATAATGTTCTCTATTTCATCTTTGGTTATAAATTCTCCTGAATCCAGGGCCAGTGCTTTAGCCACTATGCCACGTAGCTGCTCTCCCCCACCCCGGGTGCAATTTTTAAATATATTTTAATATATTTTTGTATCTAACTGCTACTATTTGTAATACATACATGGTCCTTTAAGTTCTGAAAGAACATTGCTATTTGATTTCATTAATACCTCTATTATAATAGTTAACATTTATATAGTGGCAAATACTGTGTTAAGGACTTTATTATCTCATTTATTCTCACAACAAACCTAGGAGGTAGGTAGATGAGGAAACTGAGGCAAATAGAGATTAAGCCCAGCAACATACAACCAGGAAATGTCTGGTGCTGGATCTGAATTCAGGTGTTCCAGACCATAGGCACAGCACTCTATCCACTTTGATAATTAGCTGACAATCATGCTTGTCAAATAAAAGAGAAAATGATGCTTAGTCCTGGCAGAAAATGCTATATTTTTCAAAATGCCCTGCAGTTATTTTTGCATATTTGCATTGCTTGTTACTATATATTTATGTATGCATGCATGTGTATATAAATATCTACATATATACTACATATATATATATATTTATACACACACACACACACACACATATATTCCCTGTTCCAATGGAGCTATCATAATTCTGTCATTCTGTCTCTGGCTTTCTAAAGTTAGTGAGTAATACTTGCATTTAAAGTTGGGTGGATAAAAAGCAACTGAAGTTTTCCATAAACTCATTCACAGGTAGTGCAAACATTGTTGAAATAAAATCCACAGAAACTAAAGGAACACTTGAATCCTTTCTCAACTTTTCATTATTTAATCAGAACACCAAGGAAAGGAAGGAAACCAAGACTCATCCATGCTTGCTTTTGGTAAATTTACATTCAATCCAGAATGAGATTCAAGAGAATGATCTTAGCCTCTAGTATAGGTTAAGAATCTTGATCACTTTGACAAAGCAGATGTCAATAATTTAATGAGCTATTCTAGAGGACTTCTAAGGGTCTTTGCAGCTAAGCAACTCTGGGGAGCTTAGCAGCATAAGGAAGAGGGATGGTTGAGGGAAAGTAATGGTACAGACACACACAACTTGACATATTTCATTTACTGTCTTTAAGGTTAAGCAGGCACTTGATCAGTATTTATCTAGAAATATTAATACAGAAATTCTTCATTAAAAATTAGTATCTCATTAATTGCTTTTTGTAAAGAGTTCTATAATTGCCTTTAATAATAATTACTATGAAATTGATAAATAGACTATCAGTTCTCTGAGGGTAGGAGCAGGTTTTTGTTTCAGTTTTAGCTTTTTATCATCTATGCTTACCATGGTGGTTTATGTTTAATTTACCATTTAATATATTACTGTTGAATTGAAGACTATAAAATATTTTTTGTTTATTAAGAAATTAGTGTCATATCTCTTCAAAATTCTCTGCAAATCAAGTTAAGGATGATGGTGTGAGTGGAAGCTATGTACCACCATATCCTTGTTGCTTATCCTTGGACTGTTAGGGGAAATTAAATCTCCTTTTGTTAACTTTTCAACAACTTGTGAGTGTCTCATATCATCTCAGAATTAAATATGAACTTATTCCTGACATCAGGTTTATCCCTAACAAGTACCATGTGATGGACAGTTAAAATTCTTTGAACTGAAAGAGATCATGAAATAACCTACAGTGATTGCTACATTGATGCAAACCATATCGATGAAACTGCCCCTTTAAAATTTTCATTTCATTTTCTACATAGCCTTAGTAGAAGCAGCTACTTGAGGGTAGGGATCATTTTGATTGACCTTTGTATCTACAATTCATAGGATAGTCCTTGGCAAACAGGTGCTAATAGGCATAATATTATTATATTTACTACTAGGTCATATGAAAATATCTAAAATTATGCAAGGTCCAGTCAGTTCAATCCAGCACAGTGGATAGAGTGAATAACTTGAAGTCAAGAAGACCTGAGTTTAAATCTTGCACAGATACTGCTTTAGACTAGAGAAATATTGACTGTTTAAGATGTTAAATGTCAAAATTGTGGAGAGGGAATGGCATTCTACATTTACATGAAGTGGAGAACTAACATTAGGTTGTGAACAATGCCAAAGGCATGATCATATTTTAGAGAAAGAGTACAATAAGTTTTTTTCTATATAAATAATACATTTGGTTTAAGAAAAATACAAACCATAATGTAATAGGATATCATATTGCTTGCTTTCTCTATGGGTCAGAGAGGGAGAGAAATTATAATGTAAATTTTAGAGAATAAAATGCAAAAAATAAAAAAGACATGGCATCACATAAATATTTTTGACAGCAGATAATTGTGTATTATTTATTCTGATTTTATCCATTGATACATTACTTTTCCCACCACCACCTACTTTTAAAAAACTGCTTAGAAAAAGGTTGGGAGGTAGATAAATATGCCAAAAATTACTCATCACAGTCAATGCCTGCAGTTTCTTTACATTATGATTTATTTTTTCACCAAATGTTGTTTACCCTTATGAATAATGCATCCTGGACAAGAAGAAACAAAACCTGGGTTTGATGGTGACATGATGCCAAAGATCTTCTGGGAGGCTGACATTAGAACTGAATTTATTTCTCCTCTTGTGATCATCTTGTCACCTGTGTGCCTCATATCCCCAGTTGCTTATCCAGTTTTTCAATAGTCAAAAAAATTGACCTAACCTATTCCCATTTCTACTCTAAAAAGTATTTGGGGGCATCTAGGTGGCACAGTGGATAGAGCACTGTCCCTGGATTCAGGAGGACCTGAGTTCAAATCTGGCCTCAGACACTTAACACTTACTAGCTGAGTCAACCTGGTCAAGTCATTTAACCCCAATTGCCTCACCAAAAAAAAAAAAAAAAAGAGGATTAGAATTAATTCACTATAGCCAAAACCCTCCTCCCCCCATAGTCAATTAATCTAAACATTTGATCATGATTTCTTTAGTGTTATCATGGATTGCTATGGAAGAAATGTGGCCTAGAGCCTAGCATGGTGGATTTGTAATCAGGAAGACCTGGTCTAAACTTTGTCTCTAACACTTGCTAGCTAGCTAGCTATATCTGACTATAGAGAAGTTACCTAACATCTCTGATCTTCATAAAATTGTATACTAATTATTAACCAAGTTATAGATGGGTTGTACTTCACTTCTCTCAATGAAATCACAGATTCTACATGTCAAATTTTATTTTATTTTTACTGATAAATAAATTTATATCTAAAGCTCAGAAAGATCATTATATAGGTTACCTACTATATAGGTTGATGTTGTTACCACCGGTGTTGCTGGAACTATTGTTGTGGAGAGGAACAGTACTGTGTTGTGTTTAATCAAAAATATATCAGAGAAGAGGCCAGATGACTTAGTGTATAGAAGACTAGCCTTACACTCAGAAAGACCTGCATTTGAGTCCTGCCTTTAAAACACAGAGTGGCTATGGACTACTCTTTATCTACTCTGCACCCAACATAGCTCTCTACAATGACATGTTATAGATATTTTGCAGACTGGCATCTGCAAAACACATTTTCTCACTAAGAATTCTCTATGCAAATAAAAATCATTAACAATTCCTCCAAAAGAGTATTTATATGATTATCCACCCTAACCCACCCCATCTTTCACTTATAATATTTGTGTGCATGTGTGTGTGTGTGTGTGTGTAAACGGGGGGGGGGATTATTTAAAATATACTGATCCTGACCTGGCTGGCTTTGAATGAAAACAGTCTTAAGCAAGTAGTGATGTACTAACATATTTATGAGACAGATTCTCAGAGAAGAAAGTGAAGTGATTGAACGACAGTGTTTGCCTATTTTTTCTACTAAATTGTATGTTGGAAACTCTCCCCTTTATCACCTACAACATGATGATTGAGTAATTATTGAGGATAAGCTTGCTTGGGGAAGCAACTGGGGTCTTGTTAAATCTCAGCATGTGTCACAATGTTTTGTATATGTTTTGGTTAAGTCATTTCAGTCATGTCCAACTCTTTGTGACCCCCATCTTGGGTTTTCTTGGCAGAGATACTGTAGTGGTTGCCATTTCCTCTTCCAGCTCATCTAACACATGAGAAAACTGAGGCAAATGAGGTTAAATGACTTTACCAGGTTCACACAGTTATTATACATCTGAGGTCAGATTTAATTTAAGGAATGTGAGTCTTTCTGAATCCAGGACTGGAACTCTATCTGTTACCCTACCTAGCTGCTCCAATAGAAGTAACAAAACAAAAGAAAATGAAGCACAGGGGAATTCCCTTCAACATTGATCATAGCTCTCTGTTAGCTGGAAGTTATATCAGAACAGTGTAGATTTATATTTGCAAGGGATGTTAGTGGCCATCTATTCTGATATAATTGTTAAAATTCAGGCCCAGAGAGGTCAAATTACTTGCCTAGAGTCACACAGGTAAAAAATGTCAATAGCAGGACTTGAACCCAGGTCTGCCTAGGAATCATAAGGTATTTCATAAGTATTCTGTCACACAAATATCAAGAGTCAATGTATACTATCAGAGCTTAATCATGTTGGGATCAGCACACCAGGTAAAGGAGAAAGCAGGTGACATGCTACAGTACTAGGGTCTTCACAGTGGAGTTGGAAAGGTAGGATTGATAGGCCATGGAGATAAAAAATAGAGAAGAAGATGGGTAATCAGGTTACCAACAGTTGAGGGCAGAGGTTGGGAGAAGCATAACTGGCACCTCATTGCACCCACAGAGCAAGTGGCAAAATGGCAGCTTTTATCTTCTTTTAGAAACTAATCTGTTGTTTCTTTAGTCTGTCAGTCAGCAATACTTATGACATTTTTGACACCATGTTAAACAGTGGTAATTTTTTTTAAAAAAAGGCAAAAATACCAGGAGGGCCCTAATGGGAAAGGCAATATCTAAATAACTCCATGTAAAAGATACACATGTAAGATAAACTGTTTCTCATTCTGATTAGTTGAAAGTGTGTTTTTACAAAATCCTTTGGGCACATTCCCCCCAACCCCCATTAAATCCTGACAACAATCCTGGGAGGCAGGCATCTTTCCACTTTTCAGATGGAAAAACTAAGGCAGAAATGGACCAAAATGATTTTCCAGGAGCCTTGCAGCAGGGAAAGTAGGATTTGAATCCACAGCGAATCATCCTGAGACCAAATCCACCACATCGTTCATCTATATTACACTGACTCTGTATATTAAAAATATTTCCAAAAGAAGGCATCAGCCTCCAACTGTGAATCTCAGTACTTTAGTTAAAAAAAAAAAAGCCAGGGGGCAGCTAGGTGGCGCAGTGGATAAAGCTCTGGCCCTGGATAGAGGAGGACCTGAGTTCAAATCCAGCCTCAGACACTTAGTACTTACTAGCTGTGTAGTCACTTAACCCTCATTGCCCCACCAAAAAAAAAAAGTGTTAAAAAAAGCCATTGAGCTTTTCTTCATTGCTATTACATGTGAGCTTGCTCACAGCCAACATAAAATTCTCAACTGCATTTTAGTTGACAATAAATTAGTTTATTTTCAAGACATCTTTGTCAATGTTAATTTCAAATATTAGAAAATCTCAGGGAATCTAGATGATCTATATTTTCCCTCTAGAAAAACAGAAACAGATATGAGATATATGTGTATATTCTAGTAATCTCATTGGTTTAGAGAGTTCCTTTTGACGAAACTGTGTCTACTAATGTAGGTAACTTCCTGTTAGTCTGGGGCACAGAGAAGTTAATTAACTTGCCTAGAGCCACTCAGGTAGTCTGGATCTTAAGTATATCTTTAATCCAGGTCTTTCTGACTCAGAGAACCTTTCTTTTATCTGCTGTGATGATGCCTTTCACAAACTAGTTAATCTAATTAACCTATAAATAAGCAAAATATTTCCATTTGGTATTTTCTGTGATTTGACCTCATCACAAGGACTGACTGAATATTAATACATGGATAACTATTTCTCTTGGTTTTCTTCATACAAATTTAGTAGCACTGGATTTATCCTGAAATCTATTGTTATCTTCTAACTCCAACTTATCATTAAACATCATTGAACTTACTTTCTCACCACTTCTTACCATTACTCTTACAAAAAGTTTCCTAAAATGTCAGCCTGATTCTAGGTCCTCCATTCTTTAGTCTATAGCTCCCAAAGTGATATTCCTAAAGAACCAATTTAACCATGTTTTGTCCTTGGTTAATAAAACTCAAAGTATTTCCTATGACTTCTAGAATCAATCACAACTTCCTATAGAATTTAAATTCCTTTATGATATAGCTTGATCCTAGCTCTTCAGATTCAGTATGTTATTCATCTCAATACATGCAGTATTATACATACAGTGAAATTAAACTGACCTATTTGCTCTTCTTCCTTCTCAATATATCCCTTCCACCTCCACTACTCTGCATGGGCTGTCCTAAATTCTGGGAATGCACTTCCACCTAATCCCAACCTTTTATAACTCCTAGCTTTCTTAAAGCTCATTTAAAACACTGCCTCCCAAGTGAACATTTCTTGATTCCCCCCACCCATCTGTCACTCCCTCTCCCTGTAATACCTTGTTTTTACTTTGAATATGTTCGGCATATACTTATGTTATTTCTGTATTTAGGGTAAAAAATCCCTGAGAACAGGAAATGTTTAATTTTTAACATTATATCCCCAGTGCCTACAATATATTAGGTCCTTAATATGTTTGTTAATTGATTAATTGATTGATATTCTGACTCAGTTCAATGGAGACTATGATGTCCCATGAAAAGCCATATATAACTGATAGAATATTGGAGTCATGGCAACCCAATATACCATATTACTGAAGTACCACAAATTCCAAAATGTGGGCAATGCTCTGAACAATGAAGACAGTGATTTCAACTTTTAAAAATTATTTATTTGTTCGTGTGTTTGTTTATTTATTTATTTAGGAAATACAATTGAATTTGAGAAAAGTTGAATGCATCAATAGAACAATTTAAGCTGAAGTAAAGATTTGAAGTGACTTATTTCACTGACACTGATACGTTTCATTGCACAGATAATTCTAGGATTCTATGATTTTATGGGTACTTAGACGAGAAGAACTTATTTTAATTATAGTACTTAGCCTATTCTGGTTTCCTGTCTTGTTTCCCCTTGACTGAACTGAGGATATGATTTCCATGATAGCATCTAGAAACTAGCTTCTTTTTCTCCAAATCCTTGGCCTAGCTGGGGAGTTGATGTGACAACTCTAATTCAGTGAGACAAGAACTGAATCTGGAGTCAGATGACCTAGATTCAAAACTTATTGGTTATGCTTACTACCTTCAGACAGTCACTTGACCTCTTTGGGTCTCAGTTTCTTTATCTGTAAATTGAGGGGGTTGGTCTTAGTGGCCTCTGGACTTCATTCTAACTGAAGATTTTGTTACAAAAAATGAACAGAAATCTGAATTATGTGAGGCCATCTATAAAAGAAAAAAATCTCATAAGTCTGTGATTGAAAGAGGTGACATAATTTTTTTAAACTGTTCTATTACTGCATGGTAACAGAATGAAGCTTGAGTAATTTTTTATTAGAATTAGCATGAAAAGACTCAATTTAATTCATCAAAATGACAAAACAGGTAGAAATTCATTTTTTATTTAAGGAAGCTAAATTAGGTTGTTTTTTTTTTTTTTTGATGTTCCTGTGATTGAAATTCAAAGGTAATAGAATTGTCTTTGAGATAGTATCATCGTATTTTGGAAATATAAATCAGACATTACTTTCTTGCAAATAGACTATAATCTTAGTGGGAAAAATATGAACAAACACTAGGATTTCAGAAACTTGTCATGAAAGATTTTATACAATGAATCATAAAATAATGAAATTCATTGTATAGTCCACTCAATTCATTTCTTGTTCAATAAATGATGATAGAGCTGACATCCCAAGTAAGGCACTCAGAAGTAGGAGACTCCAAAGTGCCATCATTTTAGGATGTGCTGTAATATCATGAAATGGATTTATTACATATTAAATAATATGTGATATTTAGGGAATTAAATGGGTAGGAAGCTTTATCACTTGGAAGACAGTACTAAGGGTGTTCAGAACTATTTGAATGTTTAAATGAGTGAAATGAATGATATTTCAAAACATTTGAAAGTTATGATTTTAAATGTCTAAATTGAAGTACACTGTAAATCCCTCTTTGTCCTAAGAGAAATAATTAGAAGATAAAATTATAGACAAAACTAGAACCAATTAAATTTAAAATTTCTCATAAAATACATATTATTTATATAGACATTAATGTGTGTACACATATACACAATACACATGCATGTGTATTTAGGAAATTTAGATATTTAGGGTGGGACAAAAGTAATGAAGTTTTGATAACTTTAAAATTTACTTTTCTTCATTTTTTGCCATTTATGAGATTTGATTTTTCACAGGTAATGTAAATTCACATCCTATATGTACTTTATATGATGCTATGGTATTATAAATAAAAAACAAAAAAAAAGAGTTTTTAAATGTTGAAACTCCTTCTTGACTTTTGACCCACCCAAATATACAGAATATATATGCATAAATACATAACTATTCCATATATGTATATACAACTATTCCATATCTGTGTATTTGGAAGTGTTGTATATTTATGCATATTCAATATGTATGTATATGGGACCTGAGATTTCATTGTTGTACAAGAGCTCGAAATCAGGACCTCCATCATAAAGGAAGTTCAGCATCTAGTCTGCAATTTATATTCTTAGAGAGTTTCCTAAAGCACTAAGAGATTAAGTGACTTTCCCAGAGCCACACTAATATAATGAAAACTTTACTCATGTCTTCCTAACTCCAACAGCAGTCCTATACCTTGACTCACTGCCTTTATTGTGGGTAGAGCACACAGAGAAGCAGGGGTCACTCTCCCAACTCATATTCAGACTAACAAATTGTCTGCCCAAATTATGATTACTACTTCTCCCCTGTGTTCTAGAGTTGCTTTTTAGTGGCTGATTTTTTTCTAATATTTTAGCCTACAAGCTTCCATGAAGTGTGTTCTCCAAATATCACTAGTTATTATATTCCTAATATCATATAAAAAAAGAGCTATTTAATGAGATGGCATATCATGAAATGAAATACAACCACCTCTCAAATCAGGAACACACTCTCTCCTATCATGTGATCTGTCCCCTAAATACGCTCTGGTGGCTCTTCTTCCACTGGTGAGTTCTTCCAGAAATCTATATTTTGAGGAAGGGCCCTGCACCATCCCACCCCTAATTATCTTCACTATGCCAACCTGTGTCAGCTTCTTCTTGACTCCAATTTCATGGGCCTCTCTAATTATTGATGAATTAATCCCAGAACTTCAATTTTGGAAAAGGATCTGGGCCGTTCACCCCAAATTTTCCAAACAGTCACTATGCTCCCAACTGGGTATTTCATTCACCTCTGTTTTTCATCTCCCCTTTTATATTTTGTCTTTTCCCATTAGAATGTGGGCTCCTTTTTGTTTGAATGTATATCTCTACTGGTTACCAAAATACCTGGCACAAAATAACCACTTAGATCCTTGACTGACTGAATGATTCATATGGAGAGAGAACTCATATTTAAAGTATTTGAAACAAAACATTGCTCCCAGCAAGCTCATTTCTATATGGGGTATAGCTACATTATTCCCTTGTCGGCAAACCACAGCTTCTTGGTGCCAATTTTATTGTTTTATTGTTTCATTAAAGCCTTAGGGGTGGCTCCTCAACATACAGATCTTTTCTGTTATAACCAGCAGAGTATGTTACCAAGTCTAGTTTCTGAACCTCTGATGTCTCTTCTAATATTCCAGTGCTCAAAATTATAACAAAAACTATCCTATCACTGCTGATTCACTTAATATCATAAAAATACATATAATAGAGAAAAAATGGCCAAATATCCATACCACATATCCACTGTCACTTGGCATCTGAGTGGAGAGAAGGTAACTAACAGCAGACAGGAGCCCTCTGACATTTGCATGTACCTCCTTCTCTTTTAACTCTCCCCACACCTATAGGCTCCCACCATTTTGGTTTTCCTCACTTGAAATCTATCCAAAAAAGAGAAAGAGATATCATGTGCACATCTAGTTCCAGTTCAGCAACCAATTAAATTGATTTTTATCAGTACAAAACAAACTGATGCAAAACAGAAAATCCGTGAGCTTACTTTGAATTACCAAGTGGAAGGGCCCCTCCATCATGCTTTCCAAGAAGCAGGTTCTTCAAGTCTTTCTATAGGCTGGGATATGTGAAATTTATTGCACATGTTCTACTGACTTTGCTTGCATTGTCTAGGCTTCACATTCTATTCTTCTCTGTAATTTAAAATTTACTTTTCTCAACAAATTGGCTGGACTGCATTTTTAAAACAGTGTTGGTATAAAGGGGAAATAAACAGTCTTCTGGCATCCCCGTGAGTCATAAACAGCATTGTTTCATGTGTTTCTATGATGCCTTACAGGAAAGTCTCAAAGCAGTCAGTATAGCACAAATCTGTAAGTTCTACATGTATAGGCAGTAGTTGCACTTGGTTGCTAAATATTATACAGATTAAATAAAGAACATTTTACAATAATTATCAGAGATAGCTTTATTATGCTATACTTAACAGGGACTTCTTGATTTCCCCCCAAAAAATATAAATAAATTAAGCAAAAAGATGTTTCCTAATCCAAAGGCAATAAAGAAAAAAAATATAAAAGAAAATTCGCCTTTGAATCAGAAGGACACTGGGTCCCTATGGAGTGTCTAAGGTATATGGAGTGCTACCAAAAATACTGCAAGTAATCTCACCCTAAAGTGAGAATACGAACTGTCTTGGTAAAACTTTATTTATTTCCTCAAGAATAAGACCATGCAACTAGAGTCTGGACAAATCTCTAGCTGAAAATTTCTTGATAGAATATATCAATTTCCCCCCAAAGAGTGCCTGTACCATAGGTGATCCCATAAAATATCAAGAGAAATTTTATATACAAAAGGGCATTCAAAATATTCTTGCATGCATCCCTGCCAATCCCAGGACAATATGAATGGGATTCCAAACTCACCCAGAAACAAGATAAGCAGGTTCAGACTGAGAAGACAAGATAAGACCTAAACACATGTTGGACTCCCAAATGGGAATGGTCATGTAGGCTTGATTACTTGGAGTTTCTAGGAAAGTAGACAAACCTTTTCCTATGGCCCTGAAGTCTCTAAGGATCTCAACCTGAGTCAAGCAGTCTAGTTCTATTTAAAAATTTCAAAACCAAAATGTGACTGTCCCCCATTTCATGTGTAACTCTACATACAAATGGATTTATTAAAGTGAATTAATATCAATGCTTTCACTTTTTAAGTTATTTTCAACTTACCTCACATATCTTATTTGTACATGATTTTTCTCATGTTGTCTCTCCCCACTAGTCTGTGAACTCTTTGAAAGTAGAAGTGTCTTTCTTCCTTTCTTCCTTCCTTCCTTCCTTCCTTCCTTCCTTCCTTCCTTCCTTCCTTCCTTCCTTCCTTCCTTCCTTCCTTCCTTCCTTCCTTCCTTCCTTCCTTTCTTTGTTTCTTTGTTTCTTTCTTTGTTTCTTTGCACAGTCTCTGGCACAGAGTGTTTATTAAGTATTTGTTAACTGTTGACTAGCTGGCTCTTGACTGACTGAAATTCTTTCCTGAAACTTTGTCATAGTATGAAAGTCACTCCGATTCTGGTAGGTCCTGCTAAAGTGGAAATTATTTAAGGGATGAACATTAAGTCACTTCAGAGTGTATCATTACAAGGTAAGGTGCAGAGTGATACAGCTTTTAACCATAACAATTCTCAAAGAAAAATTTCTAAATTCCAGAGGGAGGTCCCAGGGTCTATAGGAAGAGTATCCACGTGAAAGCTTTGAACACTATCCAGGTATAGTTCATAAATTATTTAATGAAGGTGTTGGCTTATTCAAATGGTTATATTTTTATCAAGTGAAATTAAAAATTAATTTTATTTTAACTGTGGATTGAGGAATAGAGTGCTGAACCTAGAATCAGGAAGATCTGCATTCAAATCTGGCCTCAAACACTTATTGGCTGTATGACACTGGGCAAGTCACTGACCAAGTGACTTTATAAACAAGTTCCCTGTGTATAAAATGGGAACAGTAATAGCACCTACAACCTGGGGTTGTTGTAACGATGAAATGAGATAATAATTTCTCAATAAATACTTCTTTCCTTCCTTCTTCCTAAAAGAACACTCTAGTTTTATTCATTCTTTTATATGAAACAATGTTCTTCTCTTCTTATAGGAAGGGAAGAAAGCATTTGTTTCATATCTACTATGTACTAAACATTATACTAAGTTCTTTACAGATATTAGTTCATTTGAACTTCACTATAACCCTATGAGGTATATTTGAAGAATGGTCTACCTAATACATGTTGGAGGCTGGTTTTGAACTTAGTTCTTTCTGACTCTCTTTCTAGAGCTCTATCCACTGCACCAATTTACTTCCTAGAGGACCATTGAGGAGACTGGTAGCCATAGGAAGAAAAGGAAATGACAGTCATTTATAGTTGCCTCAGCACTTTTTGGCTACTTGGATCTAACATTAATCAAGTGGGAACTTGGAAGAGGGAAGGCTTAAAATCATCACCAAAAAGGACTCTTAGCAAAATGATAGTACTAAGTATGATTCATCTCTCAAGAAAGGTTATCCATTTGGCCTGAGAGAGCAATTATAGACAGTTCTTATAAAGTTTAAGTCTAGCTCTTCTCCTGACATACTTTTGAAATGATGGAAAATTTATTAGACTCTAGGTAACTAGCAAGGTATTGGTTTTTGAATTGAATTGAATAACTAAGGAGGCCTAGGTGAACATTTATTGAATATTTGACTGCAGAAATCAGAATGTTAAGCATGATGCCTCATGGAAGTGCTATTTGTTATAGAAATTTAGCCTTGACTATTGGCATTAAAAAAAAGTGTTATGTGAAAATTAATAGTTAATCTAAGAACAACTATTTATTTCTAAATAGGCTAAAATCCAACAATACCCAAACCCTAATATGGTAAAAATGATATTGGCGATTTCACACCTGGGTAGTATGTAAATTTATAACCTAATATTGAAAAGTGTCATGTTCCTTATTAAGAAAAATTTAGGAAAGAAAAATTAAGCTGTTGATTGACAGTTAGCCAGTTGATTGGATTTCAAATAACAGTATATTCAGGTCTGAAATATGTTGCAAGAACACACTGAATTTTTAGAAAATGAGGTACCTGATGTAGAAATAATATTGCTATTTGTTAGTGGCCTAGGCCCCTTTTTCCTCCCCTCCTATTTATTGCTTTTTGTTGCTTACTTTGTAGAATTTTTTCTTTTACTGTAACTGTTAGTTGATGCTTCAGCTGAAGAAACTTATGGTTGCTTAGTTACTACTTTCCGTTACTACTACCACTGGCAAGCACTCATCACCTATTTACACCCAATCCTTACTCCTATGATTCCTAATCCCCACTAGTGTCCATGTGGTTTCCACAAATGGAACCATATGGACACTAGTAGGGATTAGGAATATAAATGATAAAGCTATTCTTTTACTAAATTTTTATCAGCAAAACTAAATTTCTTACAGAAGTTCAGTCAGGCCTGAGAAGGATCATTGAGTTATCTTTGTCCATTCCATCAATATATCTTTTTGAATTCATTTGCTTGGGTGTTATGCATATTGTTCTATGGTGACACTATATCCTATCTGCATTCTAGCCTCATCAGACTGAAAAATTCTAAAATTCCATAAAGAAGTCTTCAGAACCAATAGGTATGCTGCCCATCTACATTTTAAAAAAATTCTTATGACAAAATTCCTAATGGTGATGCCAAATAATGGTGTTTTTTCATTTCTAAATTGATTACACAGGATGTCTGATAACATAAGGAAAGGTTTGAAGGGAAATTTGTCCAACTTGGCTTCAAACACTAGAAAACTAAGAGGAATAAAGAAGTCTGAGATCAAATAAATAGGTCAGTAATACAAATCTTATGGGGAATTTTAAATGAAAACTTAAAAACAGACACAGAATTGCATTGACTTCAACATTTAACAATGTCTCTGGCTGAGAAAACCTTACTTAAGAATGAAATTTTCTTTGGACCAAATATCCCAAAATATTGTGAATTAGGTTCTTATTGTGGATATATCATCCAACATAAACTTTAATAATGTATATTTATTGTGCAATATTTAAAGATGGCTGGTGATTTTTTTGTTTGTTTTTGAGCTAGGGTTCAGATGGTTGCTCAGTCTTTTGTGAAATAGATGGGGGGGAAGGAATACCTATATTTTAGAAAAATGCATTCATCAATGTGAAATGCTAATACGATACTGGATTTTGAATTAGAAATCTGGATTATTAAACTCAATTCAGCAAGGTTTTTTGAACACATAGAGATACATGGTACATTTTTGGTACTGAAGTAATGAACACAAAATTCTGATCTTTGAGAAACACATATTGAATTGGTAATATATAACATGGATTCATAAAATTAGAGCTAGATTGAACCTCTGAGGATATGTAGTCTTAACCTTGCATTGTACATATGTATAATCAAAGGGCAAGGGGAATTATATGACCTGCCCATCATCACACTGGCAATAACAGAATTTTAGATGAATATTAAAGATTGTTTTTACATTTAATTGGGAAAATAAAATACTAAATTAAAAAAAAAAACCTTCAGTGAATTCCCAGTTTCTATAGGAAAAATACAAATTCAAATTGCTTAGTTTGGTAATGAAATCTCTCCATAAATTGGCTCCCACTTACCTTTCCAAACTGGACCTAACAGACCTTTTTCACATTCTACAACCTTTCCCCATCCATGTGCATAGGTAATCTGCTATCCTATGAATGGACTCTCTTTTCATCAACATACATCTGAATGCTTGTCATATTTCGATATTTCATATAGGAAATGTTCCAGTAACAGAATGGGGATATGAGTCCAGGACCTCTGATTCTAAAGGAAGTAGTCTTTCAATTGTGCCATACTGTGTCATAGATACAGATAAGTGATACAAAGAAAATTGAGGTGAGAAATTATATTACCATCAGATTATATCAAAGAATGTCTCCCATATGAGATACCAAATTATTTGAATAATGAAATATGATAAGCATTCAGATGTATGTTGATGAAAAGAGAGTCAATTCAAGGGATAGCAGATTACCTATGCAGATTTATGGGGAAAGGTTGTAGAATGTGAAAAAGGGCTATTGGGTTCAGTTTGGAAAGGTAAGTGGGAGCCATATTGTGGAGAGATTTCATTACCATACTAAGCAATTTGTATGTTTATTTTTCCTATAGACACTGGGAATTCACTGAAGGTTTTTTTTTTAATTTAGTATTTTATTTTTCCCCAATTAAATTCTTTAACATTAATCTAAAAGTTTGAGTTCCAAATTCTATCCTTCTTCCTACCTGCCCCCATTGAGAAGACTAGCAATTCAATATAGGTTATACATGTATAGTCATGCAAAACATTTACATATTAGACATGTCGTGAAAGAAAAAAAGACAGAAAAAAATCCAGGAAAAATAAAAAACATAAACAAATTATGCCTCAATATGTATTCAGACACCATCCATTTGTTTGTTTTTTTCTTCTGGGGATTTTTCATTACAAGTCTTTCAGAGTTCTCTTGTACTATTGTATTACTAAGAAGAGCTGTTATTCATAGCTGATTGTTGTACAATATTGCTGTTACTTTGTATACGAACATTTCACATTGCTTCAGCTCATGTAAGTCTTTATAGGTTTTTCTTAGAGCATCCTGCTTATCACTTTTTATAGCACAATAGTATTCCATCATAGTCACATATGATAATTAGTTCAGCCATTCCCCAATCGATGGGCATCCCTTCAATTTCCAATTCTTTGCCACCAGAAAAGAGCTAATGTAAATATTTTGTACAGGTAGGTCCTTTTCCTTTTTTAACTCTCTTTAGATGCAGACCTAGTAGTGGTATTTCTAATTCAAAGAGTTTGTTATATGCATGATTTTATAGCCTTTTGGGCATAGTTCCAAATTGCTCTCCAGAATGATTGAATCAGTTTACAACTCCACCAAAAGTGCATTAATGCCTCATTTCCCCCATGTCCTCTCCAATATTTCTCATTCTTCTCTTCTGTCCTATTAGGCATTCTAATATGTATAAGGTAGTACCCCAGAATTTTTTTGATTTTCATCTCTCCAACCAATAGTTTTTTTCATATTGCTATAGATAGCTTTGATTACTTCATCTGAAAACTTTGTATCTTTTGATCATTTATTAATTAGAGAATCACTTTAATTTTTCATAAATTTTACTCAGTTCTCTATATGTTTGAGAAATGAGGCTCTCATAAGGCCTTGAAATTTGTTTCCATCATGGAAGGTTTTGAGCATGGAATAGGATGGCCATATTTATTTTTGGAAGTCTATTGTGGTAACTTGTATGAAATAACATTTGGAAAGGAGAGAGGCTGTATATATGGAATTTAATCAAGAGCCTGTCCTAGTAGCTAGTCTATTACTATTACGTGTTACTGCCAACAGTCTATATGACAAGTGATAAGGGCTTTAAGTGAGATCTGAACTAATTAATTATTTGATATGAATTGAAATCTAGCTTTATTTAGTTTCCCCAAAATTTTGTTTCAGTTAAAATTTCAAGTCTGAATAAAACTGGTTAAAATTCACCTGTTTCATCTAAGTTGGAAGTCCATGGTGAAGAAAGCCTCAAATTTGTTACTTACACTCAGTATACTGAAAGAGCTACTTGGAATTTGTCCCTTGTTCCAGTTATCATCCTGAACTCTGTGTGACTCTTCTGCTCTCTGCTAAGAACAAATTCAAAAAAAATATTTTCCATATCACCTTTCCAGAAAGTGAAATTCATGGGATGAATTGGTTCACAGTTTCCCCTAAATAACTTTCATATCTCTTAATTATGAGGTTTCAACCTAATTCAACTTAATTACAATAACTTTATTTTTTTCTGCTGTACTTGATTGTTTAGCTGTAATATGATTATAGCTAATATGAGTACATTTTTTATTAAATTTAGAACTGCTGAAAAATATTTTAATTAATCTACTTTTGTTCTACAGGAACTACTATCTAATCTATTTTATACATCTTAAAGATGTAGATATTACATTTTGACAAGCAATCTGAACTAGGAACATTAAAGCTTTATGAGGCTATGGAGGCATTCTCTGTGTGTGCGTGTATGTGTGTAGGTGTGTGTGTTTTCTCAGGCATTACATGACTTTCACAGATTGGATAGCCGAAAGCAGATGAACAATTCCAATTTCTTTTAAAAATCATTTTTGGAGGATTCCCTTGAAATTTCTTTTATAATCCTTCCATTCAATGGAACTGTATTTGGAATCCTGTTTTAAAATAATGAAATTCAAGGGAGCAGACCATGTACCAGAAGAAAATTGTTTTGTTTTGTTTTTTGTACTGACTCCTGGTATCCAAGCTCCCAGAGATGAGAGACCAGTCCGTTTTGCTGTTCTCAGTGGAATAAACATAATTGAAAGGTAACTCAGTAGCAAATTATTTGCATTTAAGTGGTGATAATGGATAAAAGATTGAAACAATGGCAAAGAGAAAAAAAATTCCACAAGTTCAGTATGAAGCCAAAAAGCCTAGGTCTATTTCACATCCATTGACTGATTGCTTTCCCCAGAAAACTTAGGAACTCAATTATCAGACATTGAAAAGTAATTTATTCATTCTTAATTCCTCAGTAGACCTTTTTTACCAACTACAACTTCAAAAACTACATTGCAACCATTGGAATTCCAAAACAAAACCAGAAACAAACAAAATAACCCTAAACCTTGAAATAAAGTGAGTGCCCATCCATTGGGGAATGCCTTCACAAATTACAGCATATGAATACAGTGGAATATTATAGAATGTTTAGAAGTAACAAAAGACCAGAAATTCAAAGAAACCTAGCAAGATTTCTATAAAGTGAAGCATATTGAAGCTAACAGGATTGGGAGAACAATTTATCTATTGACTAAAAGATTGTAAAAGATTTCAACTTTGAAAAACTTCCGGAATCTCATCAAAACAGTGAAATATCATGACTCCATTAGAATGAAGATGAAGCTGTCAAGAAAGACTCTGTATAGAAGATAGTATTTGAATTGTGTTTTGAAGGAAGAAAGGTTTTCTATGAGACAGAAGTAAAGAGGAAATGCTTTCCAGGAATAGAGGGCTGCCAGCAAAACTTGTACCCAACTGGAGACCAGAGATGGAGTGTACATGGCCCGAATGAAGGGTAAAGAGCCATGTTTGTTTGGAGTGTAGAGTTAGGAAATGAGAATGATGTCCAGTGATTTTGCAAAGATAGGTAGGGGACATATTGTGAAGAGTTTTAATAGTAAAATAAAGGAGATTATGTGGGATTTGAAGATAACTATAAATTTTAAATCAAAACACCATCTAATAGGGACATTTTATTCACAAGAAATCCCAAGGTAAAAAAGATTTCTAAATTGTCTGGGGCTCAGGGCATTTGCTGCTGTTGCCTTGGCTGCTAGAATGTCTCCATTTGGGAATGTTCACAAAAACAGCTGCTGTTACAATGACAGCTGGTGTTTTCTGTGGGGCTATAGAAGCAGTGAGTGCAGGTGAATTCCCTTAGAGAATACTAGTATGCTAGCTTCCTAAGCTAAAGACTTCTCTATCCCCAGACAGACAATGCCAGGGAAAACCCCAAGCTGCTGCTCTACATGGGGAATATAGACATGGAGGCCTCCTGGAAGCCTGAGTCACGTTATAGATACAAAAGGCCACAATGTATTTATTTGTTTGTTTATATGTTTATTTATTTCTTTTACCTGAGAAAATGCATCCTTGACCTGAAAGAGACACAGTGACACCTTCCACACATAGTACTGGAGCTGTTCGCTTGCAGAAGTATAACTAGGATGAGGTGACTGGGAACTTGCTCCAGGTTACCTAAAAGTACCCAATGGTACATTTTCCCCAGGTGGGTATGCCACGAGTGAGCTACCCCTGCCTGTCTTTCTTCCCTACAAATTAAAAAAAAAAGATTTCTCTTTTTTCTCTCTCACATTATAAACTACTAGAAACTGCATGCTACTACTGCAAAATATCATTAGAGTTTAATAATTTTCATCTCTCTCTAGCTGAATCCTTGTAAAATGCCTTCACCCCTGAATGTGGGATTGCCCACAATTATGTCTGGGGTTATAAAGCCCATCCATGTGCAAATGCTTTTCTTACTTAAATTATGCTAACTTACTAGAGGTATCCCCAGGTGTGAGACTGATGATGTGATAAAGAATTAGTCATAGACTAGATAGAAATTTCCACAAGGCAAATTTAGGCTTGATAAAAGGGGAAAACAACTTCTCAATAATTATGCCTATCCAGAGCTAGAATGGAAAGCTTTTGGAGCTCATAGGTTCTACCTGCTTAGAGGTATGCAGGAAGCCAGACCATACACATTTATTACACACTTATATATGCCAGGACTATGCAGTCTTGACCAGAGCCTGGCTGAGTACTCAAAGCATTCTGTGAATGAGAATTCTTATTCAGCTGTGGGTCAAATTAGATGGCTCACTGAGGTCCTTTTAGGACTATGTCATTTTGGAATTCCATGCACCACAGGACCATATGATCTAGAGTTAGAAAAAATGTTGGAGGTCATCATGTTTAATCCACAAGTTTAAAGATGAGGGACTTAAGGCCAGAAAAGTGGTAAGACTCGCTCAAAGTCGCATGGGGAATAAATGAAATCTTGGGGATTTGAACTCAAATATCTAGAGTCTAAATTCAGGATGCTTTCCATTAGGATGTCATTTGGAAGTTGATGATATAGCATAAATATAAAGCCCTCCCAAAGCTGACACCAAACAAATATAATATATATTATACTATTTTATGTTTAAAACATTTTATTATGCTGGTAATACCTGACATTACTTTTCAGTAACTACTCATGCTTGCCTTAAAATTCTCTTAGCTCTCAGCTCATGTGGTTTCCTATTGTCAATAGGACAAAATAGTGACTCCTTTGTTTAACATCTAAAGCCTTTCACAATCTGGTCCCATACCACTTCCCTGTACGTACCAACTTGTTCATTAGCAAAACTCATAGAGAATATATCTTTAAAGTTAGAAAATATATCATTATCTGAGTCAATTCAGTCAAGAATCTAATCATTTAAATGTTATTAGCAAATTCCATATATTTAAATTGGCTGAGCATTCATTTTCAAATACATTCAGGGTTACATTTATAATATTAATTTTATAATTTGCAGGAATTTCTATCTTCAATTTCTGCTTGCTCACCTGATGTTGACCCAGTTTTTTTTTCATTCAAGAATATATTGGCTTGGAGAAAGAGAAGGAAAATATGTGTAATGCAATGTTCATCTGATCATATTCAGTATTATTTAGTACAAAAAAGTGTTTTGTAGTACCTCTCTAGAAGACTATGGCACAAAATGAATCTTCTGGGAAAACGAACACATGCCTGAGCTTTTAATTTTGCTTATAAGGCTGTTCCTACAAAGGGAACCACCAGAGTACAGACACATAATTTCACCAGAAACATATTAAGGGACTTCCCCAGGAAAAACAAAACAACAACAACAACAACAACAACAAAAATTTCAAAAGGTCAGGTTATGGGAAGTGAATAGCTACGTCAATGATATTAAATAATATGGTTAGATTTCCCGACTCACCATAAGAAAATAGTGGTCTTTTAACAAGAGACAGAATAGTTAAACCAGAACAGGATAGACCATGTCTAACAGGACTAGCTAATTTGATGAAGTGGCTTTAAACCTAATTATAGTTTTATAAGGCAAAACGTGGACAGATAAAGCTTTACAACTAAATGGAAAGGGGAAACAATAGGTAGGCCAAGTGATTCTCCAGAGAAAATAGAGAAGAGTTTTAGTAAAATAGCAATGATTTCAAACAGGAAAAAGGGTAATGTAACTAAAGATAGTAACTACAAGCAAAAAGGTTTCATTAATATTTTCATAGAACTGGTGATTAGAATGCAGTTATATGATGGTATACATTGCTTTAAGAGAGATAACATAAGGTGGGGGGCACCTAGGTGGTACAGTGGATAAAGCACCAGGCCTGAATTTTGGAGGAACTGAGTTCAAATCCGGCCTCAGACACTTGATACTTACTAGCTGTGTGACCCTGGGTAAGTTACTTAACCCTCCCTCATTGCTCCCAAAAAGAGAGAGAGAGAGAGAGAGAGAGAGAGAGAGAGAGAGAGAGAGAGAGAGAGAGAGAGAGAGAGCAAGCACAGTTAAAATGTTTTATAAATCTTTAAATCACTATAGAATGCAATTATTTTTTATTATTAATAAAATTAATAAAAACAAAGATAAAGGTATTCCAATTTTTTTGTGTGAAGCTATTATAGACCAATATCTTATGCTATTTACCAAGATAAGGTCAAAACAGATACATGGTCTAAATATAAAGAAAGATATTACAAGAAAATTTGAAGAGCATTCAAAATATTACTTAACATTTATGGATAGGTGAACAATTTATGAATAAATAAGAGATCAGAATAAAGTGTAAAGTGGATAATTTAAATTAAATTAAATTAAGAAGCTTCTGTACAAATAAAATAAATGTAGCCAAGATCAGAAGGAAAGCAGAAAATTGGGGGAGAGGGGAATTTTATATACACTTTCTCAGAGAAGGGTCTCATATCTCAAATATATGAAAAACTGTAAAATCTATTAGAATGTGAATCATTCCTCAATTGATAAATGATCAAAGGACATAAACAGTTTTGCAACCAAGAAAACAAAACAATTTATATTTTAAAAAGCTCTAAATCATTATTGATTAGAGAAATGCAAATTAAAACAACATTCAGATATCATTTTTCACCTATCTGATAGGGTAAAATAGTTGAAAGGGAAAGTTACAAATGTTGGAGGAGATGTGGAAAAATTAGGAACCCAATTCATTGTTGGTGCAATAGTGAACTCATCTAATCATTTTGGAGAGCAATCTTTAATTTTACACAAAGAGTTATTAAACTGTCTCTACCCTTTTACACAGCAATACCAATACTAAATTATAAAAGTTTAAATAACTGCACTGAGATTTTTCAGATAACCTGTATATTGCATAGACATACAATCATATCCAAATGAACATACCTTAATGTTGAAAGAATAGAAAAAAATTAGTAAGGGTAAAATGAAAGAAAATCAGAAAAGATACTGATGTGAGAATATACTACAACTCACCTGTTCAGGATAAACAATATAGATTGTTGTTTTCTAATATAGATATAAACAAATTGGAACAAAGGGAAACAAAAACAAAATAGTAATGTGGGAATTTATTCATCTAGGCATCTGCTAAAAGTGTCATTTTACTAAAAGTAGAAATTATATCCCAGAATGTTCAATAAGTCAGTAGGGGAAGTACTATTCTATCTAAAATTTCTCCCCTTCAATTTCCTTATTTCTCTTTAGGTTTGCTTTTCTACATTATTTACTGAATGACTTGCTAAATATATAGAGTCTTCATACTGCCCTAGTATCCTGACTCTAGTTTGGATTAGGTATTTTTCTTTTTTGACAGTGGGACATTTTTTTGTTTGTTTGTTTGTTTTTTGCAGTCAGTGGGGGTCAAATGACTCGCCCAGGGTCACACAGCTAATAAGTGTCAAGTGTCTGAGGCCAGATTTGAGCTTAGGTACTCCTGAATCTAGGGGCAGTGCCATCTAGCTTCCCCCAATAGTGGGGCATTTTGATAGCTCTTGTCCAATAGTGCATGATAACAAACTTTTGTTGTTGTTTAGTCATTTTAGTCATATTTGACTCTTCATAATGCCATTTGGGGTTTTCTTGGCAAACATACACTAGATGCGTTTACCATTTCCTTCTCCGGCTAAT
Source organism: Dromiciops gliroides (assembly GCF_019393635.1). Taxonomy (NCBI): domain Eukaryota; kingdom Metazoa; phylum Chordata; class Mammalia; order Microbiotheria; family Microbiotheriidae; genus Dromiciops; species Dromiciops gliroides. The sequence goes on from NC_057866.1 coordinate 148,222,398, forward strand.
TTTGCAGATGAAGAAAGTGTGGCAAAAAGGATTAAGTGACTTGCCAAGGATCACACAGCTGGTTAGTGTCTGAGGCTAAAAATTAGGCCTTTTTGACTCAAGTGAGGGTGCTCTATGCACAACACCACATAATTGACCCTATCAAACTTTACTTTGGTTTTAATGTACTGTTTTCTAGCGAAACTTCCTGATTTAGGAGTGTAATTGTTATTTCATTCTTGCCTGTACGTGCCAAGATATCTGTTAGCAAAATTCACAGAAAATATATCTTCACAATTGAGAAAGCATATAAGCTGTGGCAGTTCAGTCAAGTATTAATCAATTCAATGAAAAAAAGTCTTATTTTTTTCTCATTTAAATGAAACATGTAAAAACTCATTGAGTTGAATAAAGGTACAAAAGCTGATAACTATCTTGAGTCCTGTTGTGCATGTACACAAATGCACACACACATATACATGCATATACAACCCTGGCTGCAGGTTTAAATATGAGAGAATGTATGAATACACACATATACAAAAATATATGTATACATACATATAATATGTGTACATATACAATTTCCTATATGCAAAGTAGTATACAAATAATGTCACATACACTCCTACACTTAAAAAATCTCAAGTGGCTTCCTATTGTCTCCAGGAGCAAATACAATTTTCTGTGTTTGACATTCAAAGCTCTTCATAACCTATCTCCCTTCTACTTTTCCAGTCTTCTTATACTCTACTCCTCAACATGCACTCCTTGATCCAGTAATACTTGTCTCTTGGCTGTACCATGAACAAAATACACTATCTCTTGGTTTCAGGCATTCTTTCAGGATATTCCCCATTCCTGGAATGTTCTCCCCTCCTCCACTCCTCCTATTGACTTCCCTGGCTTCCTTAAAGCTCCACCTTCTACAAGAATCCTCTAGAGCTTTCCCTCTTTTAGTTATTTTCTATACATCTGGTGTATAACTTGCTTTTTACATATTTATTTGCATGTTGTCTGTCCCATGAAATTGTAAGTTCCTTCCATACAGGGACTAGCTTTTGCCTTTCTGCATGCCCAACACTTAGCACATTGCCTGGCACACAGTAGGGACCTATTAATGCTTATTAACCATATGGGGCAGCTAGGTGGCACAGTGGATAGAGCAATGACCCTGGAATTGGGAGGAGCTGAGTTCAAATCTCACTTCAGCATTTACTAGCTGTCTGACCCATGGCAAGTCACTTAACCCCAATTGCCTTAAACATTTGGAATCTTCTCAGGTCATCCTGATAAATATCATGCCACTGGACTTAGATGGCTCTGGAGGAGAGAGAGATTGGTGACCTTGCACAGTCCTTCCTAACTTAAATGCAGTTTACTACAAGTCATGACGTCACCCCAACATCAGGAACCTCTTTGAGAATGAAGGACAAAACAACAAACAAGAAACTACATCCATTTCTCATGTTCAACTATTTGACAATACCAAAGACTTTGGTGTTAGCAATCTTAGCTGCTCAGAAAAAGAGGCTGCATAATATTTAGAAACAACTGACAAATCAATGTTTTGGTAACATTGTTCTTCTGAAAGATTTGAGCTAGAATTAGGTCCTATGGTCTTGGCAAGAGAAGGGTTACTGTGGGATTCTACTATTCCAGAGGCATTTGGACTCCTTTGCTTGTTGTTGGTGCTGTTGTCTAACATAGTGGTCACCTTCTCTACAGGGACCCACTCTGATGATTGTTGCAGGGAACAGCTGTGAGGGTCATTGCTTTTTCTAGTCTCTTGGGTAACGTGACCTGGATTATATCCATCTGGATTTAAGGGAAGGTAGAGTTTGAAGTGGTACTGATGGCTTGACCTTCCTGGAATGTGATATTTCCTGTCTCTATCTTAGGCTACCTTACTACTTCATGTTTACTTTATATTTTAATGAAGAATTATCCAGACAATGATAGTGCATTTAACTGTATCTCTTGTTCCAGTTTCCTTAAAAATATTTCTAAATTTTGGGTTGATTTCCCCTTAGCTGAACCCTAGATTGTGATATAATATTCTGACCAAAACTAAGAGAATGAGGCATTACTGTGTAATGGAAAAATGATGAATTTGGAATTAGAAGTCTTGGGTATGAATTCTGGTTCTAATCATGACCACCTGTGGAACTTTAGGCAAGCCACCTAATATTTGTAAGCTTCAGTTTCTTTCTCTCAAATGAAGAGGTTGGTCTACATCATCTCAATGGTTCTTGATATCTCTGTGCACATTTTTATTAAAATACATTTTAATAACAATTGCAAGTTCTAATTCCTTCAAAAAGCCTTTTTATAAGGCAAAGCCTAATGTTTCTATTGATAATATGAGAAAATCATCTTTAGGAATGAGGCCATTTCTGACATTTAGCTATTTGTTCTCATTCATTTATCACCCTCATGACTGCCCTTCATTATTCAATCATTAAGTGATGGAGTGCTGCTTCAGTTTCTATTAGTGGTTCAACACAAATCCAAATGCATCCCCACTTGATTGTTAATTCATGACAATTTATCATAAGACCATATAAGAAAAAGTAAATGAACCACTTTTTCATGGATGATTACAAAAAAAAAAAACCTTTTACAGATTGAAGACATTTCACAAATATATCTTATGTACTATTCTAGATCATTCATTGTAAGGCTTTACTTGAAATTATTTTAGTGATATGCATCAGAGAAACACCTAACTAGATTTTTTTTCAAAACTTTTAATGATATAAATATGCTCAAATATCTTATAAGATGAAATAAACCATTTTGACTATAGGATGGGTATTTAAATTTTCATTCATTTTATTGCCCTTTCTTCCTCCTTGCCTCCCCATATTTGTCTATACATCTTTTATTTACATTTAACAATGCAGCTGAAAGATGAAGTGGATAGAGTGTTGGACCTGGAGTCAGGAAGACTCATCTTTCTAAGTTCAAATATGGCCTCGGATATTTACTAGCTGCATAGGCCCAGGAAAGTCACTTAACTCTGTTTGCTTCAGTTTCACCAACTGTAAAATGAATTGAAGGAGGAATGGCAAGTCACTCCAGTATCATTGCCAATAAAATTCCAAATGGGTTAACCAAGAATCAGACATGTTTGAAAAATTACTGAACAGCAACAAGAAAGCAACACTATGAAACATGAAATATTTGGTGACAACTGATATAACAATATGGTTAGGATACCCTAAAACTCATTTATGAACCCCTGGGATATAATACCGACATATTACTTATGAAATTCCCTCTACTCATTGTCTAACAGTACAATAATGACTCCTGGCTTGCTAGGTTTCATTTGATATTTTAAAAAAATCTCTTGGCCAAAGTACTTTATTATCCCATCATCTGATCTATATCCATACTGCATCCATTCACTCATCCATTTATACGAGCTTTAAAATACCTAAAGACCTCAGGAAATAAAACCAACCAACAAACAAACAAAAACTCCATAATGGCTAGTCACTATGAATTAGATAATAAGGAATAAAGAAAAACGTTTTTTATTGTAATCGTGCAACTCACTGAAACTAGCTAATATGGATTCACATTTCTCTAAAAATGCTACTAACTTCATCTACTATTCTGATTCCTGTGAGTGAAATGAAGGAAATAAGGATTTCAGAATATAGCCCATTTTTACAGATCACCTAATATTCATTCATTTATTCATTCATTCATTTGGTCATTCATTTATTTGTTTATTCATTCATTCATTTTTGTTTATTTGCTTATTTTTGCAATTCTGAGTGATCCCAGATATAATATAAATGAAGAAACTGATATTTGGGGAGATTATGATACTTGTCTAGGACCACAAAAGTACTGAATGGAAAAACAGAACTCCAACTAGGGCTCCCTAATTCCAAATCAATTGCTGTTTCTACTACACTATAATCTCTCCAAAATGAGAATGGTAAGAACACCTGGTGGGGATTCAGACATAGATCCTTCTGGTTAAATGCCATTAAGATGGCCCTGATCAGGGCAGCTAGGTGGTGCAGTAGACAGAGCACCAGCCCTGGAATCAGGAGGACCTGAGTTCAAATCTGACCTCAGACACTTGACACTTACTAGCTGTGTGACCCTGGGCAAGTCACTTAACCCCAATTGCCTCACCCAAAAACAAATAAACAAAACAACCAGACAAACAAGAAAAAAATTACCCTGAGCAAACTGGAGGCTCTGAATGAGATTGGAAATGATTAGAGACTAACAACTGATAAGTTAAAAAAAGAACAAAAATTGACAAAAGATATGGCAATGTCTAATTTTAAAAATAATTTTATGCAAATAGATAATACATGCAAAGCAAAGTACAAATTAAATTTCTTAAGTGTCTGAAGGTAGTTGGAAACACATACTCAAGTCTTTATCTACATTTATATAAGACTTCTTTTGTTCTTGAATGAGTTGTGTCTGCTAAGACTGGAATAAAAACCCAGAGACATTATGTTATGCTGTTTACCTGTAATTCAACCAGAAGAATAGTTTACTTCATTAATTATTCATTTCTAGGAAATCAAGCATGATTGTGAAGTTGAAAACAAATAAGAATAAAATTGTGAAGTTAGCTAATACATGAGCACAAGGTTCAGGCCCTATCAAACCCAACTTGGCCAGGAAATTAAGTCTCAAGATGTGAAACTTCTTCAGATGGAAAGAGAATAATATATCATTGTAACTAAATACAAAATAAGAGACACTACCAATAAAATGTTGTGACCAAAAGGTGTTCAATAATTTGTTGGTCTCAACTGAACAGAAAGAAAAAAAAAGAATTGAAAACCCATGTGCCAGATGAGTGTCTTTTCTTTCCATCAAGGATATATGGTAGAAGAAATTCTACTAGAAATTTTGTATTTTAGAAGTATAATAGTCCATTGCTTCTTCTTTACTTCTATGACCCATAATTAGGCCTTAAAAACAAAATTAATTTCTCATCACAAAACCATTTTTTTAGATTCTCTAAAAGAGATATCTACTTATGGAACCAGGATGTATGTTTCAATAGTGTTCAGGGGATGGCAATATGACAAAAATGGAAATAACCCAATCAAATTCAGTTTATGAAACTGAAAATATCATATGTTGAGCTTAATGGAGCAAGAGTTTGTAACTATGTTCCAATGAAACTATATATGAGTATTAGACTATAGTTTTCATTAACACAAAATGAATCTAAAAAATGAAATAAAATCCATTCAAATTTCATGGGTTTCAAGTACCTTTAAACAATCTTTGACATTTTACTTGACATTTAGAATGGGACTCAACTTTCTCCAGCCACAAAAGTGACCACAAAAGTTACTGCGCAAATAGATTCTAAATTAGCCACAGTATTATGAATGTTACTATTTAACTTTTACAATGTCTCTATTAAGAGACCTATGTTTAACTTTTAAATTTTTTTGAATTTTTTCAGTACCTCCTATGTGTATTTTCCACAAATGCTGGTGAGTATATAATTATTATTAGAGGAGTATCCACCTTAAATTAAACCACCATTTGGTCCTTCTAAGAGCAAGATATCATAATAGTAGTTGACATTATTCATCAGTCCTTTTCTGTTCTTAAATACCTCATTTATAGAAGATATCATCAAGATACAAAACAACAACACAAAGCCTTACCCCACAGAAATTCACATAAGCTAACTGGAGAGTTAACTGGGTTTCATTACTATAAGGGGAACATTTTGGAATAATGGAAAGCCCATACATCTTTGGGACAAGAAAGTTGTATTCTCTACAAAATTAAATAATCAAATATATGACAATAGGTGCATTCATTTCCCTGAGGTTCAGTTTACCTATTTGTGAAATGGCTAAATGAGTAAAATAATATCTGTCCTACCTACCTTACAGGATTGTAACCATAAAACTAAAACTAAAACAAAACAAAACAAAAAAACCCCAAATCTCATGACAACACAGCATTGACTTGCTGTTTAGATTGTAATGATTTCATCAGCAGGGGAACTTCCATTTTATATATTCCTTTTTTGGATGCAGTCTATAATTTATAGTCTTAGAGACTTGCCTCAGGTAATTTATTATTATCCTGTATGTAGCCAGACAAAATATTTCAGGGTGTGGTTGTTTCTGAGACAAAGAAGTGTTATACTTCCATCCCAAAGGTCTTAAGAGTACTATGTTAATTTCTCTTTCAATTCTGCTAAAAGCCAGTGTTCTTTCTTTCTCTGGATTTTTTGAGACAATGCCCAATAGAATGTTTGGCCCTGAATAAACAGCCAATTTTGTTTGCCAGAAGGAGAAAGTTATCTAATGAGGACTAGCAAACACATGGACTAGCAAGCACATGGGAAAATTCCTAGCTCCTTACAAACATATGTATCCATCAAAATGACTGCTGCAAATTGTGAATATAATTTTAACAGGAACCCTGAAGAATGAAGATGCCCAAATATTTCTGTTTTTTAAAAAAAGAGGATTAGATTCTCTTCGCATCAATATTTAGCATGCAAGATTTCTTGCCTGAAAAGAAGCAGAGGGATCAGGTCCAGGGATGATAGTTTCTTCTGGAAAAGCAGTCGTTATAGAAAGTTAGAATAAAAACACTGAGAAGACCTCTTCTCCACTACAACCCCAGTGGAATCGGATCTCCCACATTGTTGCCCTCCAGTATAACAATGAACTAATGTGTCCTTTGAGATTCTCTTTACCTAATAAGTACATAATCCATAGTAGTATTATGAGATTGACAATCCAGTGAGTGTTTGAGGTATAGCACATGCTTTACCTCATTGAACAAATCATTTCATCTTCCAGAATCTCATAATCCACATTTATAAAATAAGGAAATACCTGTAACATAAATGAGATAATGCATAATAGCTAGCATTTATACTGTACATACAAAGTGTCAGGCATTGTGCTAAGTGCTTTACAAATATATCATTTGAAAAATGCTTTGCAAAGCTTAACATTTGTTATAAATTTATTATCATTGTTTTTTGTTTTTGCTTTTTCTTCATATTTTCATATTTTCAGTTATTTTAATGGAGTTAAGAAAAAAGTGGTCCTGGGACTAACAATGATTATTTTATAATTCTTTTAGATTTGGTGTTCTATGAAATATTGCACAGGTAGATGAAATACTTTGCAAAGTTAAAAAAAAATTAGACATAAACTCATATACAGCCTCATTGAAAGCAGTCTTAGAACCCCATTAGTAGAAAACAGTACAGTAGGGATGATCTATACTTCCTCTTTCTTTTTCCATATGATTTTGATCTCTTCTTCTTGGCTTCTATATTTTGGAAGTTTTTCATTGTGTGTAGTTTGGACATGATGAGCATTTGGCATGACAATAAGTATAAGAAACATAGTTGTTAAGGTGTTTTGTATCCATATTATGTCTAGGACATTGTGGGTTGTATAAATGATGTGAATTCAGTTTAGTTTATTGATTAAGTTCCTCAATCAGTTTTGAGGTCTATAGTTCCAGTATGGAGATTTGTCTTCTGACATTCTAGGAAAGAGTAAGCTTTATATTGAATTTGTTATACATAATTGTCTAATTATACCTTGTTATTTTTAAAGCCTACATATTGGTTACACAGTTTTTAAAATTATTTCATTACACAATCTATATTGTTAAAGTCTGGGCTCCTTGAAAATCACCATTATGAATTTTTGTAACATTAAACTGGTCCTGAATTGCCAACATATTACCCTAATTTACACGCAAACACACACACACACAAATCCATGATACGTATTTGTTTGAAGCTTCTTGACCACATGTATTTTTGTTGTTATAGCCAAAGATAACATATTTGCTATGAAACAATCATGTTGGAGTAAAACTACTGTTTTGGTCTTTTAAGGCATCCCATAGTATTATATTTTAAACTTTTTTATTGGTTGCCTGTTTCCTTCCAAGTACACTAAAATTTAAGGATATTTTCTTGAACTATGGAGCTTTTCATGCTTTTAGATTTTGCTTACTTCTGAATTCACCTCTCTTCCTATACAATGTCATGTTAATTACCAGATTGTGACTATTCATATAAATCATTGAGACAAACTAACTGTACTCCATCGTGAGATCCAGTCAGGGGGTGTGTATAGTTCACAAATGTGTTTAAATAATTAGGCATCTAATTACCCAATAAAGTTATTACAGGCACCACAAATATCTTAAAGAGTTAGAGAGGAGAGTGAAATTTTTTCTTTTGTACCTACATACCTAAAGATAATTTAAGAGAATTACGCTTGAAATTTGTTATAATTCTACTGCTTTAAGTGCATGTTAGGAAATTTTGTTTAAAAAAGCATACGTTAAAATCAGGGGCAGCTACGTGGTACTGTGGATAAAGCACTAGCCCTAGATAATTTTAGGAGGACCTGAGCTCAAATCTGGCCTCAGACACTTGACACTTACTAGCTGTGTGACCCTGAGCAAGTCACTTAACCCTCATTGCCCTGCCAAAAAAGGACAACCCCCCCCCAAAAAAACCCATTAATATCAGGAAAAATACTAAATTTAAAGGGGGGAAAGGCCATCTTGGTATACCTTACAAAATCACCAAATGATCTGATGGTATAGAAGCTTTTTATCAAAGTCATTCACAGGCTTCATGATATAGTAGAAAGAACAAGGGACATGGGTTTTAATTTCAATTCTTCTTATTACTTCTGTGATCTTTGAAAGTCACTGCATCAATGTAGCACAAGGAAAAGAACACTGTACTTAGTAAGAGGACCTTTGTGGAGATCATGATTCTTCTGATTCCTACTAATATCACTCTGGGCAAGTCATGTTATCTCTCTTGGCCTCAGTTTCTTCATGGGATAAATGAAGGGGTTTGAACTTGATCTCCAAGGCCAAAACCATATATATTGACACACTAAAGCATTTCTCAGATTATTTCTCATCATTTCATGTTTAAATTGGCAACTCCCTAGTGAGATTTTAGAGACTTGCACTCTTAACCAGGAGCACAAACACACAAACACACACACACACATACACACACACACACTATGATTGCCTGAGGGTTCCTCTTCATTAGGGCCTGATCTCTTTCATTCATAAATTATAGTTTTGAAACAGAGTCTAGATTTGATGGAATAAAGAAATCCCATAGGCTCTTGAATAGAAAAGTTATATCAACAAAGTTGCAACTCTGTCTCTCAAATACAAACATACATACATACATACATACATATATACACATACACACAGTCATTCAAAGCCCTTCACAAAATCCCCTCCTACCTTTCCAGTTTTCTTAGACCTTATTCTATCCCCTATCCCAATGAACCCTGAGATCTAGTGCCATTAGCCTTCTTGCTGTTCTTCACACAAGATAGTCCAACTCTTGGACTCTGGGCATTTTTACTGGTTAATCCCCATGCTTAGAATTATCTCCCTCTTTTTCTGGCTTCCCTCAAGTCATAGCTATAATTTCAGGTCTAAAAGAAATATTTCCAAAGCCATGTTATTTTTAGTATCTCCCTCTCTTCTTTCTATATATCTATACCTATATCTATATATCTATGTCTATATAGATATAGATATACTGTGTATCACATATGCACACATACTACATAGCTGTTTACATGTTGTCTCTTTCCTCTTTAGAGATTGGGGTTGGTACTTGAAATCCTTAATCTTCATGATACTGAATATTACACAACCACAATAACGTCTTCCACCCTCCAACATCCTCATTTCTTCATTGTAACTGATATTACAGGCTTCTGTGAATTCTCTTTCTACCAGTCCCTATTCTAACTCTATGCCACCCACTCTATGTATATATAGATAGCTGAGATAGATGATAGATAGATAAATAGATATACAAAGTATGTGTATATATATTTATGTTTGTGTGTATATATAATATACATATACATATATGCATATGTATATATGTTTATGTGTTTATATTTGTATTTGCAACTAATGTGGTCAGCCATTTCAAAAACTTACCTTTATTTCCTAATGCCCTTATTCTGCCAGTCCCTAACCATTGATAATCACCATCCCCATCTTCTTCACTCTACTGCTAGGGAGATGAAAGCCTGGATAGCCAAGTCTCAAGGAAACAAGAGGGGAGATTTTCTACTGGTCTTAGGTCAAGGATTTTTTCTGACACATTCAAAATAGATGGGGACATCCATTTTACTGGCATTCATTTAAAACCCAAACATTTCAGCACACTAACTGAGGATTTCAGCTAAGCCGAAAGCCAGAGGCAGAGGATACTGCATCCAAGCAGCATACACAGGGACTGCATGTCTACCAGACCAATATCTGGTACAGCAATGTGTCGAGCAAAGCAGGGTCCAGCAGCTATCCAGCTGAACAGTTTCCCAATTAGTCTGTGGCAGTGCAAGCCTAGTGGAGACCACTCACATTGCTAGACAACAGTGTCAGCAGGCCTGCCTGCAGTTGTTGGAGGAATAAGTAGATGACTATCCTAAAACAAAACAAAAAGGAAGAAAATATGATTTTTTAAATCACATATAGAGGAGTCCAGAAGTTCAGGAGACTCAAATCAACAGGGTAGTGTTAGAATTACTATATCAAATTTGAAATATAGTTATCCCTTTCACCTTGTAATTTTCCCCATTGCAGTTTTGATACATTGTGGTTTCCCATAAGAAATTAAATGGGAATTTGGGGGGAGTTTTGCAAAAGCCACAGATGATATGCAAAGGCCAGCAGATGACACAAAGGCTATGACCAAATATTTAACACACATTTTGCAATAAAGTACTGTTAACATCCTATAAAAGAGAGAAAAAACAGATTTCTCTAGTAAGAAGGGAGAGCCAAAATTTTTTTCACGGATTTTCCAGATTGCTGGGCATTATGCTTATAACTCCCTACAATGTGGAAGGGATAATTGTATACTTTTTTTTTTAGCAAGTTGAACTTGCTAAAAATTCATGGTTTTAGTGGAAATTCATAGTTTCATATATGCAGTCCTCTTTCTGTTTTTGCATGTGTTCATGTTTACTTGTGTTTGTTCCTAATATAAGAAAAAATGTTAACAATAAACAAAGCACATATAATAAATTTCTACTGTTAAATATGAGAAGCTTCAAAAATGCTAAGTGGCAAAGTGGATAAAACCTGGTTCAGGAAGATCTGAGTTCAAATCCAGCCTCAGCTGCATGCTAGCTACATGAACTGGGCAAGTCACCCAATCTTCGTGTGTCTCGTTTTCACCTACCTCCCAGGGTTGTTGTGAGGAAAGACTGAGATAATGATTTCAAACACTTATCACAGTGTATAACATATAATAAACACTATGTAAGTATTAATAATAATTACTGCTAGTATTATCTCTATACACAAAGCCATAATTTCTACTCTTAAGTAAATTTCAAGCTTTTTAGCCTGACACAATCTTCTACAACCTGAAACCATTATAACCATTTAGTCTTATCTCAAATTTTTCCCTTCCATGCATTTCATATCTTTCCTAGATGCAATAATATGCCACTTTTCAAACATTCCCATCCCATATACCTTGTTGCTTGCCATTTTTTACTTGTTAAATGGCCTCTGAATACCACCACTATACCTACTGAATCCATCAGTGTAAATTCAGTTCAGATGTATCTCCACCACCAAGCCTTCCCAGATTATCCTAATCATTATTAATCACACGAAACAATTTGTTTCACCTGTCTAGTGCACTTAACCTCACACAAGATCATGAATTATACATACCTGGCTACATGTCAAAATGCCATTGTCCACTAGTAGAATGTAAAGCCCTTACAGGCAGAAGTGATGCTTCCCAACCCTTTGAATCTCCATAACACAGGACAGTGTTTTTCAGTTAGATATTTTAAGTTTTTTAAATTTTTTAATCATAAAAGAAATTTATTATTTTCTAGTAAAATGTAGAGATAGTTTTCAACATTTGTTTTCATAAGATTTCTAGTTTCAAATTTTTCTCCCTCTCTCCCCTCTCTCCCTCAACCCCAAGACAGCAATCTGATAATGTACAATAACATTAAACATGTTTTTGCATTAGTCATGGTATGAAAGAAAAATTAGAGCAAAGGGAAAAAAAACTAAAAAAAGAAAAACAAAAAAATAGAAGTAGTATGGTTCAATCATCATCTAGGTGCCACAGTTCTTTTTTTTCTAGATTTGGAGAGCATTTTCCATCATGAGTCCTCTGGAACTATCTTGGACCAATGTATTGCTGAGAAGAGTCAAATCTATCATAGTTGATCAACACATAATGTTGTTCATACAACATATAATGCTCTCCTGGCTCTGCTCATCTCACTCAGCATCAGTTCATGTAAGTCCTTCCAAGTTTCTCTGAAACCCACCTGCTCATCATTTATTATAGCATTATAATATTCCATTACATTCATAGACCACAACTTGTTCAGTCATTCCCCAATTGATGGTTATCCCCTCAATTATCAATTTCTTGCCACCACAAAAAGAGCAGTTATAAATATTTTTGTACATGTGGGTCCTTTTCCATTTTTTATTATCTCTTTGGGAAAAAAGAACTAGTAGTGGTATTGCTGGGTCAAAGGGTATGCACAGCTTTACAGCCAGTTGGGGGTAGTTCCAAATTGTTCTCCAGAATAGTTGCATCAGTTCACAGCTCCACCAACAATGCATTAGTGTTACAATTTTTCCACAGCTTCTCCAACATTGATTATTTCCCTTTGTTTGTCATATTAGCCAATCTGATAGGTGTCAGGTGGTACCTCAGAGTTGTTTTAATTTGCATCTTAAATAAATAAATAAAATCAATCAATCAATAAATTAATTTAATTAATTAATTAAATCAATAGTGATTTAGAGCATTTTTTCATATGGGAATAGATAGCTTTGATTTCTTCATCAGAAATCTGCCTGTTCATATCCTTTGACTATTTCTCAATTGGGGAATGACTTGGATTCTTATAAATTTGATCTAGTTCCTGATATATTTTAGAAATGAGACCTCTTATAATTGAATGTAACTTCTCCTCTAAGAATTTGGATGCTATACCACTTGGTGTATACATGTTTAGTATTAATATTACTTCATTATCTATTGTAAATTTGAGCAAGATGTAATGTCCTTCCTTATCCATGAGCAATTGCTATTTTTCCAATTATTTAGATCTGATTTGATTTGGGTGGAAAATGTTTTGTAATTGTGTTCATGGAGTTCCTGGGTTTGTTTTGGCAAGTAGACTCCCAAGTATTCTATATTGTCTACCGTTACTTTAGATGGGAATTTCTCTTTCTATCTCTTGCTGCTGAGCTTTGTTGGTCATGTATAGAAATGCTGATGATTTATGTGGATTTATTTTATATCCTGCTACTTTGCTAAAGTTGTTAATTGTTTCAAGTAATTTTTGAGTTGATTGTCTAGGATTCTCTAAGTATACCATCATATCATCAGCAAAGAGTGATAGTTTTGTTTCCTCCTTGACTATTCAAATTACTTTAATTCCTTTTTCTTCTCTGTTTGCTAAAGCCAACATTTCTAGTACAATATTAAATAATAGAAGTGATAATGGACAGCCTTGTTTCTCCCCTGATCTTATTGGAAAGGCCTCTAACTTATCCCCGTTATATATGATGCTTCTTTTTGGTTTTAGGTAGATACTGCTTATTATTTTAAGGAAAGCTCCACCTATTCCTAAGCTCTCTAATGTTTTTATTAGGAATGAGTGCTATATTTTGTCAAAAGCTTTCTCTGCATCTATTGAGATAATCATATGATTTTCGTTAGTTTTCTCATGGATATGGTTGATTATGTTGATAGTGTAATGATTGGAATGATGCCACCTACTGGAGACTTGCTGTGGGAAAGCTCCACCAAGAGGAAAATGCCTCAGAGACATTGTGGCTTTTCTTGGCATCAGGAAATGACATTTGCTCATGGGTGCTGTCTATCAAGGCTACCAGCCATTCAACTTGAGGAGCCTCCTATTTTCTGGGAGGAGACAGGAAGGAGGAAAGGGAGCCTGCGCGGAGAGTGCTTGGGGCTTTGGGTTCCTGACTTGGTGGTGGTGGCGGCAGAGGATTTCATAGGAAATTTGAGGAAAGATAGGAATGCCAGGCTGTTGGAATTCTGTTCTCAATCTTTTGCTTTCTATTTTCCAATAAACCCTTAAAAACCTAAACTCGTTTTATCAGTGATTTTATTCAGTTTCCCCCGAAACTGGGGGAACAGAATAGAATCCACATTCAGAATCTTAAATTACACAACAGTTTTCCTAATGTTGAAGTAGTCCTGCTTTCCTGGTATAAGTCTGACCTGGTCATAGTGTATTATTCTGGTGATCTCTTGCTGTATTCTTCTTGCTAATATCTTATTTAAGATTTTTGAATCAGTATTATTTAGGGAAAATGGTCTATTATTTTCTTTCTCTATTTTGGCTCAGCCTGATTTTGGTATTACCACCATACTTGTGTCATAAAAGGAATTTGGTAGAATTCCTTCACCTCCTTCCCCCAATAATTTGTATAGTATTGGAATAAATTGTTCTTTAAATGTTTGGTAGAATTCACTTGTAAACCCATCTGACCCTGGAGATTTTTTCTTAGTGAGTTCATTAATGGCTTGTTCAATTTCTTTTTCTAATATGGCTTATTTAAGGATTTTATTTACTCTTCAGTTAACCTTGGCAATTTGTATTTTTGTAACTATTTATTCATTTCATTTAGATTGTCAAATTTATTGGCATACAGTTGGGCAAAATAGTTCCTAATTATTGCTTTAATTTCGACTTCATAGGTGGTAAAATCACCCCTTTCATTTTTAATACTCTTAATTTGGTTTTCTTCTTTCTTTTTTTTTTAAAACAAATTAACCAAAGGTTTATCTACTTTATTGTTTGTTTTTTTTTCTACAAAAACCAGCTCTTAGTTTTATTGATTAATTCTATAGTTTTCTTGCTTTCAATTTTATTAATTTCTCCTTTGATTTTAAGGATGTCTAAATTAGCATTTAGTTGGGGATTTGTAATTTGTTCTTTTTCTAGATTTTTTTAGTTGCATGACCAATGCATTGATTTCCTCTTTCTCTTTTTTATTGATGTAAGCATTTAGAGATGTAAAATTTGCCCTAAGACCTGCTTTGGCTGTATCCCATATATTTTGGTATGTTGTGTCATTATTGTCATTCTCTTGGATGAAGTTATTGATTGTTTCTATGATTTGTTTTTTGACCCACTCTTTCTTTAGGATGAGATTATTTAGTTTCCAATTAATTTTCAGTTTACTGTTTCATTATTCTTTATTACATCTAATTTCTATTGCATCATGATCTGAGAAGGATTCATTTATTATTTCTGCCTTTCTACATTGGACTATGATATTTTTGTGCCCTAATACATGGTCAATTTTTTAAATGTGCCATATACTGCTGGGAAAAAGGTATATTCCTTTCTATCCCCATTCAATTTTCTCCAGACAGCTATTATATCTAACTTTTCTAACATTCTTTTCACCTCTTTAACTTCCTTCTTATTTATTTTGTGATTAGATTAGTCTAAGTCTTATAGGGGAAGATTCAGAACCCCCACTAGTATAGTTTCATGGGTTTTTTTTGTTTGTTTGGTTGGTTGGTTTTGTTTGTTTTGTTTTTTGGGGTTTTTTTTCAGGGCAATGGGGTTTAAGTGACTCTCCCAGGGTCACACAGCTAGTAAGTGTCAAATATCTGAGATTGGATTTAATCTCCAGTCCTCCTGAATCCAGGGCCAGTGCTTTATCCACTGAGCCACCTAGCTGCCCCCCACTAGTATAGTTTTGCTATCTTCTCTTATAATTCATTGTAACTTCTCCTCTAAGAATTTGGATGCTATACCACTTGGTGCATACATGTTTAGTATTGATATTACTTCATTATCTATTGTACCTTTGAGCAAAATGAAATTTCCTTCCTTATCTCTTTTAATTAGATCTATTTTTGCCTTTTCTTTGTCTGAGATAATGATTGATACCCCTGCTTTTTTTTTACTTTAGCTGAAGCATAATATATTCTGCTCCAGCCTTTTACCTTTACTCTGTGTGTATCTCTGTACTTCAAATGTGTTTCTTGTAAAGAGCATATTATAGGATTCTAGTTTTTGTTTTTTGGGGGGTTTTTGTTTACTTTTGAGAGGCAATGGGGGTTAAGTGATTTGCCCAGGGTCACACAGCTAGTAAGTGTCAAATGTCTGAGGCCGGCTCAACTCAGGTCCTCTTGAATCCAGGGCCAGTGCTTTATCCACTACACCAACTAGCTGCTCACAGATTCTAGTTTTTAATACACTCACTCTGCTATTCACTTCCATTTTATGGCAGAGTTCATCCCATTCACATGCACAATTATTATTACTAACTGTCTATTTCCCTTCATCCTATTTACTCCCTTTGTACTTTTTTCCCTTCTTTCACCCTATTCCTTCTTATTAGCATTTTGCTTTTGACACCTGCATCCCCCAATCTGCCTTTCCTTTTATCAGCCCCTCCTGTTCTTTAACCTTTTCTCCCCTGCTTCTGCCCTCCCTTCTATCAGTGCCCCCTTTAACCTTACCCTTTTAATTGCCTAAAGAATAAGCTATTTTTTGGTGGGGCAATGAGAATTGAGTGACTTGCCCTGGGTCACACAGCTAGTATGTGTCAAGTATCTGTGGCCAGATTTGAACTCAGGTCATCCTGAATCCAGGGTCAGTGCTTCATGCTCTGTGCCACATAGCTGCCCCAAGAATAAGCTAAATTTCTTTATCCAAATGAGAATATGTGTTATCACCTCTTTGAACCAAATCTCATGAGAGTAAGGTTGAAACAATGCTCACCCCTCCCTTCTTTCCCTCCATTGTAATAGGATTTTTGCACTTCTTCATATGATGTAATTAACCCCATTCCACCTCCCCTTTCCTCTTCTCCCCATATACTTTTTTTACCCCTTAATTTTCTTTATTTCATCACATCAAAGACAATTTATATTTATGCCCTCTATGTATATTCCTTCTGTCTCCCCCAATAGAGATACAGTTCTCAAGAGTTGTAAGTATTATCTTCCCATGTAAGGATATAAACAGTTTAAACTTATTGAATAACTTTTTGTTTGTTTATTTATTTATTCATTTATTTATTTACTTATTTATTTATTTTTACCTATTTTAAACTTCTCTTGAGTCTTGTATGTTAAGATCAAATTTGCTATTGAGTTCTAGTCTTTTCATCAGCAGACCTTGAAAGTTCCCTATTTCGTTGAATGTCCATATTTTCCCCTGAAAGAGAATGGTCAGTTTTGCTGGGTCATTGTTTCTTGACTGTAAAACAAGCTCCTTTGCTTTCTGGAATATCATATTCCAAGCCTTGCAAGCCTTCAATGTTTAAGCTGCCAGATTCTATGCAATCCTGATTGTGGCTCCATGATATTTAAATTGCTTCTTTCTGGCTGTTTGTAGTATTTTCTCCTTCACCTGTTAATTCTGGAATTTTGCTACAATATTCGTTGGAGTTTTCCTTTTGGGGTCTCTTTCAGTAGGTGATCACTGGATTCTTTCAAATATGATTTTATCCTCTGATTCTATAATATCAGGGAAGTTCTTGATAATTTCCTGGAATATGGTATCTAGACTCTTTTTCTAATTATGGCTTTAAAGTCATCCAATAATTCTCAAATTATCTCTCCTGGATCTATTTTCTAGGTCAGTTGTCTTTACAATGAGGTATTTCACATTTTCTTCTATTTTTTCATTCTTTTGATTCTGTTTGACTTATTCCTGATGTCTCATTGGGTCGTTAGCTTTTAACTGTCCAATTTGAATTTTTTAAAGCTTTGTTTACTTCTCTAAGCTTTTGCACCTCTTTTTCCATTTGGCCAAATGAATTTTTTAAGGAATTGCTTTCTTCAGTCAATTTTTGTGCTTCCTTTTCCAAGCTGTTGATTTTTTTTTCTTAATTTTCTTGTGTGGCTTTCATTTCTCTCACCATTTCTCTTGATTGATTTTTAAAATCCTTTTTGAGCTCTTCCAACAAAGCTTTTTGGTCTTGAGACCAATTCATCTTCCCTCTTGAGGCTTCATATGTAGGCAGTTTCAGAATATTGTACTCATCTGAGTTTGTGTTTAGCTCTTCCCTGTTGATACAGAAGCTCACAATGGTCAGAGCCCTTCTCTGTTTCTCACTCATATTGTAGCTTATTTTTTAAAAGTTGAGGTCTGCTCCTGGGACACAAGGATGATTGACAAGGGTCACTGTTTCAAGCTTCTTGTGCTTGGGGATAGAGGCTCTGTCATTGGCTTTCTACTCTGAGGTCTCTATGGCTTGTGGATTCCTCACTGCCCTGGGCTTGCTCCTTGTACTTACTCCATGTGCTGGGATGGCCCCGCCCATTGCCCCTGTCCCATGGGTGGCCCTGCAGCTGGCAGCCTGCCCTCTCAGCTAGATCTGGCAGATCTCACAACTGGTCTGCTGTGCCACCAGCTTGTTTAGCCAGGATCAAGGTTCTTCAGCTGATCCACTGTGGCCAAGGGCTTCCTGCTGACTTGCCCAAACCCTTCTCTGTGCTGTGCTGACCTGAGCTGCACTCCCTTTTTGCCCAAGTGAGACTTACTTTTCTTGAAGACTTCTAAATTATCTCAAGTTGGAAGAGTGTGTCTCTGTCTTTTTGTAGGTTCTATAGTTTTAGAATCCATTTAGAGGCTTGATTTAATGTTCTTTTTGAGGGAACTGCAGGAGAGTTCAGGCAACTTGCTGGCTTCTTTTCGCCATCTTCTCTCCAAATCCAGTTATATATATTTTAAAATACATGTGTTACATGTTAAATTTGGAATACTGTATTCAAACTTTTAAAAATTATTGATACCAAAAATATGTAAATCATATTTACTAAATGTAGTCTATTAACCTTCCAAATCTTATGCAAAGCAGATAGGTGGTACAGTGGATAGAGCGAAATAATCTCTGTCTCAGTTTCCTCATCTGTAAAATGGAGGTAATAATATCTCCCTTACAGGATTGTTATGGAGATAAAATGAGATAATATGTGTGCTATATAATTGTAAGCTATTATTAAATCTATGTTTGCCTTTCTAATTGGAAGCTTCTGGAGAATACTGGTCATGTCTTTTGAATGAATTTTAACATAGTTAATGCCATATCTTATATGTGGCGTAATATCTTTAGAAAGTAAATTAAAGAATATCACAGTTGGAATCACCACAGGGTGCAACTAGCTAACGGACAATCATAGTTTTAGCTGAAAAGTTATCAAATCTAACTCACTTTTATAGATGAGTAAACTGAGGTGCAGAGAAAAAATATTTTAAACTAGATGACTAAGATATGGATTTTATTCTAAAGGATAATGATATATATTCCAAATATGTAATTTCTTCATTTATGGTTTGTGATTTTTTGTATATTGATGTATAATTTATGGTTGAATAAATTGTAAATAAGTTATAGTGAATATTTTAGACTTGTTAAAATGGAGGCAAAAATGAGGCATAGAAAAATATGTCACATTTTTGAGAAATTATATTTGCCCAAGCAAACTTTGAATTAGTGCCTGTGCATCCATCTTTTCATCTTCCCTTTTTCCTCTTTATTACAATTTTTTTGCATGTACAGAATTTTACTGATGACAATCTTTGTGCCCCTCCTATTATGACTCTCCATGAAGAGTTTTAACTCAGAGGCTAAAATTTCTCCTTTCCAAAAACCCTTGGACATAAATTCTTCCAAAATCTAGGCTACAGGTTAAACTCTGCCTATCTTTCATTTTGTCTGTCATGGAGTCTAAGATGAAATTATCACTTCTCCTGGAGCTTCCTACCATTTATCCTTCAACTAAAAACTGTACCTTTCCAATCAGAACTAGGTCGAGAGAAGTGGTTCACCTCATTACTTCCTCTTCTTTTGAAAAATAAAATTGTTGATAAAGTAAGAAGTTATTGAGAGAGAGTGACTGAGTGGGCAGCTAGGTGGTGCAGTGGATAGAGCACCAGCCCTGGAGTCAGAAGAACCTGAGTTCAAATCTGGCCTCAGACACTTGACACTTACTACCTGTGGGACTCTGGCCAAGTCACTTAACCCCAATTGCCTCAAGAACAACAACAACAACAAAATAAACAAACAAACAAACAAACAAACAAATAAATAAATAAAATATAGAGAGTGACAGAGAGAGAAAGACTCAGAGACAGAGACAGAGAGACACAGAGAGAGACAGATACAGAGAGATAGACAGAGCCCAAGAGACAGAGAGAAAGAACACTCTAGAATCCAACAGATGTCCCAATAATTGAAGTCCACCATTACTCTAACACTCTTGCCAGTCTTATGATCTGTTTCCTGAATTCCTATTCTCTTTCCTTTATTTGCCACTCCACCCTAAGGGTTGGGGGAGGGGTAATTGCTTCTCTTTTATCTTCATTTATATTTGCCCAACTAGAGACACTGGTACCAAATGTTGGACCCATCTCAATAAGGTTAGGCATGCAGATCAAGTGTAAAATACAAAGGATTTTGAGCCAAAGTATTTAGTCTGAATCCTAGCTCTGCTGCAAGGAAATATGGCATAGAAAGACAGCCAGTCTCAGAGTCAGTTAGACCTAAGTCTTATCTTTGACACATACCACCTGTAAGATGGTGATCAGGTCACTCTCCTTGCCTGTAAATGGCAAAAAAGGTCATTCTTTGAATTAATTAAGAAAGTTTTAGTGAACATTCCCTATATCAATAAAATCACAAATTCACTTCTTTGTCTCTCTCTAACTAATGTGTCATTTATCCAATCTATGGTTCAGTTTCTTTATCTGTAAACCAAGGGTTTGGTTATATGGTTTTCAATATCTTTTCAAGGTCAATATCCTACATTATGTTTATCCTTATGGACTTCCTACCCACTCCCTACATTGGACCAAGACAGCATTCATCCTATGCTTACAGAAAGAGAAATATTACAACTATTCCAAATTGTTAGGGTATGTCATTATATTAAGCAGTTAGTCTAAGTTCTACAATCAAAATGCCTTGTACATTTTCTCTGAAATCATAAAATTCAATACATAAATACTAATTCACTATTTTCAGGAGAGTCATCATTCCTTCTCTGAACATATGTTCCTTTTATTATCTCTCATAGATCCAATAACATCATTATTCTTTCTTTACATTGTTGTTTTTTCCTCAATCCATAACATTCCTAATATTAAAGTATGATCCTAGTCTCCATCACATCTTAATTCACCACAAACTTCCCTTTAGGAGTCTGGCAAGGAACTTATATAGACATTTGAAAGAGTAATATAAGAAGTGATGGTCGGCAGTTACCCATAAGAAAATAAAATATCTACTTCCAGTGAAAGCTTTAGGATCTACTTCACTTTAGAATGCCATAAATAAATAAGAAATAACAGTTTACGCTGCTCTGAAATGGGCAAGATTTAATGTTGCAGAAGGCAATCTATTGATTGTGGAAGTTTCCTTAAGTATCCTGTATATTAGCTGGAATAGCTATAGCCAGAAAATAGTGCATATAATATTTGCATTTGCTTCTAAACCTAAAGCATGGAGTAATTTAATCAGCAATTATTCCCATATTTTTATAACACATTAACCTTTTAAAAAAACAAATCAGATAAAGGGTACTTTGGGAGGAACAATCACAAGTCCTCAAGTTGTAGGAATAAGATCATAAACATGTTTCAATAATTTCTTATCTGGATAATAGAAGATTAATATTATTTCCCCCTGATTATTTATTTCAGGAATTTAAAACAAAGAAAAAACAAAACTAATATACACAGGATTTTTCTTGAAATATTATACCCTTTTGGTTTGCTTTCAGAATGAGGTATAGTTTTGGGTCAGTTTTCTTTCCTTTGTTTTATTTTTAAAATTTCCCTTTTTAGTTTGTTTCTTTCTATGCCCTCACACTTTTATTTTGAATTTTCAAGTGGATAACATTGACCCTGTACTCCGGACACCTTTACTCAACTGTCTTTTCTCCCTGGTATATCCTTCTGTCCTACCAGCTCCTTTCTCCCATTAGTGAGTCCCTTTGGAGGTTTCCATTTTGAGGAAAGGGCCAGGCCAGCCATGAAATCAGGAACAATTGAGTTCAAATCCAGCTTCACTCACTTACTAGCTGGACAATTCACTTAACTTTTGTTTGCTACAATTTCCTCATCTGTAAAATGAGGATAATAATAACACTGACTTTCCAGGGTTGTGTAAGAATCAGATGAGGATTCCGACTTGTAAAGCACTTAGCACAGAGCCTACCTTATGCTAAGCAACACATAAATGGTATTATTATTATTATTATTATTACTATCATTGCTATTATTACTATTACTATTATCAATTATTCCTTGCTTTGTTTCTGATTCTCCGGATTTTGTCACTCTACCTTTCCATGAATACCTTCTATTCACCTATTTCAAGCCCCTTTAATGTGTTGTCTTCTCCCATTAGAATGTAAGCTTCTTGAGGGTAGGGACTGTCTTAATTTTTGCTTTTATCTGTATCCTCAGTACTTAGCAAAGCACCTATACCTTTAGTACACTTTAATCTCTTCTGCATACTATTATTTGGGACTGGCCTTTTCCTGGCTTAGTGGCAGCTAGATGATATAAAGGATGGAATGCTAGACCTGGAGTTAGAAATATGTTATCTCAGGCATTTACTAGCTATATAACTTTCTGTCAATTACTTAGCCACTCTTTGCCTCAGTTTCCTCAACTGTTAAAAGGAGATAATAATAGCACATACCTATAAGGATTGTTATAAAAATAAAATGAGATATTTATAATGTGTTTAACATAGTACCTGACACATAGTAGGTACTAAAAAGTGTTTTTTTCTTCCTATATGTTTCTCCTTTCATACAACACTCTATCTTCCTTCTCCATACTAGTTCTCTCTCCTTGCCTTTTCCTAGACCCAACACCTTTTCAAGATTCAGCTTAAATTCTGCCTTTTCCCATACTCCTCACACATCATACCACTCACTGTTAATAGCTTCCTTCTGATATCACCTCCCATCTATTTTTTATGTATCATTTGTATATAGTTGTTTGCATATTGTTTGCTCCTTTAGATTGTGTACTACTTCAGGTTAAAGACTATTTTTGTCTTTATTTCCATTCCCAGGACTTATCACATTGTAATCAGATTAAAAAAATAAAATTAAACTTAAAATAAAGTAATTTTTTGTTGACTACCAGGTGTGGCAAGAAGTGTAGTAGAGGAAAAATAACCTTAGTTTTGGAATCAGAAGGCCTGGGTTCATATGCTTCTTTTGTTCCATCTACTATTTGTGAAACATGTTTTATTCATCTTTAAAATACAAAATAAATAATTTGGACTAAATAGATTATCACTAAGGTCCCTTCTAACTCCAAATCTTTGATTGTATGAGTTATATTAGGTGCCCCCTGAATTCCTTCCTCTCCAACTTTGAGATTCTATAACTTGTCTAAATTAGAAAACCACAATCAGCATCTGAAATTTTGTCAATTTGGCAGACCCTGTGTAGGCATTTCCTCCACTAGCACATCTCATAACCTATGACTTAGTAGAGAAGTCCTAACAAGTGATTTGAGGGACAAAGATTTTAAGTTTCTTACCCAGTGTTAACGCAGCTAGTAAGTGTCACAAGTAGGATTTGAATCTATGTCTTCTTGATATGAAATCCAGAATTCTACCTTTTATACTCCACAATTAACTAAGTTGTACACTTAGAACTCAAATGCAAGTTTTCTGATTCTAAGCCTAATGCCTTTTGTGGTACACAGCACAAACCCTCAAAACTCAGCAGAGAAAAAAAGGGACAAAGGAAGGATCATCTCCTTTGGTCACTCTGGACAATGTTCATATAGCTATTTCATAGTGCTGGTTCAACTCTCCCTCATGCCATCATCAGTCAGACATGGTGGTTGTTCCAGAGGGAATGCAGGGCTGGGTTTAAGGACCTTCGGTAGCCAATTCACTTATCTACCAGTAGAGTACAGTCCTGATTAAGTTCTAACAATATGTGTTCATTTACTAAAGTTTGACTTTCTTATCTATCACTTCTTTTATTAAGATTCTTTCAAATTTCAGAACTGCTTTTTAACCAGTTTCTTAGACATTGTATATTATATTCAGGATATTGTTGTTTTACAAGCAAGAAACTGCTAAATTACATTGACTATTGCCAAACTCATAAGAACAATAAAACATTAAGAGTGCATTGGCTACAATTTAAAAAACACACAAATAGATACAATTTTGACAAAGGTCTGATTACAGGAACCTAACTTGGGGAGCAAATGTCATTCAGGAGGAAAACGTTGCATACTATTCTCAACAAGTGATCTAAAATTTGATTTTCGTTAATATTTAATTGTGTCACAGAAGTGGTTATCACTGAAACATAACAAAACTTTTATTAGCTGTTCTCCAAACTCCATCTGTTGTTTCTTGCATTAAAGGATCATAAGATCATATATTTAGAAATAGAAGGCACCTTAGAGGTCATTGAGTACATCTCCCTCATTTTGCAGCTGAAGAACCTGAGATTCAAATCGCTTAAGAGACTTGTCTATGATCACATACACAGAACTGGTGGATATAGGATTCAAAACAAGGTGTTCCTGATTTCAGGGTTACTATTCTTCCAATTATGAAAGGCTACTACTGCTATATACCAGTACCAATTTGCTATTTCTAAATCACAGTACTGACCATGCCCTCTTCTTGCTCAAGAAACTTCAGTGGTTCCCAGTTTCCCCTAGGATAAAATACTAACTCTTCTGCCTAGCATTTAAAGTCATTTACTGTCTAATGCAACAAATCTTACCAGAATGAACTCACATTATGCCCTCCCTAGCCCCCGCCCAACATATCCATTTATTCTGCATTTCAGACAAATTAGTCTCCTTGATGTCCCCCATACACAACAGTCCATCTCCCACATTTATGATTTGGCAGACATTGCCCCTCTTGCATGGAATTTTTGTGTTTCACCCCTGCCTTTTGAAATCTCTACCTCTTTTCAAGTCTCAGCTCAAGTTGGTAACTTTGGATTTGAAGTTTTCCTGACTCCCCTGAGCTCTTACCACCTCCGAAATTAATTTGTAATGAAATTAAATGAGAAATTGATCAAATGAAATTATGGAGTTAAAGGACTTTGAAAACTTTAAAGCTCTTTCTAAATATGAGCCATAATTACTATTAATATTAGTATTGATCTGTGGATTCTTTCAATTTGTATTTATTCATTTGGATTTGCTTTATTGTGTCTTGATTTCTCATAAAGTCAATAGTTCTGTTTGCTCTATCCTAATTCTTAAGCAATGATTTTCTTCTGAGAGTTTATGTACCTCCTTTTCCATTTGGCCAATTTGGCTTTTCAAGCTGTTGACTTTGTTTTACATGACCCTCCTGCATCACTCTCATTTCTCTCTCCATTTTTTCTTCTACCCCTCTTACTTTCCCCTCTACCTCTCTTTATCTTCAAAGTCCTTTTTGAGTGCTTTAATGGCTTGAGACCAATTCATATTTTTCTTGGAAACTTTGGATGTAGGAGCTTTGACTTTGTTATTTTCTTCTTCTGAGGGTGTATTGTGATCTACCTTTCCACCAAAGAAGGTTTCAATGGTCTGCTGCTTTCTCTGCCTGCTCATCTTAATTTCCTATTTCTTGGCTTTTAACTCCTTAAAGTGTGGCACTGCTTCCAGGAGGCACTAATCCAAGCTACTGTCGTCAAGGGGTCCCAGGTGTTACAATTAGGCTTGTTCTGAGCCCACCTAGCCTGTAAGTAACCACAGGCCTGATTTCTTTCTTTCTTTCTTTCTTTCTTTCTTTCTTTCTTTCTTTCTTTCTTTCTTTCTTTCTTTCTTTTGGTGGGGCAATTGGGGTTAAGTGACTTGCCCAGAGTCATACAGCTAGTAAGTGTCAGGTGTCTGAGGCTGGATTTGAACTCAGGTCCTCCTGAATCCAGGGCCGGTGCTATATCCATTGCACTGTCTAGCTGCCCCCTGCTTTCTTTTTAAATCAGAAGCAGAAATTTGATTGAAATCTGATTCTCTATGGTTAAAAGCTTGGCTTGCCTGTACCCCTCCCACATTGGGCTGGTGCAACTCATATGTTTAGTGGTTCAAAATATGGGTGTTCTGCCTTTGCTCCAGCAGACACTGAAGCTATTGCCCCCTGGCCAACTGCTGGACCCCATCACTGGTCTGCAAGCCAATTTTCAGAAGAAACTGCTGATGCTGAAGATTGTGAGGTTCTGGAGGCATAGCCTGCCTGGGGTGGGATCTGCACACTGAGCTCCTCTATCACCCTGGACAGCAGAAAATCCCTGCTACCTATTTAAGCCATCTTTGGATAGAAAATAGTCTCACTGTTCTTTTCTGAGTTATGCTGCTTCAGGATTTGTCTTATGGCATTTTTTGGAGGTATGTGGACAGATTTGTCAGGAGCTCAGAGAGCCACAACCTTTCTTCCACCATCTTGTCTCTGACCCCTATTAATATTGTTATTTCTAGTCACTTTGTATATTTTTATATTTATATATGTGCACATGTTGTTTTCTCCTCATAATATGGGAATAACTATTTCATTTCTATTATTGATTCTCCACCCCCTGGTACAGTGTCTTGCACTAGCGGGGACTTAATATACACTGGTTGAATTGCATTTGTGTAATGTATTTCCCTATCTCCCTGGAAAACTTTCTTTTTCATTGCCTTGAAAACTTTCCTTTTTGTTCCTTCTCTTAAAAATTCTTCTCTTTCTTCCAGTGCCAAGATGGTAAAGTGAGGAAGGAACCCTTTGGAGCTTTCTAAAATTTCCCCTCCAAAATAATAGAAAACTGCCTTTGAATTTTTCCAGGGTCAGGGAAGCAGCTTACCAGCCTGGCAGAAAAGGTCTGTCTTATGTGGCTGTAAGGGAAATTAGATCCAAAATCTGTTTCTGCTCCTTCTGAGCTCACAGATGGGAGCCTGAAGCAGGGCTCTAAGTCTGCGGAAGTCCACCAGTCAGGCTCTGACCATTTGCAAATTGGCAACCCCCTGGGCAAGTAAGCAATCTGGGCAACATAGCAGGGACCTTCACCAAACATCCCATTCCTAGCACTGACCACCATTGAGACCTTGACCCCACTGCTGACCAGTAGTGAAGCCCTGACAAAGGCTGGGAAATAATAGGAAGTTCCCAGTCCTGGAGCCCATCAACAGAGAGACTATTTTTTATATAGTAAATCAGCAGCAGGGGGCTCCAACCCAAGGCAGATCTACAAAAAAAATTACCCTTCCAGAAACTGCTATCAATATAACTCTGTTACAATGCAACCCAGCAGCAGGACCCCCACACTTTGGCAGATTTGCAACAGTTACTCCTCCAGAGCCTGTTAACTAAGAAGCCACATTAACAGAGCAACCTAGCATCAGGGCACCACCCCTGGAGAAGGCCAGCCTATACCCAGGGGTGGCCAAAAGCGAGGATCACCTCTCCCAATACCACTAATACCAGTCATAAGGGAAGCTTGCAGCTAAGTCCTAAAACCCAGTGAAAGTCACCAGTAAGACCCAGAGCCTCAGCACAGAAACTTGGAACAATTCAGGAATAGAGCCAAACTCTTTCATAAAACCCCAAATCACAAAAAAAGCATAAAAATAAGCAAAAATCCCCAAAACAAACCAAAACAGCTTGACTATTGAAAGTTACTATGATGATAGGAAAGATTAAAGCATAAACCTAGAGAAGGACAATAGTAACACAATAGCTACAGGTGAAGTTTCAAAGAAAAATGTAAATTGGTCTTTGGCCCCAAAAGAATTCCTGGATAAGCTTAAAAGTAATTTTAAAAAGCAAATTAGGGGCAGGTAGGTGGTGCAGTGGATAGAGCACCGGCCCTGGATTCAGGAGGACCTGAGTTCAAATTCGGCCCCAGACACTTAACACTTACTAGCTGTGTAACCCTGGGCAAGTCACTTAGCCTGAATTGCCTCACCAAGAAAAAAAAAAATAAAAAGCAAATTAGACAAGTAGAAAAAATGGGAAAAAATGAGAGTAATGCAAGAGAACCATGAAAAGAGTCAGTAGTATGGGAAAAAATATAGAAAAAAATTACTGAGGAAAATAACGCCCTAAAAACAGATTTAGCCAAATAGATTTTTAAAATGCAAAAGATAACTGAAGAAAATAATTCCTTAAAAATTAGAATTAAACAAATGGAAACTAATGACTCTCGGAGACATCAAGATACAAAAAACAAAAATAAAAAATGTAAAAATAAATGAAAATGTGAAATTTCTCAATAGAAAAGCAAATGACATAGAAAATAGATCCAGGAGAGATAATATAAGAATTATTGGACTATCAGAAAGCCATCAATTAAGAAAAAAAGCCTGGACAAGGCTTTCTTTCAAGAAATTATCAAAGAAAATTGCCCTGATATATTCAAATCACAGGGCACAATGGAAATTTAAAGAATCCACAAATCACCACCTGAAAGAGTGAAAATGAAAGCTTCCAGAATCATCATAGCCAAATTTCAAAGCTCACAGATCAAGGAGAAAGTAATGCAAGCAGCCAAAAAGAAAAAAATCAAAAATCATGGTGTTACAGTCAGGATTACACAGAATTTGGCATCTTCTACATTAAGAAACCACAGTGTTAAAATATGATATACTGGAAGGCAAAGGAGTTAGGTTTACAACCAAGACTCACCTGTGCAGCAAAATTAAATATAATCTTACAGGGGAAAAAAGGACATTTAATGACATAGAGGACTTTCAAGCATATCTGATTAAAAGGTCAGAGTTGAATAATAAATTTGACCTACAAATACAAGACTCAAGAGAAACATAAAAGAGGTAAAAAATAAACAAGAAAGAAAAAACATAAGAAATTCAACAAGGTAAATCTGTTTATATTTCTATATGACAAGATAATATTTATAAGTATTAACTTTATTATAAGAGCAATTAGAAAGAGGATATGTAGACAGAGGACTATGGTCACATTGATGGGATAAAAATATTTGTAAATTTTAACAACTTTATTTTTTTAATCATAAAAGAATTTTATTATTTTCTAGTTACATGTAGAGATAATTTTCAACATTTGTTTTTATAAGATTTCCAATTTCAAATTTTTCTCCCTCCCTTCCCCTTCCCCAAGACAGCATGCAATCTGATATAGGTTATATATTTAAAATCACATTAAACATATTTTTGCCTTAGTCATGCTGTGAAAGAAAAATCAGAACAAAGGAGAAAAAACACAAAAAGGAAAACAAGAAAAGTAGAAATACTATGGCTCAATCTGCATCTAGATTCCACAGTTCTTTTTTCTGGATTTGGAGAGTATTTGCTATCATGAATCCTTTGGAACTTTCTTGTACCGTTATATTGGTGAGAAGAATCTAGTCTATCACAGTTGATCAAAACACAATATTTCTGATACTGCGTATAATGTTCTCCTGGCTCTGCTCATGTCACTCAACATCAGTTCATGTAAGTCCTTCCAGGTTTCTCTGAAATCCACCTGCTCATATTTTCTTATAGCACAATAGTATTTCATTGTATTCATATACCACAACTTGATAAGCCATTCCCCAATTGATAGGCATCTCCTCAATTTCCAATTCCTTGCCACCACAAAAAGAGCAGCTATAATATTTTTGTACAACTGGGTCCTTTTCCCTTTTTTCTTATCTCTTTTGGGAAAAAAAGTCCTAGTAGTGGTATTGCTGGGTCAAAGGGCATGCAAAGCTTTATATCCCTTTGGGCATAGTTCCAAATTTTTCTCCAGAATAGTTGGATCAGTTCACAGCACTACCAACAATGCATTAGTGTTCCAAATTTTTCACAGCTTCTCCAATATTGATTATTTTCCTTTTTTTTTGTCATATTAGCCAATCTGCTAGGTGTCACGTGGTACCTTAGATTAACAACTTTGTAATAAGAATAATTAGAAGGAGTATATGTATACAAAAGATGTAGTTATAAGGTGACATTAATGGAATGACACCCAAAAAACCCAAAATAAATTGGTAAGAAAGAAATTACCTGCAAGAAAAAAGAGGGGGAAATTGTATTGGATAAATTGCCCCACAAAATGAGGCATGAAAGGACTATTGTAATGGAGGGGAAAACAGTAGGAGTAGCAGGTAAATATTAAACTTTACTCTCATCAAAATTGGCTCAAAGAAGGAATAACATAGACACTCATTTGGATATAGAAATTTATATTACCCTATAAAGAAGTACAAAAAGGGATGGGGATAATAGAAGGGGGAAGACAGACTGATACAGAGGAGGAGATATTGGAGAAGGTGATGATTAGAAGTAAAACACTTGGGAGGAGGGAAAGACTGGAGGATGAGTGGAGGAGATAAACAGGTTAAAAATAGCATGGCAGGAAACAAAGTTTGCTGTTGTCTATGGTAACTTTCAGCAAGATATGGTATCTTTCTTTCTTTCTTTTAACTAGATCTATTTTTTTTTAATTTTGCTTCATCTGAAATTATGATTGCTACCACTGTTTTCTATGCTTCAGCTGAGACATAATAGATTCTGTTCCAGCTCTTTACATTTACTATGTGTGTAATCCCTCTGCTTCAAATGTGTTTCTATCTGCATTCTGTGAATGCAATGAACTCACTCTTTAAACAGAAGCAGATAGAAGAATGGATTAAAAACCAAAATCCTACAATATGTTGCTTACATTTTTGAAGGAGTAGTTAAATGAGTTAGAAGAAAACTTATATCCCTAACTGCTTACATCAATAAAATAGAGAAAAAGCAGATCAATGAATTGGCATGCAACTAAAAACAAAAACAAAAAAACAAAAAACAGAAAAGGGACAAATTAAAAATCACCAAATTGGAAATCCTGAAAATCAAAGGACAGATTAATAAAATTGAAAGTAAGAAAACCATTGAATTAACAAATAAATTAGAAGCTGGTTTTATGGAAAAAACAATGAAATAGATAAACTATTGGTTAATTTGATCAAAAAAAGGAAAGGAGAAAAACAAAATACTAGTATCAAAAATGAAAGGGGTGAACTCATCACCAATGAAGAGGAAATTAAGACAATTATTAGTAATGATTCTGCCCAGTTATATGCCAATAATTTTAATAATCTAAATTAAATGTATAAATATCTACAAAAATATAAATTACCCATATTAACAGAAGATATAAAATACTTAAATAACCCAATTTTAGAAAAAAATTGAACAAGCGATCAATGAACTTTCTAAGAAATAATCCCCAAGATGAGACAGATTCAAAAATCAATTCTACCAAATAATTAGAAAATAATTAATCCCAATACTATTAAAATTATTTGAGAAAATAAGTGTTCTACCATTCCTTTCGTGAAACAAATAAAGTTGAATATCTTTCCTTCCTTTTTTCATTTGTTCTCTCTTTTTCTCTCTCTCCTCTCTCACCTCCCCTCCTGTGGAAAACAAGCTTGTGTGGGAACTTTCTTATTGGTCAAATATGTTAATAACTATTCCTTTGCCATTTTCCACTGTCCTGTGAATATGCTAGCACTAACATTTGACATTTGGTTGGAAGCCCACACATTCAAAAAGTTTCATGGCAAAAATTTACTTGCAGTTGAAACACATTTTAGATGTTTGTGCATGCCAATGTAGATAAGGCCTTCCTGATGGATGCCAGTTTGGCTAGGGGTCTATATTTAAAATGTATGCAGGAATACTCTCTTTTTGGCAGATAGGTCTATATAATGGAAAATATTTGATTCTCAAATAAAACTTCATACCTATGTAATGATTCAAACAATGGTAATAAATCTTTCTATAATATTATAGTATTCCCCTAAAGAACCTAACTCAGTGTTGTTTTGAGAATTAAATGAGAAAATGTAACTTTTTTGTAAAATTTTCAAATGTGGTATAAAATCTATTATTATTATTGTTACTACTACTACTATATAAATTGGTGGACATCTTTATTAGTCTTGAGGTAAATTTAGTATTGAGTTTTAAGTAATTTTTTTTAATACAGAACTCACATCATATAAATCTTCTGGTCAAACTGTTAATATTCTGCCTCAACTTGACATTTGAGACCTACATAGCCTGATGATAGCTAAACTTTTAGCCTAATTTCTGACAACTCCTCTTGACAGGGGTCCACCATTTATGTTATGGTCCTATTATCTTTCATGGGCATGTCAGATACAATAAGAAAGGGATTAGCTTGGTTATAAAAGCGACAATTTTTTTTCTGATATTGTGACAAAGAATCACCAGACCACAGCTTTCTCTATGCCTTTAACCTCACAAAATTGTATCTGAGTCTAAGGCCTTCCTCAAGAGGAGTCAAAATCCATATGTATAATTTTTTCTAGGGAGGGAGTTCTTGAGTCCATACATCTAATGACTGCTGTTACTAGTGCTGTTACTAATTGAGAAAAGTGTTATCCGTCTACTTCTAAAAATTACTATGCCGACACTAAATAACTAGAGTCCTTTACCAGAATTCTTGGGCTCCACATTTAGTCAGTATATGGTCTGTGAGAAACTGTGAGTACACAGTTATGAAAGAGATATTTCATTATATATATTATTAATTTTAATGATTCTTTTAAAAACTAGCATATACTATTTGAGCAGGCCTATTTTTTTTAATGGGGAGGCTATTTTATTTTTCCAATCTTTCATAATTAAGTTTATATGAAATATAGCAAAATTGTATAAGGAGAAAGCCCAGTAGTAATATTGATCGAAAATTTAAGCAAGTCCTATTTATAAGATCTTGGGGGGCGGGGGGCAATGGGGGTTAAGTGACTTGCCCAGGGTTACACAGCTAGTAAGTGTCAAGTGTCTGAGGCCGGATTTGAACTCAGGTACTCCTGAATCCAGGGCCGGTGCTTTATCCACTGTGCCACCTAGCTGCTCCTATTTATAAGATCTTGGCAAAATGAAGTCAGATACTCCCACTTACATCATATATACACATACACATATGATGTGAGGATAAAAATACATGTGTATTGTGTATACAGTTTGAGTGAAACCATACTAATCATATAACATAGACTAAAGAGCTTTGCTCTTTCACTCAGAGAACAAAGGTAGAAGGGACCAGAGCTTGGGATTTCACCTATACTCCCTGTCAAAGGGAGTAGAACTCTTAACTACCAGAGTAAATATGGTAGCTCCTAGGGCTTGATCTTCTTCTTTTTTTGAACAGGATCAGGTTAGTGGCTACTGACAATGTCTAGTGATTAAAGTATCAATGCCTGAACGTGTACTCTGTGCTTCAACCATACTGGGCTACTTAGATGCTTTCTTCACACTCTGTGTACAATCTTGTCGTCGCTGAGATTCAAGCAGTTTAGTATACCTGTAAAGCCAGCCATCCCCATCGACCCTCAACATGAACCTAATTAAATTCTAGTTATCTTTTTGAATAGTATTTTATGTTTCCCAATTACATGTCTAGAGAGTTTTTAGTATTAATTTTTGTCATAATAGTATTTTATTATTTTATAGTTATATGTAGAGATAGTTTTCAACATTTGTTTTTATAAGATTTCTAGTCCCAAATTTTTTTCCTTCCCTCCTCTCCCTCCCCACTCCCCAAGACAGCAAGCAATCTGATATAGGTTATATACTTACAATCACATTAAACATATTTCTTTATTAGTCATGCTGTGAAAGAAGCATCAGAACAAAAGGGGAAAACTTCAAAAAAGAAAACAAAAAACCAAAAAAACATAGAAACACCATGGTTCAATCTGCACCCAGATTCTACAATTCTTTTTTCTGGATGTGGAGAGCATTTTCCATCATGAGTCCTTTGGAATTTTCTTGGATCATTGTATTGCTGAGATCATAGTTTATCATCACACAATGTTGCTGTTACTGTGTACATTGTTCTCCTGGTTCTGCTCACTTCACAGCATCAGTCCATTTTTCTTCTAGGTAACTCACTCTGAAAACTGTAGCTTAATATATATTAAAATGATTTTTTTCTCTTCTTTCTTTTTTCTGTTAGAACTTCAAGCTACCTCCAAGTGATTTTATCTACTAAAGTGGAGATCTGTATATTGATTTATCATTTATAAAGCACTTTATATTATGACTTTTGTTCCTCACAGAAACCAAGTTACTTCTCCAAGAACACAAGTTAAGGAGCAGTGGCTGATATACATTGGAAAAGGGAGTTTGTTAATAAGTTTTCCATGTTAATGAAATTTGTGGCCTTTAATTTAGGTATTTTATCTCTTCCAATTTATCTTTCCTGCTTGTTCTCCCATTGTTACTTACTTGTCTACCCCTAGGTTAAAGGTGTTCCTGGAAAGACACTCTACAATGCTTTATGACTGTCCAGGAAACCATTATTTAGCCCCACCATCAAGGATTCATTGTGTTACAAAAAAAAAAATAAAAAATATAATCCTTGTTTCATCCCTATTTGATAGAATTTAAAACAAAGGCTCAGGGAACTTCAGTGATTTGTCCAACATGACAAAATAGTAAATATGAGATGAGGGCTGCTCCAATTAAAAGCCCCACCGGAAACTTAGTTTAATGAGATATTTAAGTTTGAGAAATGAGACAGAGGTGTATTTTTTAAAACTAACTTTTAAAACCATTAGCATTTGAAAATCACCATGAGCATATTCAAACTTGTAAACAAAAGGATTGAGGGCTGTCATTTGGAAATGTCAGTCTGCTGTCAATGGTTCATGAATAATTGACATGGAGATTACCTGGGGAAAGTTGCAATTAGCCTCCTCATTAACATAGGAACAACAGGAGCATGCTTTGTGAATTCTAGATCTTACCTTAACCCTTTACTCTGGAGATTGGAAGTTTCTGATGGGGACATCCTTATGAAATATGCATTAGTTCTAATGTGAGATCTCTAGGGTTCTCCAGTTCTTCATGATGCTGTCACTGAGCCAAAGAAGAATGCCTATTCAGCTATTAATCAATATATGCAACTTATTCTAAAATCCAAATTTGAAATGGTAATAATTTATTGTTCAGCATAGAAACAGGTAAGGGATGGTATGGATATTCCCTCAGAATCAATGGAGACAGAGCTTTACTACTTTAACATGTTATTACAGGACTTTTAAGAATAGCATATAATTCTAATGATAGTAATGA
Organism: Dromiciops gliroides; assembly: GCF_019393635.1. Taxonomy (NCBI): domain Eukaryota; kingdom Metazoa; phylum Chordata; class Mammalia; order Microbiotheria; family Microbiotheriidae; genus Dromiciops; species Dromiciops gliroides. The sequence continues at coordinate 148,257,530 of NC_057866.1, forward strand.
TGATGGTACTCTTTTAAATGTGTAAAATATTTTAAAAAGAAAAATAAAACTTTACTTGATTAGTAAAAAAAGGTCATATAATTAATCATTTATCCCTGAAAGTTAAATTTCATACTATGGAGAGGTGACTTACATACTACGAATGGAATTGAACTGAATTCAACATTTACTAAATGTTTGCTATGTTCAAGACATAAGTTAAGAGTTAAATATAGAAAAGAAAAACAAGGGATTATTCCTGTCATACAGGAATTAAGGCCATATGTTGGGGATTCAATCCATAAATAGTTAACAAGTTATATGGAAAAAATCTAATCGCAGAAGATGAAATTTTTTAAAAAGTGGGGGAGGGCACTGACTTGGAGTTGGAGCATACAGAATGTCTAGTTGAGGAGTGACATGGATGACTTGGGATGGCTATGACCTAGGAGAGGATGGATTCCAATCCCTCCCCTCATGGACAAATGGGTCTTTTGACCTTTGTGTCTCTACTGGCATTAGATGCAATTACTATAGCAAAACCAGTAGTTATATAATAAAATGTGAATTGCAAAAGCAACTTTCCATCACCTTTTTGCTTCTAAGTCCATTTTTTTCTCTGTACCTACTTTAAATATGTTGAAGGTCATCACAATAACACGTGGAATTTATTCAGTGTGGTAAGCAATATGTGTAATTAAAAAAAAAGACAAGTCCCTAGATCCTTGCTTTCAGTAAAACTAAGGTCCATTATGATATAGTACTACTTGGGAATGCAAGCAACTTGAAGGAAGGGATTTTTCTCCCATTTGACAAAGATCCAAGGCTATCCTTTGGGAGCTGTGGATACAAAAAAAAAGAAACATTTCCTTCTCTGAAGAAAATGAATATTCACCTGGTTGAGAGGTGTGGTATAGAAGCATTTCAGTCCTTAAATGAATAAACATTTATTAAAGGTCTGCTATATTTTAGGCACACACAGATATAGAAGGTAAATTTATAAAATCCATAAGGTAAATTCAAAATAAGATGGAGAAGGGTGTGTGTGCAGTGGTTAATGGAAGAATCTAACTAGAAGCATCAGGATAGGTAAAACATAGGAGGTCTTGCTGATGAGTCTTGAAAGAAACCTGGGAATCTAAGAGGTGGAGCTAAAAAGGGGTGTCTTAGTCCCCTTAGTTCTTAGCTCTGGTGCCTGCCCCCACATATTCGTTATTTGATATGTGCTTGTTCAATGAAGATTGCACTAATGGACACTGAATCTACTGTAGAAAATTCCTAATTGTGAGGTTCTTCAATGAAATGAAAGGATTTTAATAATTGTAAGAAAAATACAGAATTCAATAAACATATTACTTGTAAAAAGGAAACATTTTAAGGAATCCAGAAATAAATTGCTTAGTTTGTCATCTATATTCAAATGAGAAAGTAGGAATCAAATTCTCTCCAGATATCTTAACATATAACTTACATTTTTTTCTGATATCCCTTACTTCTTTATAATATATTTATATGTAAATATATATGCACATATGTGCATATCTCTCTTGAAAGAGAGAGACAGAGACAGAGACCGAGAGAGAAAGATACAAATTCAAAAGATCCAAGTTTATGGAGCTAAGAAAATACTTGGGATAATGGTAGGATTGTCAACTAAACTTGGGATAACAGGTCTTTATTTATTTATTTATTTTATTTATTTTTTAATTTTTTTTTGCGGGACAATGGGGGTTAAGTGACTTGCCCGGGGTCACACAGCCAGTAAGTGTCAAGTGTCTGAGGCTGGATTTGAACTCAGGAACTCCTGAATCCAGGGCCAGTGCTCTTTCCACTGCACTACCTAGCTGACCCCCAGGTCTTTATTATTTATGTCAGATCCAAGTCATTTCAAATTCTACTCCATGCTCATCTTAACTCTTCTTTCTGAATCTCATAATAATTTTCAAAATAAACGTCATAGTGGCAAAGGTAAAAAAAAACACCCAATACTTTGGAGAAGTAATTCCGCAAACTTTCAAACTGCAAATTTTTGTGCTAAAAGTATGGACATTTTCTATTTGTAAAACTGCCAAATCTAGTAGTAGAGGTGTTCTTATCATTTTTAAGTGGGTCTGTTTCCTCATGTGCTTTTTCTAAACTATGAACTGACTATTTTGTGTGATAATTAAGCTGTTAAATGTGGCTGTAGTGAAAATATATTTTAAGCACTTTCAGTCTTTAGGATGTGACAGATTTAACATTTTTCAACTGTTTTCCACAGCTGCAGAACAGTCCTGAGGTTTAGGATACAAATCTACTTAAATTATCACACACATATACTATTTTCTCTCTCGCTCTCTCTCTCACACACACACACACACACACAAATATATATACAAACACTATAGGAACTAGTAAAAATTTTAATCAAATACCAAACAGGAGTAACACTTAAGAATGTAAAAATGTTTTCTATCCAATGCCCTTAGCTAAAAGTCTAAAGGATTACGCCATAAATAAGAAATAACTAAAACAGTTTACTCAGGAGTCATTGTTATCACTGAATGTGAACTAGAGTCATGCACTTAATAAAATATTTTTAAATTATCCACTGTAAATTAGCATTTATCTCCTCTTTACACAAATATCCCACACATATTGTACTATAAATGATTCTTAAAACATTATTAACATTTATTCTTCCTTTCACTTTGTTGGGATCAATTCAATAATTTTAGGAACATGATAATTTGCTTTTACTTTATCTCCTCTTAGATTTATTTTTTATTTGTATGTTTTTGTTTTTGTATCCCCAGAAGTTGATACAATATCTTCAACAGACCATACAATTATTAAATGCTTGGTGAATAAGTCAGAGGGGACAGTATGAAAATGGAGGTGTGTGAATCCTCTAGTTTGAATGTAATGGAGAAGGCTTTTAGGGAGATAGACTGAAAATGGGGGACACTGAAAACTTTTGAGTAGAAGAGTAACTTATTCAAAGTAGGGGAATAGGAAGACTACTAAGGCAATAATGGGGGAAGGAACCAAGTATAATAAGTAGTGTGGGTGAAAAGTAATGAGGCCTGAAATAACATGATTAGAGTGGGAGTTGTAAGTAAGGATAGATGTTAAAGATATTGTAGAGAATGCATAGAACATGGTGACTGATTAGATGCTGATGGTGAGTGTGAAGAGAAAGATAAAGATGATTCTGAGCTTGCAAACCTGGGTGACTAGAAAGATGATTGTGCCATTAACAGGAATAAAGAAGGGTAGTTTGTTTTGTCTTCCCCTTCACTTTTACTACTTTCTTTTAATACTTTATTAGGAAGGATTTACTTAGTACTTGAATAGAATTGATGACATTACTATATCTTTGCCTCAATGAATGCAAGCAATTATTTGTTGGCTGCTTCTAGGTCATAGGGTGATAGATGTACAACTGAGAGAGATCTTAAAGGTTAGCTAGACCAGTCTTCTTATTTTATTTTACCAATGAGGAAACTAAGGCTTCAATGAGTTTAAACAACTTGCCCAAGGTCACAGAGGTAGAAATAGCAGAATTAGGACTTGAACATCTTCTGACTCAAAATGCAGTGCTCTTTCTCCTGTGCCATGCTGACACATTAAAAACAGGAAAAAATGAAATGGGGCTCCTTGAGTTTATCACCGTAATACTACTATAGTTTCTTTTCTTCCACAATGACCTTTAAAATCAGGGTTTCAGATTTCTCCTTGTCCTCTGTTGGATAATAGGAGTTGTGTTCGTTTGCATTCAGGTTCCAACTAAAAGTACACTAAGTATGTTCATTCCTTTTCCTCAATCTTTCTTAACTTAAGGTTATAAATACAGTTTCTCTCAACACAGATGAAAAAAAAATTGTTTGGCTGTACTAATGCTTCCTACAGTTAGATTATTTTGTCTCAATGGGATGAAAAGTATAAAATATGTCCAGGATGATGTTTTAAATATTTAAATAGAGGCAGTTTTGTATAGTTTGCAGCAAGCAGGCCTTGAAACCCAGAATACCTGGATTCAAATCTCACCTCTGATAAATACCAGCTTTATGACCCTAGGCATGTTATTCATACACTCAGTGTCTTAGGGAACTCTTTCAAATTATTAGTTTCAAAACAAATGCTCATCTGAGTTGGCAGAGGAGATTTCTTCATTGTACATTCCCTTTACTAATGAAATTAAAGGTGTTATTTCTACCCCAAATGCTTTTTACATGTTATATTGGTGGAAGTATATGGCTTATTCCCATATAGTTTCCTTAATTCCTTATGCCTTTAACTTAAGAAGCTATTTCAGCTCTTTCAAATCATTTTTCCTTCTTGTTCTCCTATTTGTTAGTTACTTTTCTGCTCCTGGGTTAAAGGTATCCCAGGAAAGACACTATACAGTCCTTTATGACTGTCCAGGAAGCCATTATCTAGCCGTACGATCAAGGATTCATTGTGTGATGTCAAAGCTCAAGATATACCTTCAGAATCAAATCCAAGGGAAAAAAAAGGACTATACACAGCAGGTACCCTCAGTGATATTGTTTAAAAATCAAGCCTTGAAGAGGATAATGGAAATAAGGTGGTTCAAATGGTTAACCTAGCAATCAGGAGTAAGTACTACTCCTATTTTGTACTTCAGAGAAAGAAAATAACTTTGACCAAAAAAAGACATTAAAAAGTATGTGTTTAGAAGACCAATCAGAGAAGCATTCTCATACTGACCTCAATCTTTTAGAAGGTTGCTGATTGGTTCTATTTATTCTAAAAGTGCCATTTTCTGAAAAGACTTCTAAAAAGCAGGTTTACCAAAATGCTAACTAAATGTTACTTAGAACAGGGCTCAAAATTTAAAATTTAAAGAGAAAAAGACAGAGAAAAATATTTAGCTTTGCAATTACATGTGAGGAGAACTGAGGGAGAGAAGTTCTAAAGGTTGGTCATTTTTTTTCCTTTCAGAGAGGAAAAATATCTGTTGCTCATTTTCACTGAGCCTAGCACATAAGAACTTTACTTTTAACCAGACTTATCACTTATTTTTTCCCTAAATTATGGAGTTTTAGGTCTGTCTGACTTACCAACATATTCTGGGGTTTTGTGTTGACATATGGCAAGGATAAAGTATTCACTGATGCCAGACATGAGAGCCTTCTACAAGTAATAGGATTAACCCCAATGGTAGAAGTATGGCCATGTGGGAATTGATGCTTTTTAGGGCACACAGTTTTTAATTGTCATCTTCATTATAGAGTCATCAGGAGTTGAAATTTGGGAACCTAAGAACTCCGATTTGTCTTCAACATTGATATTTCCACCAATGGCACTCAAGTTCATCCTTAACTCCTTTCTCTTCCTCATCTCATGCTACTATACTTTTAAAAGAAATCTGTCTACTACATCTCTTACATCATTCTCCTTCTCTCCAGTAATACCATTACTCTGCTTCAAGCCCTCATCAAATCTTGTCCAGAATATTATAATATCTTCCTGCTTTATTTTCTCTCCTCATCAATCCATTTGTTTCTCCATCTCATCAACTCATTATGCCCCCAACTGCTAAATGGAAATAGCCATCACATAGGTTTGAGGATATTTTTCCTCCTGTCTAAGATACTGCCATGACTCACTATAGCCTCTTGGGTAAAACACACACTACTTTGTATGGCATATAAGACTTAACAATCTAGGGGGCAGCTAGGTGGTGCAGGGGATAAAGCACCAGTCTTGGATTCAGGAGGACCTGAGTTCAAATCCAGCCTCAGACACTTGACACTTACTAGCTGTGTGACCCTGGGCAAGTCATCTAACCCTCATTGCCCCACCAAAAAAAAAGACTTAACAATCTAGCTAGAGGATACACACACACACATACAAACATACGTGTGTGTATAAAATGGACAATTTGATTGGAGCTAAACAAAAGACAGAATAATGTAAAATTCAATCTTATTTTACATTATTCTGCCTTGTGCTTAGCTCTAATCAAATTGTCCATCTTACAGTTCCTCTTATAGACCATTACCATTGCTTGAATGCCTTTGCTTCCCCTTCATGCTTGAAATTCTATACTGCTTCATTTCTAACTCTTGAAATCTTTATCACTCTTCAAGGCTCATGCAAGAAGTTGATTCTTAAATGAGATCTTTCCAGCTCATCACCATTGTCAATGCTCTACCATGCCTTTAAATTATTTTGCAGTTACTTTGTATGTACTTCTATTCTCAGAAATTAGTACAGTGCCAGTACATGGTTCAAATTTAATAAATGGTTAGTGGTCAAATAATGTTGCATCTCCTCATTAGAATAGAAGGTTCTTCAGGACAGGGAATGGTTTATGTTTGCCTTTGGGTCTCTAGCATCTAACACAGAGGCTGGATTATAGCAAGAATTTATGAATTACTTCTTGGATTGAATCAAATTCAATTGAATTGATATAGTTAGGTTTAGCTGTAAAGTTCTTGAAGTTCTGGGAGATTAAAAATGATTAAAAAAGGGATCTCCACTATACACCACTTTCATTCCCTGTATGACACATTTCAATTAAGTTAACTTAAAGGAGAGTAAAATGAACTGATTTGACTTTTTCCCCCATTTGTCTTTTTGTAGTTTAGAGCTATTTTTCAACTACATAAAATATTGTGTTGTCTCTGTTTCCCCATGTGAAAATATCAAATATCATTTTTTAATAACTGTAAGGTAACAACTCCTTATTAATATATAGCTTAAATTATTTTGTTTTTTTTAAATGCTGATCTGAAGATTGGTAGATTGTATACTATGTATAAACATATAACAAGTACTTAAGTTCATTAGCTGAAAATCATTAGATGATGCCCTCAATATCTCTGAGGCTCTGTTTTCTCATCTATAAAATTAGGATAATAATGAATTATTTTATATATCTTAGATTTATTTTTAGGAAAGTATTTCATAAATTTTAAAATACTATTAATGGGAACTACTATTATTAGTTCAATGTTTCATTATTAAATGACAACATATATGAAATCATTCATATTTGTAATGCAATTTATAGTTATATAAAATATTCAAAATTATATTAACCAAATAATTAGAATAACAGTAAATTAAATTTGATTATTAAATTTAACCATATGATAAACGCAAAAAAGTACTTGAATTTCCAAATATTCTTTACTTACTCCCAGGGAAAAAGTGAGAAAAATAGGATCATAGATTTAGAGTAGGAAAGAGAGACCTTAAAAGTCATTCAGTAATACCTATTCATTCTACATCTAAGGAAGTTGCAGTGCAAAAGCTAAATGGCTTGCCAAAGATTGTACATTTATCCAATGGAGAAGGTGAAATTGTAAACTAGATTTTCTAGTAGTATTACTGCTATTGGTATTGTTCTAGATGCTTTTTGTGTGATTGTTGTGAATACATATTTTTCTCCACATATCCTCTCCTTTCCTTCCACTTGCCACCAAGGGCAAAAATTGCTGGTTACAACTCTTTTTCTTTCTCCTAGATTTTCTCAAAATAATTTATTTGTTCAGACCTCTCCTTTGTGCACATTTTATTCTCCCTTATATCCTTCATCACCATTTTAAAATACCCCACCTCTTTTCCCTCAATGTTTTAATCTCCTTAAGTTCAGGGTCTGTAATATTCTATCCTTGAATTCCTAGTGACTCAAAAGGACCTTGCACAAAGTAGGTGCTTAATAACTATTTGCTGATTTTGTTGAATATATATGCCTACACATGTATATATTTGCAAGAACCAAGGATAATAACTATGCTGTCAGCAGCATGACAGAAAGAGAATAAGCTGGGCAAAACACAAATAAGAAATCTTTTAACTTACTAAACTTGTGCTATAAAAGGACAATAAAAGATGCTTTGGGTTTCCTGTTTCAATAAATCTATATCAAATATAAACCTTCCTTGTGGCTCATAAAAATGTTATAAAATTGGGAGACATTCTCCTTGTGGCCCAGGGAAGTCAAATATATTATACGGAAAAGAAAATAAAGCATTTCTCTTTAATTTAAAATATTGATTGAACTGCCTGTAAACCAATTGCTATTCTGAAAGTATTTGAAATAAAAGACAAACATGACCTGTGCCATGAACAGATTCCTAGAGTGTTAGCTCTCAGGTTACATGTATAGACAAGCAGGTATTGCATTGACTTTCAAAAAGTCTTTAGCAGGGTGCTAGAGGAAAGAAAGTTCTTTTTTTTTTTAATTTGGAAAAGCATGGCCTCAATATATTCCATCACAGTACTCTAAGTTCTCTAGCAAGAGGAAGCAAGGTACTGCATCAGTCTACCAGCTCCCTTCCCCCTGCTCCTCCCACCCCCCAAATATGTTGGAAAATATAGTGGAAAGTTCACATTAAGCAGTTAATTTATCCAGGAAGCAAAAATTTTAAAAATACATAAAAATCACTTTATCCTCAGGAATATAATGTGTAAAAACCCTGAGGTTATTGAATGTTCTGTGTATATTCTGAAATACAAAACAGAGGAAATTCTTATGGGAGCTTTTATTGAGAACATGAAAAGTACTTTCACAAACACCAATGTTCACAAAAAGTGGCAAAAAGAACATTGGATTTGACGTTAAAAGACCTCATTTCAAATACTGCCTCAAATTTAGTAGCTTTGTGACTTTATAAGAGGAAGAATGATCTAGACCTAATCAGATACTGCATATGTAAAATTATAAGGGTGGCCTAAATAAAGAGTTCTAAAATTTTTGAGTTTGGATTTTTTTCTCAGACATTTTTAGCTGTATGACCCTGGGTAGTCACTGAACTTCTCTTTGTGTTTCCTCATGTATAAAATGGGTATTATAATAAAACCTACCTCAAAGATTGTGAGGATTAAATGTTTTATCATATACAAAACACCTTAGAAAGCTTAAAGCCCTTTGTAACTCTAGTGGTTCTTAATGTTGTAGGTATTATCATTATTATTATTATTTTAGACACATGGTGAAACCTATGAAACTCTTCCTTAAAGTTTTTAAATGAAGAAAATAATGTACATGATATTATGAAGAAAAATACATTGTAATCCATCCATCTTTCTATCTATTAAGCCATCTATTAAGACACTGTTTCTATCTATCAGTATACATTACCAATCCCAGATTAAGGCCTCTTTGATTACATGATGTCTCTGGTCTATTAAAGTTTGCCATCTATGATCTCAATTATTCATCATTGCTACTAGGGGAAAACAGAAATATTAAAATCATGTCTTGGGGCAGCTAGGTGGTGCAGTGGATAAAGCACTGGCCTTGGATTCAGGAGGACCTGAGTTCAAATCCAGCCTCAGACATTTGACACTTAAGTAGCTGTGTGACCCTGTGCAAGTCACTTAACCCTCATTGCCCTGCAAAAGCAAACAAAAAAATCATGTCTTTATATATACATTATATCAGTGATTATATCTAGCTATGAATTATGGGATACCAAAATCAGAGAAGAATTAAATAACCAAAAGGGCAATCAAAAGATATATATTTTTCAGAAACAGGTTGATGTAGAGAGTTCCAAAAATGACTTCATAAGGTCAAAGTGATGCAAAAGACACTTATAAATATGGAAAGAAGGTGCTGCTGTCAGACTCAAAGAATGGAACACAACAGATAGAAACAGTAAGTGCCATATTGTTCCCATATTCAAGAGGAAGAACATGAGAAAATTTTCTGGGGGTAAAAGGCAGAACCAATATAGGTGTTATAGGAGAACAAAGACCAGAATCACAGGATGAGAAAGTATGGAAGGGTTGTGATTTGTGGTGGTAAAAACAGTTCTTACCTCAGTGAAATCATGACTCATTCAAAGTACAATATGTAACTACCCTTTGTTTATGAAGTTGAAGTTGTTTATTTGTTTGAACTGTCATATGCAATTTTATTGGATTATTGTAACAACAATAATAACTGTATCTACAGGATCACAGGGTCATAGATTTAGAACTAGAAAGGATCTTAGAGATCCTTGAATAAATAAAAGTGATAGTTTAGCAATACTTCTCAAGATTCTTTTCCTCTCTTCATTCTTCATTGACATAGGGAAGAGAAGCAAATGATAAATTAAATAAAATTGGAAAGTGACCAAGTGTGGAGACTGTTCCATTCTAGGATCAGGTATGCAGATTTACACCCTGGAGTGCCATTTTCACCTTTGTATTCATTTCCCTGATGATACTCTGACATTTCATTCATCACTTACACATGATTCATTGTCAGCCTAAATTTCTGAAAATTCTATGCTTATGAGTTCTCATTTAGAAAGGAAACCTATGGCTCCTTCCTCAAAATATTTTTTACTATAATGACCTGATCTTAAGCAATAACTATGAGCAGAAATGATTAATTTCTCATAAAATGGGGTTAATCTCAGAAGTGAAACGTCTATAGTATATGAAATAAAATAATTTAAAATATAAAAATGGGTTATAATTGGTAGCATTATAAACTTCAACCAGTAATGCATTATCTGAAATTACAATACATGCTTTTGTTACATGAATACAAGTGGATAAGAAGCAAATCTAATAAATATGTTTCTAATGGACCACATGGTACATTGTTTCATAATGCAACTAGTAAGTCAATAAACCATATGCTATTTCTTCAGACACTGCTAATGGATCTAGTATGATTAGCAAGGACCAAAACATATCTTCTCCCCTCCTGTCTAACTCGTCCTTTTCCTTTATTGAAGTCATTACTAAGGAATAGAAATAACAGTTATTTCAATAATTATAATTTTAACAGTAAATATTACTGAGAAATAATCAATTGATATGGTAGTTGAAAAGAAAATATTTACTTTCTATCAGGGCATAAATTATTTTTAGCTAGATAGGTGAAGAGATCTAACAGAAGGAAAATTATGTTCCAATTCAGAAAGTTAGAGACTTGCCTGTATGTATGTACATAGGATTATATTTAAAAATATATTGTTTTCAGGGGCAGCTGGGTGGCATAGCTGATAGAGCACCAGCCCTGGAGTCAGGACGACCTGAGTTCAAATCCGGCTTCAGATACTTGACAACTTATTAGCTGTGTGACCCTTTGCAAGGCACTTAACCCCAATTGCCTCACCCCCCCCCCCAAAAGAAGTATATTGTTTCCATTTTATCAAATAAAATAAAGGAACTTCAATAAATGCACATTTGATTAAACTATTTAAAAGTCTTCAAAATGACCATTTTAATGAAATATATGAAAAGATATGATGAATTAGGAAAATTATATAATTTTAAACCATTTTTAATAAAATTAAAAATAATGATTTTAATAATATGAGGAAGACTATCATATTAAAAGAATGAAAAATAATTGATAGCTAGAATATAGTCTTACAATTAAGGATACAAAAGGTAAAAGAGAAAGGCCTCTTCTACATAGACACCCTATGGTCAATTCATGGAAAGATGATAAGAATTACTCAAATGAAGAAGGTGAGAAAATTGAGGAGATATTTTGATCTGTTTACCTAGAGCATATATTAATATTACTAGAATTAATTTCCCCCCAAAGTTTAATTGGGACAGTTAGAGTCATTCCCTTAGCCATCTCTCCTTTTAGCCAAATCAACTATTTAGTTTGATTTTTATTCCAAGAGTGAGGAATTTTGATTTGTTTCTTCTCTGTTACCGCCAATACATGTTGATCAAGCTAATGCATTCTGTGAGGAAAACTCCAGTGTTGACAAAGATCCATAAGAATTTACTTGCTGCCTAGAATACGTCCAGAACTATAGAATGCACTGAGATATAAATTTACTTTGTGACCCACTGTTACTTATAAAATGACTTTCACAGTTCTTCCAACTCCGCCAAATCTTATATGTATGAAGCTTGTTTCTTCCTTTCAAAATGTGCTATTATTTCCATTCATTCAACGTGTGTTCCATGTGTAACGTACCACCTCAACAGAATTCCCTTTTGTTTGAAATGACTCCATCAATATTTTGATATCCGTTGTATTTTAATTCTGTCCTTTAATGCCTTATCAACTTTCTTCTTAAATTATTATAGCATAGGCAAATAGCAAAAATGTGATGTGTTAATTTGGCAATTAATTGTAAAAATAAAAATCCATAGGCTCTCTTGGCAATTTTGAAACCTCACTTCTTTAAATTATAAGACATGTTTACATGAATTATCTTAAAGTTTACCTACTTCTTTCTTCAAAATAGTTTTCTATGGTAAATTGTGGGTAAATAATTTTCCCAATTTTTTACATGAGGAAATAGTCTTGGGGAGGTTAATTTGATTTCACATTGCTACTGATTATTAAAATCAGGGTTTGAACCCATCTACTGAATCTGTAATCAGACAATTTTGTATTGAACCAAACTAGTACCTGAATCTTACATGTGTGAATTATTAAATAATAAGCTTTCCATTTAACAGGTCTTCTACTGTTGGAATTATAGGATTAGATTAACCAATTAGCAAATGTTTAGCACAGGATTTGGTCCACATTAGGCACTTTAAAAGTGCTGGGGACGAGAGAGAGAGAGAGAGAGAGAGAGAGAGAGAGAGAGAGAGAGAGAGAGAGAGAGAGAGAGAGAGAGAGAAGAAACAATCCCTAACCTCAAGGATCTTTGGACAACTGGGAAAAATTTAGAGCGTTTTTGTAAAAGTAACTCCCATATTGTCTAACTTCAACAATATCTGGAAATTAATCTGTAAATTTTACAAATATGTCAATGAAATATGTACGCTGGTACTCTTTTGTCCTTTCCTCATTTTAATTATTCTTTAATTTTTTTTAAAAATGTGAAGGTGGAGTGTTTGTCTACCAAAAGGAGATTATGGGCTTGTAAACCAGCATTGCCACTAGGAATTTTTGGACATGGTACAAGAAGACAGATTCAGCTGTGGGAAGTGACCCTAAGATGCTGCAACATAGTTACCCTGGAAGTTTAAACTTGGAAAAGGAATCAGTGGGGTACTGGTTGATATGGAACTCACCAAGAATGTAAATATTTTATATTGAAAGGAAGTATTCTATAGGTAAAGCCACCATTTTAATGTATTAGCCTTGTTAACTAAGGGGAAGTGTACAAGTGGATACAAAGTAAGACAGAGCTAGGAAAACTTGCCATAGAGTCTAGGGTTGTTTGCAACAAACTGAAAGTGTTATCTTTGGTAAGTCACAATCTCAGTAATCAAGGCAACTGTGTAAGTCTTTAAATTGTGATAAAATGGTTGATCTTAATTGATAGAGGATATTTCCCTCCCTATTAATGAAATCATACATAGGTGTTCCTCTATGTGTATGTGCATTTGTGTGTGTGTGTGTGTGTGTGTGTGTGTGTTAGTGGGAGCAAAAGGAGGAAACAATAAGAAATTATTAACTAGTTACTGAGCTTAGTTGTTCTGTATATGGTCTACTACACTGTAAGCACCGTTAGGTAAGCCCCCTGAAGAAAATCACTAGTTACTTTGTCCTAGGTTTGTCTCTGGTTTATTACTGTAAGCCTTGAGATGGTAGAAGAGATAGGGATAAAGATGGGTGGAATGAGTGAGGGAAAAGAGAAGGGAAAGTCTATGTGTCTGATACATCTTTGCTCATCTATGATGCCTAAGACTTTGGGTCCTTTTGTGAATTTTTAAGACTAAATAGATAGCACCCAAAGGAATATTTTTGTGGCAGCCATTTTTAGGTAAAGTGACATTTTATCAGTGGTTAAAGGCTGCCGGCTTAATTTACACTCCAGTCATCCACTGGTGCAGTGGTTTTGAAACTCTTTGAGGTTTTGTAAGCCTTCTGAATTATACATTAGTAATTATGTAACAGCAGAATTTAAAGTTCAAGTGTTCTATAACACTGCAGGGAACCAAGAGAGAGAAGAAGGAAAAGAAAGAGGAACAAATGAAGATTTCAGGCAGATTAGGCAAAAAAAAATCGCATTAGATATGAAATAGGAATTATTCTATATGCCCGAGTCTCAGTCACTATATAAATAGAGCTAACAAATGGAGTCCTTCATATAAAGTTTCATTAGAATGAACTGCAAAACTTAAGTGTTCTGCACCACATTTCAATATATGTATTATTAATTTATTATTATTTAATTTTATGAAGAATGATCTCCATAAATGTACTTTCAATGTTATATTTATAGTTGAGTTGTATACAAAGAATGACCACCTATAACAAATTCTTGGGACCCTCTGTAGGTAACAGTCACTCTTTATGACAAAGTTCGGAGTGAAGAAATACAATTTAAGCTGGGGCATTGATTTCTTTTTGCACCTACTGGTATAAGAGATCTCCACATCTCTCTTTAATGCATCACCAAATGACAACAAATCACTGTCCAAATAACAAAAGACAATCACTTCTTTTTATTTGTTGACTCACTACAGAGGAACCAAGGGATTTCTGGTTTTTCTCTAGGTGCAAAAACAAAAATAGAAAGCCAAAAGGATATGAAGAGATCATTTAATTCAGTCACTATTCTCAGATAGTCAAAGTATTTCTAGTTTATGGGTGAGAAAACTGAGACTGTTATTTTTATCCCCATGGGTTCCTTCCACGATAGCTTTTGTGGGTTGGGAGTAATGTAGAGGAAATATATATGAACTTAAGTACGTTATTGTCTCTACACAGTGAGCAGCTATGTTGAATACTCTGCCTGTGTGAAACATGACTCTAAGTACAAATTCTCCTGCCAATATAAGACAACATTAAAAAAGACAACTAGCCAATCAATTATCAAGCATGGTTAAAACTCCACTATGTGCCAATTGCTGTGCCAAAGACAAAATACATTTTAGAATTTAAAGACAAAATTGAAACAGGTCCTACTCTCATTGAGTTTACTTTCTAAAAGAAGAGGAAATATACAACAATAAATGTATGTGAGTGGACTGGTTTTGTCTCTGCAATTAGACTTGGTTTCAACCCCATGAAAGATGCCCCTTCCCTGGATAAGCTGATCGTGCCAATGCTCATCACTATGCTGGCAACTCAGCTTTGGATACTCAAACTCTTTCCCACTTTTCTCAGCCTTTTCTCCCCTCTGACTGAAGGTCTGGATGGATTAACACTAAATTCTTACTGAAATTTTCCTTTATAAGAGCACACTATTTGAACTTTCTAACTCACATTACTTTGCATCTACAACTCTGCTTGGTTCCACTCCACAGAAAAAGCCTCCATGACAGATACCTTCTGGTGTGTCTCCTCACTTTCACAGATAGATAGATAGATAGATAGATAGATAGATAGATAGATAGATAGATAGATAGATAGATAAACACATATATTCAAATGGAAGCAAAACCTAGCTGGGCTCATTTCTTCAACCTGCACTGGCACTGTCTTTCATTTTCTTATTCATATCCCTAGTGCTTAGCACAGTGCCTGGAACATACTGGATGATTAGTAAATGCTCATTGAACTGAAAGTGAAAGCCAATCATTCAAGCATATGCATGTAATAATTCCTTGACCAATTCCAGTTCAAGTGCCTATGTGTAACATTGACATAAACTTACTTCCAGCCAAGAAGATGTAGGAGCTGATAAGAGAGTATGAAAAATTTTCTTATTGATTGATGAGATACAAAAAGAGACTACTGGCATATCTTTTTATCTCTTTTTGAAGAAGGGCTATTTACTTCAAGCCAAATGATTGAAAAATCCTTTCTATACCTTCTTAGTATATGATATTTCTAAAAGTTAAGAAAGTAAACTGGTTGATTATTGATGAGTTAATTATTGAAATTCCCACTGATGGGAACTCAAGTACTAATAACTCAGTAAAACTAATTAATCCTCTCAGAGTCATGGCTAGAACCTCAAGAGTTGCACTCTGTTGCAACTCTTCCAGTGCCAGTGCAGGTTGGAGGAGTGAGCCCAGCTTTATTTTGCTTCCTTGTGTATATATACATGTGTTTATCTATCTATCATCTATCTATCTATCTATCTATCTATCTATCTATCTATCTATCTATCTATCTATCTATCTATCTATATGTATATAGAAGATATTGAATTCGGTACATACATACATGCATATACATATATAGAGAGTATACACATATTCCATATATATACACAAGTATATTACATATATACAATGTACATATATATGTACATATGCACATGTATACACATATATGTACATTTATCCTGAATAAATACAGGGAATCTTTGGAGGGAAGGCATAAGTAGTTGAAGTGATGCAGAAAGGTTTTATATAGGAGGCTAGGTTTTTACTGAGTATTAAAGGAAATGGGTTTTCTGAAGCACAAAGTTGAGGAGAGAGGACATTCTAGGTCCAATAGTGCAAAGTAAGGATCTGGTATTCTTATTCTCTTATTTCCATGATACTTAAGCATTGCCCCTACCTCACCCCATCCGAGGCTCACTGTTTTTACACATACATCCTGCTTTTAGTTTTTGTTTTATTTGGTTATTGTTATAATACACTGATAATAGAGGCATATACTCTATAACACGAACACATGTTCAATACAAAATCCAGTGAGAAAGCTTGCCTATGCATGTGTGTCTGTGTATTCTGCCATTGCATGCAACAAAATTTAATCATTCCATTATCTGCAATCAAAGAAATGCTTTAATGTTCTTGCTCAACCTAAGTATGATGGCCCTTAATAGCTCCCTAGGAAAGGCATCAAATTTTTAAAGCTCAATAATTATATGTTCATGAAGTATCCAACCATCACTTACAACAATTACTGGCTTTTGACAAACTTCCAAATTACTTATTTACATTGTAGGCCATAAAAGCTTTGATGGAACTATTTTCTTCCCCCCCCCGTTCTTTCTTTCTTTCTTTCTTTTTTTTTTATTTAGCACTTAGACATACACTCAAGATGGATTTTAAACTATTGTTATAAACAAATAAAAGCAAACTTTAAGGTTAAGTCAATTTTACTAAACAAAACCTTATTTTCTCCTAATGGGTCAGATGCTTTCCATGAGAATGCATGGCATCTTAGGGGAAGATTTCTAAGGTACTGATTTTAACTCTTGGTTGACCGCTGTTTCCACCAACCACCTAAATCAGGAGGGTAAAAGTGAACAACTAAAAGATAAGTTGTCTCTAGGATATTTAAAATAAAGTTAAACATTTAAATTATGTGAAACTATAAGTATTGACAAATTATCAATTTTTTTTAGTTCTAATGATGTATTTATTAAAGTTACTGTATCATTCTAATCATATCACACAGACAAGAACACCACCACTACCATCATCACCACTACTGTTTCTGCTGCTGTTCCACTGTATACAATGTTGCCTCTGATCTGCTCGTGGGCTTTATATTATTAAATTTGAGATTATTTTTTGATGTTACATGGCCTTGGGCAAATTATTCAAGTGATCTGTCCCTCAGTTTCTTCTTCTGCAAAATGAAAGAAATGTATTTGATGGCTTCTAGCTAGCCTTTCTCAGCCCTAAATCTATGATTTTAGATGCCTTCATAGAAGGGAAAAGTAATAAAATGGAGAGGAAGTAGGAGGAAGGAAATGAGGACATAACAGGAAAGAATAATTGTTTCATCTGAGAATTCACTTGGAAAAGTTGAAGTAGATAAATGTGGATTGATATTCCAGCACTAGGACATAGCTGTGAGAATCTTGAGAAAATCATTACTTCTTTCAAACTCAGTTCCCTTATTTAAAAAAAAATGAGTATATTTGAACAAACTAATAATTGTAGGAGTAGTAGCAGTAATAATAATAGCCGTAATGTATACAATGCTTTAAGGTTTAGAGAGAAATTTATACATGTTAATTCATTTGATCTACACAATACCCATGTGAAATGTGTTTTTATTTATTATCACCATACAAATGTGAAGAGTGGGGCTGAGAGAAGTTTCTTACATCACAGAACTAGTAAATTTTTATAGCAATATTCAAACTCAGTTCTTTCTAACTCTAAGTTTGGCATACTCTCCACTATGTAATCCAAGTACCTCACAGGACTGTGGGGAGGCACACCCATTAAAATTATGCCACACAATTTATATAAAATAAACTATGTTCTAAAAAGGAAACTAATAGAAGTTCCTCTTTAGAGATCCTCTGTTTCATCCCCAGAGCTATAACTAGAAATTGTCATCCTTTTCTGAAATAGGTGGAAAGGTATTTGGCCAAGGAGAATAATAAACTGTTCAAATCAACTATTTTAAAAATTGTGATATGAAAACAATATGAAATAATTCAAACATACTTGAGTGGGATGGGGAAGGAGTTGTTGCAGTATTTTTCACTAGTGAAGGAAAACTTTTTTTATGCTCTCAAAAAATTGAGTGTATTGGAAAAAAAATTGCTGGTTCCTGTACCCTAGCTATGATTGCTTCTGCCACTCTTTTTGCTCTTTCAGCTTCAGTACCACTTATATCCCCATTTCCTTTGTTTTCTTCCTTTATGCCCTACCAAAGAGACCTGAAACTTGGCATTGAAATTGTGTATGTACATAATGACTTTATCAACAGAAAAAAAAAAAGCTATGATACATAGCCCCTACTCATGATGTTCAACTTGTGGTCTTTATATTTCATTATGACAATAAAATGTAGCAAGAAAAATATGTCCTAAAGAGTAATCTTGTCCCTTTGCATGGGGGAAGGAGGGAAACTTGACTATGGCCATTGCCTTGTAATACTTTGAGTGCCAAATGACCTCTAAATTAGCCTCCTGAATACAAAATCACTTCAGAAGTCTTGGGATACTAATGATAATGATAGTGTTAAGAAATCTTCCCATATTTAGGGATTTGAATTGATTATGCAAAGGGATTGTGACTAATGCAAACTTCTTAAAGACTAATTTTTGGAACAATGTGAAATAGAGAAAAGGGAAATCACTGATCTTTGGTCTTTAACTTCTTTGGCCTCTTACCTTAGGTTTGACAGGCATTTTGCTGCTCAGTGTAATGAGATTTCCATACTATCACTGTCCATTAATAGAATAATAAGAGAGAAATCATTATTAAGAAATGAATTGATCTTGGTCCAGTCGAGGAAATGAACAGGAAAAGAAGCATAGGGCTAAATTACAGTTCTAACCTAAAACAACATTCTCAACTCTACATTTTAGTTAGTTAGTATCTGCCCTTTTTCTTCTACTCTACTACTTCCCTAGTGCTAGCTCTCATCAATCAGTCTCCTGATTGCTATTTCTGATTTCACCCTCTCTCCTCTTCAATACATCCTTCATAAATCTTTCAAAATAATTTTCATAGACATGACCATTACACTCACCTGCTCCATTTCACTCAATAGCTCCCTATGGCTTCTAGAATAAAAATGTAAAGAACAAAGGACAGCATGTATGACCTACCTTTCCAATATTTTTTCACGCTATATACATTTTTAAACTAGGTTACAGAATAATTGGATTTAAAATCATTGATACTCCGTACTATTTTGCTCTTGAAAATTTTTGCAGGCATCTGTCTCTTATGTTTGGGAGGTATTCCCTCCACATCAAGAATTGATGAAATTTTCCTCTTCTTTCATGACCTTGCTGATGTTACTTATAGGTTATTTTCATTGTTATGAGTAATTTCCATTTACATTATTGAAGTCACTGTGTATATTATTTTCTTGGTTCTAGTTCTGCTTGCTTTGCTTTGCATGATTTCATTAAAGTATAGGCATATCTTTTTCTTTATTAATTGTTTTCTATTTCTTTCAGAATAACAATATTCTATTGCATTCCTAAAATACAACTTGTTTGGCCATTTCCCAATAAATGGACTTTTGCTTTATTTCCAGTTCTTTGTTACCACAAAACAATTAGCATCCTAAATAGTTTGGGTATGTATAGTTACTTTGTTTTTATCATTACCACTTTGGGGTTTATGCCTCTTGGTGAAATCTTTAGATTGAATGGTATAGGCATCCAAACCCCTTAAAGAATCATTGGTACAAGTCACAGCTCAACTGGGAGAAGTTTTTAATATTACAGTTTCACCTTCTCCAAGGTGTCTTCACTGACCACCCCGACAATACTCGACTCCTTCAAAAATTAATTTGTAGGGGTGGCTAGGTGGCACAGTGGATAAAGCAATGGCCCTGGATTCAGGAGTACCTGAGTTCAAATCAGGCCTCAGACACTTGACACTTAAAAGCTGTGTGACCCTGGGCAAGTCACTTAACTCCTATTGCCCTGCAACCCCCCCCCCCAAAAAAAAAGCACCGGCCTTGGATTCAGGAGTACCTGAGTTCAAATCTGGCCTTAGACACTTGACACTTCCTAGCTGTGTGACCCTGGGCAAGTCATTTAACCCTCATTGCCCTGGAAAAAAAAATTAATTTGTACTTATTTTCCAGGTACTTGGAATTTTATTATTGATGTGCAAATAGCATTCTTTCAATAGAATGTACGATTCTTCAGGGTAGCAACAATTTGTTTTCTAGTTTGCCTCAATCACACCTTGCACAGGTATCACAAAGTCAAAATTTAATAATATTTATTGAATGCTTATTAAATTTGTAAATTGAGCATGTCAAGAATATGTTATTTGGTTCGTTTAGGAAATCAATTCACTGATTTACATAGTAAATTTTGTATAATAGTCTCATAAAATTTCCTGAGGCACAGAGATTAAATGTGTCCAGAGGGTAATGCTACTGAGTGATGAAGGTATAATTTGTATGTAGGTCTTTTTTACTCCAATTTCAACAATTTGTTCATTACAACATCTTGCTATCTATTTAAGTGTGTTAAGGAGGCAAAATAATCCACATTGGCTGATAATGTGTTAATTGGATGAAATACCTTATAAGAAAGGGGTTTTTCATTATAGCTGGATTTTTAAGAAGAAAGATTGAATGGGTACTTCCAAGTACCCAAAGGACTATAATCATTTGAACACATAGAGTCCATTAAATATGTTGTTAGAATTTTATTTAAATATAACAATCTGATGTCAATTTGTAAAGTTAGAATCCCTCAAAAATTTCTTTACATTATCTCTAACTCTCTAACCCCTCCCTGGGTGCATTCCAACTTGGATAATCCCATCCACCTAAATTTTTAATGTCATTTCAATTGGATGTAACATATTTCTTTCTACCACATGCAGCCCTATAGTGCTAAGTATTTTCATTCTGGAGTGTGTCCCAGTAATCCTTTTGTTTAGTTTGTCTATCAGAGTGTGCCTCTTCTTTTCTTTTTAAACCAAGTGTACAGGGATCTTTAGGATGAGAGGTTATAATGATTAGGAATAGTCAATGTCAAAAGCCATTATCAAGCACCTTAAGAGGATTATATTCAATGTTGAGAGCTTTAGTTTTCATCCAAGGGCAGAGGAATCCAGGTTTTCATTAATTCTTCATCAGTTCATTGTCAATAAGCAAACACACCCTTGTCACTACAATAGACTGAATTGTCACTTGCCTTTATCTTTCAGGAAGATAGAAGTTTAGGTTTGTAGGTTAATAACAATTCCAATATACAGAGCATCTATACCTGAATGGTAATCTAGATAGTTGGTCAATAACTATTTATTAACTTCCTACTATATACCAACCACTATGCTTAGGGTTGAAGATACTAAACAAAGCAAAACAACAACACTGTCCCTGATTTCATGGAGCTCACAATTTAAAGTGGAAATAACTTGCAAAAAGCTATATACAAACAAGTTATAAATAGAATAAATTGGAAATAATCACTAGGGAGGAGGCAACACTTCATTTTTAGGGCTAACATAGCTAAGAACTAGAACCAGGATTTGAACTGAAATTGCTTGAACCCGAATTCAATCTATAAAATGTATATAACTATTTATTTCTATAAGACCAATCTGACTGTAATTACCAACAGGCATTTCTTATGTGTAATGTTTCCCCTTTGTCAGTACATTTCAATAGGGGAATTTATTTTTTTTTAAATCACCCAGGTTAGATTTAAACTGAATCTTATAAGATAACTGTTAGAGGCACCTTAGAGCAGTGAGTCAAAGCAGTATATTTAACAAATGTGAGACAGTTCTAAATCAAACCCTTTAGAAGGGAAGGAATCCAATAAGAGCAACCTCCCAGAAGTAGATAGTAAAAGCAACAACTACCTTTCTAAATATGTATAGGAATGACCTACTTGAAAAATGCATAGTTACTCTAAGTTCAATAACTGGGACCAAATGTACAAAATCTAAATGGAAATATTTTTTCCAGACTAAGTATAAATCAGGATATGGGGGAGAAAGAATTTTAGTAGCAAGTTAAAAATAAAATTTACATTACTACTCTTCTTTATCACCTATAGAGACCTCGTACTAAGAAATGTATGATTCTTTCAATCACAATCAAGTCTGTTCATGGCTTGATAAAAACTTTGAACTTTAGTCCAATTTCCTTAATATTGTGCTCCTTACAAAACAAGACACTTGTCAATCAACTAATGCATTGATTAAAACAAGGATTTATTAAGAGCTTACCATATTTCAGTGAATGTTCTAAGGTGTAGAGTTAGAGCCATGATAATCTATCATCATTTTCATCCTTCCATGTAACATAGATATTAATAAATTGGAGAACATACAAAGTATGTCAACTAGGAGGAGGAAGGAATCTGCGATCAAATGATGTGATGAGAGGGTGCAGCTAGGTGGCACAGTGGATAGAGCACAGGCCCTGGATTCAGGAAGTCCTGAGTTTAAATCTGGCATCAGACACTTGACACTTACTAGCTGTGTGACCTTGGGCAAGTCACTTAACTCTCATTGCCACACCAAAAAAAAAAAAAATTGATGTGATGAGGAGGTGAAGATAACTAGCATCAGTTGGCCTGGAGGAGAGAAAACTCAGTGGGGACAATATTTCCGATTTCAAGAATTTGATGAGTTGTTAAGTAAAAGAGTGATTAGCCTTTTTTTTTTTCCTGCTTGACCCGAGAGGGCAGAGTTAATGGAAATAGGTAGATACTTCAAAAAGGACAATTTAGGCTTGAATTAAGGGGGCGGGAATTTCCTAAGAAATAAGACTACTCAAAAGTCGAATAGACTTCTTTGGGAAATAATGAGTTCCCTCTCTTTGGAGGAATTTAAAGAAAGGCTGAGTAAACTCTGATTGATTTTATTATACAAGGGATTCTTGTTCACATATATATTGAATTAAATGGCCTTTCAAATGTCTTCCAATTCAAATGTTCTGTGATGCTACAAGTATCTTTCCCTTTAACTTCAATTTAGATTTGTTCTCTTACTTCCGAAATAATTTTTTCATTAAAAACAACAACCACTTTCCTCCCTCCCCCCTTCACTCACAGTACTTTCCTTCTTATACTTCTGATAACAACATTTCACAATCCATTTTCTACTTTGTGTTGTGACTCTTTATATATTCACCTTCATTCTCCCCTCACCATTACTTTTTGGAGTTGGGTGGCTAAAAATCAAACAGCCCAAAATTTATCATCTGTGTGGTTTAAAATATTTCTTCATGCTCTGTGGTTTTTGAGTTCATTGCTTTCCTGTTTGGGCTATCTGCTAATTGATGTCTTTTCAAATATCTAATTGTCCAAAACAACAAGTCAAAATTGGAAGGTGAAAACAAGTTCTCAGGGTTAACACAGAAGTACAGAACAGCTGTGATTTTCTTTGTTAATTGCAGTCTAAACTGAAATACCCAAGCTGTTTCTATTGCACACAGCTTATCTTTTACTTTCTATGTTTAACTTTTGCTTGATAATAAAGGAATAAGCAACAAGTCATGTTATGATTATGATTACATCTTGTTTCTTCATGTTTTAAATTAGATTCAAAAACCCAACACAGTTTGTTCAATATATTTGACAAATGAATGCTTTTATTATCCTCCCAATCCAATCCTTGTAGATAGATAAATAATATTTATCTTCCTTTGTGATGTTGAAGGCCTTTTCACATAAATGCAACAATATTTTCTCACTAACTATGAATGTTTGGTCATAGCTCTACACTGAGTTCATGGATAAACATTTTTGATTTCTAAATTTCATATTTGCATTATCTGTATGATTTTTTTTATGGTGAGATTATAGATTAAGAGCCAGGAAGGCCCTTATCTCCTTTGCTAGCTCATCATTCATACCACAATTCCTAACCCTGAGTATACCCCAAGATTTTATCCCAGATCCTTGCTTTTCTCTCTAGAAACTCTTTCATTTAGTCATCGTATTAGCTCCCATGTCTTTAATTAGAACATTTATTCAAATGACTAGAAGATTTCTATATCTTGCCCCAATCTGTCACCTGCCCAAAATAACATATTTCAAACTGCATATGTGATTTTGATCCTCTTTTATAGCTCACTTCTCTGGACAATTGATGAAATTATTTCCCAAAAACTGAGAAAAGGTATCAATATCAACATAGAGAGAAAGAATTTATCTACATGTTTATATGTACATATATGTATGTATTAATATGTATTTATGTATGCTCTTTGGATAATCCATAACCTGACTTTTATAGTTTGCATTGTAATATTTATACTGTGCTTAGCATAGTAACTGGCATATAGTAGACTCTATACAAATGGCTTATTCCCTTCCTCTACCTTTCTCTTCCTCAACTTGCAACCATGCCACTACATTAGCAGAATATTGGTATTAAAATGAAGATCCTTTGTTTCAGGGAGAAATTTGGCATTATTATGTAAAACTTTGCACTCCCTAAAAGAAATCCAAGCTATTCTCTTCCTCCTCTTTTATCTCTTGGTCTATACATTTGTAGTGTCTACCCATACATGCATATGTGCGTGTGTTTTGTGTATATATGTACATGTGTTTACAATGTAATAAATATGTGTATGTTGTAATATACACATTAACCTTTAGAATTATAAATCTGTGATTTCATCACTGTGGCTACTCCTTCCATTTATGCAAATCTCAATTTTTCTCTGCCTTGATAGACTATTTTTGTGAGTTTCATGGCTATAGAGACAGCCTATTGATAAACCTTTCTGAAATGAGCTTACCTACATCTCAAATTTCAGACACAGTCAGTCTCTGAGATCCTACTCAAAGCTATTTCAGCTCGGTAGAATTACTAGAAACTGGAAACAATGTGCATAACCCATGAGAACTAAGTCCCCAGGAGAAAGGGTAAAATGAAGACATCAAGCTGAATTATGTCTATCTCATACCAAATGAACTATTAGGCAGACTCCCCAAATCAATAGATGAAAGATAACTAGCTAGGTAGGGATCTATATGCATATGTCTAAAAATCCATGTTTTTGTCTGCTTGGGGAACTCCCTGCATATGAACTCTTTCCACTAAATGCAGAAGTCACCTTAAGTCAATCTTAGTCAGTAAGGTAGATCAGTGACTAAAGCTCTAGACTTGGAGTCTGGAAAACCTCAGTCTAAATCCTGTCTCAGATACTTACCAGATGTGTGGCTCTGGGCAAGTCATTTAACATCTGCCTACCTTAATTTCCTTATCTGTAAAATGGGAGATAATTATAGTATCTACTTCCCTTCATAACTCTTCAGGGTACAGTGCTTATTTATCTCCATAGAACTTTCTTGACTATGACCTCATGCCTAGGACCTTCTTCTCTTCCCCTCACCCCCCATTTTAGTTAACTTTTATGTATTGTCTTTCCCTTTAGAATATAAGTTCCTTAAAAGGCAATGACTATTTTTTTTTCTGTTTCTATTAGCATCACCAGCTCTTAGCCCACTACTTGGAACATATTACATGTTTGAGCACCTAAACATGAAGAAACTGGTGGTATAGTGGATGGAGTTCTGGGCTTAGAATCAGGAAGACCTGAGTTTAAATTGAGCCTTAGACACTATGTGATGCCAGGCAAATCACCCAGTCTTTAGCTACCTCAGTTTTCTTGCCCGAAAATTAGGGAGACATACCTACCTCCCATAGAAGCTTTGAGGTTGAGATAATATTTGTAAAATATTTTCCAAACCTTAGAGTGCTATATAAATGCTAACTATTATTTTTATTATAACAGTTCTCAAGGTTCTAGGAATAGCCCTTCAAATGGTGATACTAAAAACTGCAGCTCACAAACACCAACCCTCAACAATCAGACTGTCTCAAATTGCTTTTAGAAAAGGCAGTGTCTTAAATTGAGGCATAGCATTTGTCCCAGAAACTTGTGGCATACTCTTTTTTTTTTTAATAAGGCAATTGGGGTTAAGTGACTTGCCAAGGGTTACACAGCTAGTATGTGTTAAGTGTCTGAGGCCAGGTTTGAACTCAGTTCCTCCTGAATCCAGGACCGGTGCTCTCTCTATCCACTGTGCCATCTAGCTGCCCTGGTATATTCTTTAAAAAAAAAAAGATATAAACAGCCTTGATTTGAGGAGATGACTTCTCAAGAACTTAAAATACTATTGTAGTAAGGCAGATATAATGAGAACACATGCTCAAATTGACTCAAAACATTTGAACAATAGGACCTCAATGTATGTTCTTTTTCTGTGGAGTTCTCACAAAGTCTACTGTAGAATTGGGTGTTGGTTGTTGGTGATGGTGCATTTTTCTCTTCTAGGCTGGGTTGGCTCCAGGAGAGGCAGAGAATCCATGCCAGATGTATTCATAGTTCAGTTGGGCCTTTGCATGCCTACATATAAGCTGCTGCTTGTCTGTGTTGATTCTCCCAGATTCTGCTGGGTGAATCACAAGGCTCTTCATGGGGTCTTGTGTCTCTTTTCCGTACTATATGAAACTATTCCCTGCACTCCTTGGACTCTCTGATTAATAGACAGCTAAAATCTTTCACAACCTCCAGCCTCTAGTTGTTCTTGTTCAGTTGTGTCCAACACTTTGTAACTCCATTGGGGTTTTCTTAGTGGAGATACTGAAGTGGTTTACCATTTCTTTCTCCAGCTCATTTTAAACAGATGAGGAAACTGAGACAAACAGGGTTAAGTGACTTTCCCAAGGTCACACAGCTTAGTAAATGCCGGAGGCCAGATTTGAACTCAGGAAGATGAATTTGACTCCAGCTGTGGATCCTGCATTTTATCTACTGTGCCAGCTAGCAGCCTAGGAGTTACTGTACTTTTTCAAGCTATCCTGCTACTGTGGCCTTTCAGTTACCCTTAGCTTCTGATGGGCAGAGTTTTCTCAGCTTTGACTCCCTAAGGGCCTTAGCTCTAAGGTTTGTCACCTCCATATCAAGAAGTTGGAGTGAGCTAACCTCTCTTGTTGGATAGATCTTCCAGTTTTATTGGGGCTCCCTTAAAAGGAACTCACACTCTCACTTAGACTAGCCAGCCTTTGATTTATATAAATATAGATGAGTGATTTCAGGGTTTTGGTGAAAGGTGTCAGTTCCTTAGAGTAACTTCATTTTTCTTGCTGGATTTTGAGATGTAGTTGTTTCATACAGGTCTCAGACTCTTTCATTGGTGGAAAATGCTTCATTTACATCAGAAAAAGGCTTCCTCTTTATCCTGTGTAGTCTCTTCTTGAACTCTCCTGACCTTCAGCTCTGCTCAAGTCAAAATAAGGGCATAAACAACTTTGCCAAAGGAAACTCTATGTCCTATCAAAGGAACTTTGAAAAATATAGTGGGAGGAACCTCTACTTGCCTCAGGTCTTTCATTTGTAAAAGGATGGTAAAAATGATTGCCAACACTAGGAATGATATAGATCTTATATATCATTTGTACTCTGTGTGCCATGGGAGAATACCCAGCTCAGTAGGAACTTCTCATATTTGCCAGACTACAGTTTTAGATATACTCTGGTGCTAATTATGTCCAACCAAACATAACTGCATCTGTAAAAGCCCAATAAAACATTTCATGTAACATGAATTAGTCTCCTCCTCAGAATGGGATTCAACTGTGTTTTGTTTTTTCCTGTCATAACACATGGTCATATAATTGTAATGGAACAATGGGCTTTTTAATGATAAAATTCTTTCATAAGTTGACATTTTTAAGGCTTACAAACAAATATTTCTGCAACCTGTACTTGATTTAAGTGCTACCTTCTATTTGTGATATACACCATCCTTTAATAATAAATATCCTGGAGAAGCTAGGTGGAACAGTGTATAGAGTACCAGCCCTAGAGTCAGAAGGACCTGAGTTCAAATCCAGCTTTGGACACTTAACACCTTACGAGCTGTGTGACCCTGGGAAAGTCACTTAACCCCAATTTCTTCACCAAATAATAAGTATAAGCATAAGCATAACCATAATCATAATAATCCCCTCAGATTATACCACTATTTTAGATGCTTTGTGGTTGTCGTAGATCATACATAAGTTATGACAATTGCCATCAGCATGCTTATAATTCAATTGAAAATTTTTAAATCATCTTGAATGTCTTTCATACAATATCATGACACTGTCTTAGATTTATCATTAGGCTAAAATACCTTTAAATTTCAAAATCAAAATTTAGGCATGTTTCTTATTAAAATACAAATGTGTAGATATTTTTGAAAGTCTTGAAACCAACTGCCAACACCATGGAAAATATTTTCCTTTCCAAGACAGATTAGAATGAGAAGAAAAAGGTATTCATTTAGCTATTAATCTTTTTTTAGTGGAGCACATGTACTTTATTTATTTATTTACACACTTACCTACTTATTTATTAGTTTATTTATAGTAATAAAAAACACTTTTATTTAAAGTTTTGAGCTCCAAATTTTATATCTCCTTCCCTCCCTCCATTTTTTCCTCCCTGAGGTGGTAAGCAATCAGATATAGGGTATACATGAACACTTATGTAAAACATTACCATATTAGTCATTTTATATAAGGACTAAAAGGAAAAAAATGAAATCAAGTGAAAAATAGCATGCTTCAAGTCAGTATTCAGTCAATATCAGTTGTTTCTCAGGAGGTGGATAGTATTCTTCATTATTAGTCCTTTGAGATTGTCTTGGATCATTGTACTGCTGAGTATAGTTTAGCTCTTCATAGTTCTTCATCAAACAATATTGCTGTTACTGTGCACAATGTTCACTTCACTATACATGACTTTATACAAGTCTTTCCAGGCCTTTCTGAAATCACCCTCCTTGTCATTTCTTATAGCATAAAAAAATGTATTGCATTACAATTTTATAACATTTGCCTGTTAATCTTGCATTAAAATCAGCATGGCAGAGTAGATTGAGTAAGAGTCCTATAGTCAGGAAGACTTTGGTTTTAATCCTTTCTCAGGCACTCACTCAATTTGAGACCACAAATACATAGCAATCTCTCTGATTCCCAGTTTCCTAATCTATCATATCTGTTAGGGCTGATTTTAGGTTCAAGTGAAAAAAATGGATTATAGTAATTAGCATATTTGTAAGTGACAGATAAATGGCAAGAATGAATATTAACCCTTTGTGTTAATTTTAAAAACTGTTATGTAAGGGCTTATGTGTTTATCAATTATCACACATGAAGAATCATTTCTGGGAGAGTGGAGATTAAGGTACATAAAAACTATACTATGCTGCCTCCTTTGAAAATGCATATGCACACATATACACATGTAAACATATATAAATGCACACATACTTTCCTCCAAAGGCAGCCCATATGGATTGCTGGACTTGGAGTCAGAAGAATTCAAACTGAATATTTCTTTTGATGGTATTACTCTAGTAAAATCATTGATCTTTTTTATATTTTTCAAGCCACTCATTGCATTTAATCAGCTTTAGTACAGAATTGTTCAGATCTGCATTGGGGGAGGGTGGTCCCCCACCAGAAATTCCTCATATTCAGAAAATCATCCATCCTTTCTATACTTGCTTTTAACAGTGATTCTCAGAGGGTGTATCATAGAACACGAGTAGAGTAAGAATTCTCAATAGGTGTTCTGGGAGATACATGGGACTTAAACTTGCAATTATGTGCCCATATACCAGTTCCCCAACTCTCTGTGGGTACTCAATTTTTCTCAGTAAATAACAACACTATTCTGTGATCCAGAAGAGATTATATCCTACTATACCCAGTATCCTTTCTTTCATATAGCACAGCATCTACAAATATTGCTTTACTTCTTTGTCATGTAATCTTTGGCAAACCGGTGAGGAGGGACTATTAGATTCCCTCTCTGAATAATGTTTTTGAGTTTATAAAATAAAATACAAATGAAATCAATTATACTGAAATACGGTTATCACAATATTAAGCATATTACTTCATGGACTCCTTGTTAAGAATTCTTGAATCATTTTTAATACATAAAATCAGAGTTCAGAGCTAGAAAGGGAGCTTTCAGGTAATTTAATCCAACTTCATTTTACAACTGAGGAAATGAAGACCCTGAGAAACAGAAAAAAATTACCCAAGGTCATAACTATTCAATGGCAGTGAGGACTAGAACTCCTGTGTGTTATTTCACCTACACCATGCTGCCTTCTTTGACAACACATAGTATGGTAGTTATATTAGTGATAATTTTAGTGCCTTTCTGTTCCACTTCAAACTTCATTTCAAGCATTGTACTAATGGATTTTATTAGCACCTATATTTTTTAAAACAAACTTTGAATTGGCATTTAAAAAGAAATAGTTCTCAAAGGTCTCATCTCATCTCTTATGGGTATAAGGAAAATAAGTGAGCCAAATTGTTCTTTTTTATTTTTCTCAATTCAAGAGTCAATTTATTGAAGTGATAATAGATTAAAATGATTTGCTGCCCCTCGTTTTAAAAAGCTCAACATGGGGTTGTGGAGAACTCTCATTCTCTCCTCCCTCCCTTTCTCTCACTGTCTTTTTTTCTGTCACTTTTTGACTATTTTTCTCTTTTTCTGTCTTTCCCTCTTTCATCCCCCTTTTCTCTATCTCTCCTCATAATCAGACTTGTTAAAAATATTTTTAAATAGTGCTATAGTATTGGATATTCTTACATATACCCATGTATTGTAGACAAATGACATATAAAGGTAGATAGAAATAGAGATGATAGAGAGAGTTGCAGGTAGAGAGATACTCACATATTACTAATATAGAAGTCCACATTGACAGAATCATATGAAGCAGCTAGGACCAAACGGTCCTTTCCAGCTTACTATTCTCAGTCTCAAGTCCTGTAGTATATGAATCCATGCCCTCTATCCTCTCTGTTTCCTTCCTTTTGCTCTCACTGCCTTCCTCCTTTCTTTACTCAGTGCAAAACTCTTCCCCAGGTACCTAGCAGTCATTCCTCTAGGTCACACTATCAGCAATTAAGAGTCAGAGTCAATGTTGTCTCTGAGCATCCAGGCTGGCACAAACTGCCTTGTGCTGTGATCCACTTTGCACATGCTGCCACCCTAAGGCAGAGTGGCAGGCTGGCCCGTTAGGCATCCTGGAAAGAGATCCTTACTGTTGTTGGAAACCAAGTGCTACTGTGAGAGATAAATAATCAGCAAATCAGACTAGGCAGACATGCAGGGGCAGGGTCCCAGGTGTGCAAGGAGGGTAGAGAATGACTTGAGAATCACTGAGTTGTACAGGGAAGGAAGACTAGCTGCTTGGAATCCTACAGCTGGTGCATCAGCTTCATCCAGGGATTGTGTAACTTAGCTTTAACTTCATTATGTGCATATTCCCACTGAGCTGTGAAACCTGTGCAATGGAAACCCTGATCCTCAAAGAAACTCTCCATGGTCCTAATTCGGGGGGTGATTTTCTTGGTCAAGAACCTGGCCCTTCCACCTGGGCCTTCTGTCCCACAAAAGCTGATACTGATGACTTCAGGGTAAGTATCCTATCAAAGAGAATTAGGTGTGAATGAATATGTCACTAGGAAGAACAACTCAATGTTGTTCAAACTTTTAGAGCCTCTGCAGTGCTCAGGTTGCCCCAGAATGAGTCACTTGGCAAAGTGGCCCTGTGGAATGTCTCTGGTTAGGAGAATAATAAATTAATCCTAGGGAGCTTCCTGGATCACCTAGAAGTTAAATGATTTACTGAGGATCTCACAGAGAATAAATGTCAGAGGTAGTATTTGCACCTAGATCATCTAATGTTGATAAAACATCCATAAGCAAGAAATTGTTAAATGCACTGGATAGATAGATAGATAGATAGATAGATAGATAGATAGATAGATAGATAGATAGCTGACCTAGATGCAAATACTGCCCTTGACATTTATTCTCTGTGAGACCCTTGGTAATATATATATATATAATATTTTATATATAATATTATATATATATATAATATATATATATATATTTTTTATATATGTGTGTGTGTGTGTATGGGAGCCTTTTGCTCCTTGGAGAAGAGCCACAAAAGATACCCTTGGCTTCTAATTTCTGTAAAGTAATCATTGCATAGAGTCCATGTTGGCCATGCCTCAGCTGAGGACAGAATGACAGAAAGATTTAGTCAACTATATTGTTAAGAATTTCACCACTGGGGAAAGGAATGATAGTTGAACTGGATGTGTAAGAAACAGGATGGTGAAGTGTAAATTGCCTCCAGATAACCTTAAATTTATTCTGTGTGTATTTTGTATGTACTTAATCATGTATACATTGCCTTTGTTGAAAGAATGCTATTCCTTCAGGGTAAAGGCTCTTGCATTTTTGTCTTTACATCTTTATTATATAGCACAGTGCATGAAACATATAGGGCATTTAACAATTTCTTCCTGATGGATGTTTGATCAACTTCAACAGCAGTAACAACAGTGTGTGTGTCAGAAGACAGGTTCAAAGACTGTCTCTGATATTTATTCTCCATGAGGCCCTAGTTAAATCACTTCACTTTTATGCAATTGAGGAAGCTCCCACAGATCTCTCCAATAAATAATAGAAAATTTTATATGCCTTGGTGGGAGGAATTTCTACCTAGAAGAAATCACAGATAATTCTTATATTCAGTCTTTGAAGAGTTTCATATTAGTCGGCCTGTTTATAGTGAGCCCACCCCACTCACAAGAAGAAGTAAGTTCTTAGAGATCAGGGACTATTTTGTTTTACCTTTGTTTAGTTATGCTAATCACAGTTTATGACAGAGAGTAGCCTGTAAATGCTTACTAAATTTATCAGAATTCTCCAACCTGTACTTCCCATCTATCATTACTTTTATTGATATTTTAACTAGAGTAAAAGTACTTGAAGAGATAGGTGGGGAGTATGAAATAGAGTTATCCCTTCCAAATCATGACTTTCTCCATCACAGTTTTGATATATTGTGTCTTAGCAAAATAAATCAAGTGGGAATTTTTGGGGTGAGGGGGAGTTTTAAGGAAGCCTCATCAGACATGTGAAGTTCAGTAGTCTATGTATATATGTATACACACACACACACACACACACACACACACAAACACACACACACACACATATATATGTAGTATAGTCTATGGCTGAATACTTACAGCAGATTTTACAATAAAGTATTGGAAACACCCCACAAAAGTAAAAGAAAAATATCAGACTTCTCTGGTATAAAAGGGAGGACCAAAATTTTTATATGGATACTCTAGATCTCAGGGGTGCCATTCTGCTCCCCCACAATGTGGAAAGGATGACTGTGACTATATGGCATCTGCTCATCCAGAAAAAAATATCTCTGACATCACTTGGAAGAAAGTATAGGTTTGAACATCAGGAAGAATACTCTCCTGTCAAAAGAAAACCCTTTTTACAGTCATGCATGTTTCAGCAAGGCACGGCATTGGCCATGTCAGAAAATGTATATCTCTTTTCTGCATTTTTGGGTTCACCTCTCTGTCTGGTGTGTTTCAGTTTTATTGTTTAGATTCATGTTTTTATCATTGCCTTGACCAGAATACTAAAGAAATAAATAACTTTGAAACATTAAAGAATTCTGATCAATGCAGTAACCAACCACAATACCAGAGGACCAGTGATAAATCATGTTACCTGCTTTCTAGGAGAAATGATAGATTCAGGATGCAAACTGAGCGTTAACATTTTAGGACATGGCCAATGTCCTAATGATTTGTTTTGCTTGACTTTGCAAATTTGTTACAAGGATTTTGTTTCTCTTCTTCTTTCCCGCCCCCCCCCACTCCTGCACCATGGAGGAGGGGGAAGTGGTAGGGAGAGAAAGTAAATGCTTATTAATTGAAACATATATATATATATATATATATATATATATATATATATATATATATATATATATGTATTTGGCAAACAATTAGGGTTAAGTGGCTTGCCCATGGTCACACAGCTAGTAAGTGTCATGTGTCTGAGCCTGGATTTGAAGTCAGGTCCTCCTGATTCCAGGGCCAGTGCTTTATCCACTGCGCCACCTAGCAACCCCAAGAAATATATTTTTTTTAAGTTGAAAAGTAAAAAAAAAAAAGTTACTCTCCTGTCTAAACAGAGGTAAAGGTAAGGCCTAGAAGACATTTGGCTAGTCGAAACCCTTAAAGGATTCATATTTAAATAAAGTTCTAAGATTTTCAAAATACTTTACTCACAACATTTCATGGGTTGACATTTCTAAAGCATTTTGCATTTTCATCTCACTGACAACCTGTTAGTGATGATCTTTTTCATATGCACCTGGGTTGGTCCTCACACATTATATGCAGTATGTCACTGGGACATTATACTTAAACAAAGACATTGTAAGTTTTGAAAACCAGTTGGAAGTTATATACTCTAATGCCACAGACTTGAAGAACTGAGGGTCATCTTCATTCGGTTTGTGGATAACTGAAAGATGAAGTCACATAGTAAGAGTAATAAATAATGTATATGCTGTGCTAGTACCCCTGGAAATGTAAAACAACCTAAATGTAGATCACATGCACATGGATTGATCCCCTCTGGACAATCTGTGGGTGAATATAAATGAGATTTGTCTAGGATGAGAAAGTGTGTCTGAGAAGTGATTTATGCCGTCACTGAGTACTGGCATTCCTTATAAAGATGCTGTGAGGTAGGGATTTTAAGTATCATATTATCTTTTACAGATAAAGAGCCTTTGGTTAAAGGAGAAGTGAAATATCTTGGTTCTAATGGCTAGTAGATATGGGAGATGGGAACTAAACCCAAGTCTCTCTTGTCTCTAAGTTCAAAACTATTTCTAATATGTGGAACTGCTTAAGGTTAAATAATTAAGAGTAATCGTATTTATTGATTGACTTTATATACAGAACCAAGTATTTTTCATAAACAAAAGTAGAACCCATTATCTGAGGATAAATGATATTAGGAGAAAAGTAAATTGTAGTGAATTCATTCATGAAAGAAACTATTTCATAATAAATATTGGGATGGAAATATGATTAAGTTTTTAATCAGGTAAATCAAACTAAAATTATGAAACAAGCTTATTTTTCTTACTTTGATAATATTTATGTAATAAATTAAACTATGCACCATTTTCCAAAAAAAAAAAAACCAAACACATCCTGTTGATTCTTTGTCATTATTTTCTGACAAAATAATTAAAAGAGCACAATACAATATTTCACATTTGACTTCTACAGTAAAATGATAAAGAGGGTCACTGTTCAAAAAATATTTGAAGGCTAAATCAATTTTCCTAAGGTCCTCTCTCTTTTTTTATATTGTATTTATTTATTTTTAATTGAATAGAATTTTATTTTCCAAAACACATGCAAAAACATATCTTACGGGGTGGCTAGATGGCGCAGTGGATAGAGCACCAGCCCTGGAGTCAGGAGTACCTGAGTTCAAATCCGGCCTCAGACACTTAACACTTACTAGCTGTGTGACCCTGGGCAAGTCACTTAACCCCAATTGCCTCACTAAAAAACAAACAAACAAACAAACAAACAAAAAAAAAACCCACATCTTACATCAATTAAAAAAAAAAATTGTGTTCCAACTTCTCTTCCTCCTCTATTCCCAACCCCCACCCACCAAAACTCAAACATTTCAAAATAAGTTATACAGTTTCCTCTTTAACAATTCCGCAATCTGAAGTTTGGGGGTTTTTTTGACTGGTTTCTCTCACAACCAAGCTAATGTGGGAATGTTTTCCATGACTACTCATGTATAACTAAGGTCCTCTCTTAATCCTTTGATATTCAAATCATTATCTTTTGAAGCTCTAAGAGTGAACCAATAATAAACAGTCCTACACGGGGCAGCTAGGTGGCGCAGTGGATAGAGCACCGGCCCTGGATTCAGGAGGACCTGAGTTCAAATCCGGCCTCAGCCACTTAACACTTACTAGCTGTGTGACCTTAGGCAAGTCACTTAACCCCAATTGCCTCACTAAAAAAAAAAATAAAAAAAAATAAATAAACAGTCCTACAAAGAGGTTCACAGATGGTCAGCATTGGCCAGAGATAGACACTAATGTTAAGAAGGGGAAGGAATTTTGTTTGGAAACAAATTTTACAAGTGATCAGTACATTATTTAACATTTTCATGTTATGGCTTTTGTTTGACTGTGAAAACTTATATGGAGGAAGTCCAGTATACACCTGTGTTCAAGCCTCATATATCCTTCTCCTGGACAACTTTGCTAAACTTTTAAGTGTCTCAAATTATTCTTGAAAAGAGTAAGCTATAAAACAGTTGATCTACATTAATAGAAATATCTTTGTCCAATATTTCCTAGACAAAAGAAATTACAGAACCTGATCAAAACAAAGCATGTTTTAATTGTACAAACAGGTTGTAGGGGTCCCTTGTATTAATATTTTAACAGTTTTATTTTTCCTCCTTTTTTATATTTTTCTCATTTCCTCATACACCTCACATCAGGTTAAAAATACAAATTAACTCAAACTAGCCTATTTGTTAAATATGTCTGACAATTTATGCAAAATTACATTACCGAACATCAATTCCCTCCCTCAAAGACTCCTTCTACTATAATCCCAGCCAACTCTACTCACTTTTGCAATCAAACTTATTGTGTTATTTTCATTTAAATTATTATAGTTATGACATCTGCAATTTCCTCCTGTTTATCTACTAGTTTTCTTTACTTGAATATATAGTAGTCATAATATCTTAAAATGGGCAGCTAAGTGGTTGGTTCTGTGAATAAAGGGCTAGGCTAAAGTTTGGTTGTCCTATGTTCAAATTCAACCTCAGACCCTTGCTATCTGTGTGACCTTGAGCAAGTTACTTAACAGACATTTGCCTCAGTTTCCTATCTGCAAAACAGGTATAATAACAGCATCTACCTCCCAGGGCTGTTGTGAAGATCAAATGAAATAATAATTATAAAATGCTTAGCACAGTGCCTGGAACATAGCATGCACTATATAAATGTTAGTTACTATTATTATCAATTGAAAGCTGATAGGGTTGATAGTAATAATCTAATCTATTTTATTCATATTCAAGGTGAGGAAACTGAAGCCCAGAAAGGATCATTTTATTTAAGGTTCTAAATGGTAAACATGTGAGAACTCTAGTATAAATGCCTCCAAATCTACTGCTTACCAACCCTAATTCATAAATATTTATAGGATAGGTATGTGAAGTTTTCAAAGAAAACCTAGCTATGATTTTTAAATGGCTCCAAAGCATTAATAATTAGAGAAATAAGAATGGAAGTAATTCATAGGTTTGACTTCATACCTATCTAATCAGAAAAGATGATGAATAACAAAAATATCACATTTTGGAGGGTTTGTCGTGAAACAGGCTTTCTAAAGAATAATTTTGTCGGAGCTATGATTTATTCAGCCACTCTAGAAAACAATTTATAACAACACCAATAAAAGTTAGTAATCTATGCATACCCTTTGATCCAATTATCTCACTACTAGGCCCCAAAATTTCAAATAAAGAAGAAAAGGACCCATCTCTCTCTTTGTCTCTGTATCTCTCTGTCTCTCTGTCTGTCTGTCTCACTATATGGCTATATGGGTCTTTTCCTTATTTATTTGATATTTGATTTGATAAAGAAATTGATATTATTTGTTAATATTTAATTATTCAATGTTTAATTTGATAATAACCATACACATATATCATGTTTCATTAAGTAATTTCTTAATAGTTGGGTACACCTTTAATCTCTAGTTCTTTACCACCAATAAGAAAACAAACATAGATATGTGTGTATGTGTGTGTATAACCTTTTTTTTTCTTTGTAGTAGGAAGGAACTAGAGACTAAAGGTGTACCCAAATATTAAGAAATTACTAAACAAAACATGGTATATGTGTATAAGCAAATATTATTATGTTATAAGAAATCATGAGATTGATTATTTCAGAGAGCCTTGATAAGAGCTCTATGAATTTATGAAGAACAAAGCAAGAAGAATCAGAACAATTTATACAAAAACGTTATAAAGAAAAAGAGAATTGAAAGACTTGTAAACTCTGACCAATTAAATAATCAGTTATGATTACCAAGGACTGATGAAAAATGCTATTCACCTTTTGACAAACAAGTTATGGGCTCAAGATAGAGAATTAGGTATACATTTTTCAACATAAAGAATGAGAGGGTTTTCTTATCTTGGTATTCATATTTGTTACAAGCCCCTCGTTTCACCTCCACTGTAGGAAAACAAAAAGAAAATAATTAAATGAGGAAAATTGAGGCATCTTTTTAAATATAAAACTATAGAAGGAAGTCCAGAAAGAAATGTAGATAAGCAAAATGTCTTTGAAGGCTACTGGTTCAATTTATACACTTAAAAAGAAAGGCAAGTTATGAAAAAATCTGAAGTTTCATATACAAACCTCTTAATGTTATATGAATGGAAATATCTATTTTCTTTGTTGTTCAAGATCAAATTAAAAATAAATTTTAAAATCTACTGCTCATCTCCTATCATGCTTCTCTGAATTCCTTAAATTCATAATTTTATCATACCATAATAATCTATTTCTGTCAATATGCTACAATTTGCTCAGTCATTTCATTTTTGATGGAAAGAAACTTTTTCTTTTTTTTTGTCTGCCAAAAAATGTGCTTGCTGATGATTAACAACATGTTGCCCAATGGATATTAATGAATTCTTTATGATGGGTGTCTCAGAAATAGCTGCCAAACCTTCTCAGCAAAAATTAGGAACGTTTCCTGATTTTTACAGTACTCAATTATTTCTGGGTTCATCAAATATCTGCAAGTATGGGTAAAGTTTCTCACTAATGAATTTTAAAACTCTTCTATGCTTTCTTTATAAGAAAATATAAAGCCCACAAAAAGTCTAAAGCAAAAAATAAAAAATTCTCAGAAAGAAGTCTTTGGTGATTAGAACTTTGTTACCCAAACTTCACTCTAGTTTAACAAAAAAAGCTTAAGATCTATCAAGAGAAAGACAGCTTTTTGTCTTCAAAGGCAGGATGGGGAGCCTGAATACCAATGAGAAGGCACATAACTGACAAGAATGACCTTGGAAGAACAAAGGAGTACCTGATTTACCTGTCAATGTGGGTCAAACCAAAAATTTACACATGATATCCTTTTCGGTGCCCCAGAAGAGTATCCTTTCCAAATAATACTCCTGATATGGTGAAATATGATTTTCCTCTTTACTAAATGTGATGTGGCCAAGAGAGAAAATTCACCTGATGGATACTGTGTTTTACACTGAAATGCGTGCTTTTATATCAAGTTCCTAGTCTGAAATGACTTAAATGAGTTTGGGTCAAGCTGAAGGTGATTTGCTGCTGGGTATAATCACTGATCTGATAAACACACCCTGAAGGTGTGAAATCAGTGTTGGGAATAGGTGTCCTCCAGTTCCCTTTAGAATGTGGAGTAGGGTAAAGGATGGGAATATAGACTCAGAAATGTAACAGACCTTAATTAATTATCTAGGCTTCATTTAAAAGATGGGTCTTAAACGGAGGGCCAAAGAGATCATTTGGTTTCCCAAAAGTCACTCAGGTGGTAAGAGATATAAATAATATTTGGATAGAGGTAATCATATTCATTTATGTCATCTTAGACTTGCACAGAACTTTGATATTATTTAGTTCATTAACCTAATCTTAATGATGAGGAAACTGAGGTACAGAGAGGACAAATTACTTGCCCAAAGTTACAAAAATAATTAACAACTGAGCAAAGGCTGAAAAATCTCCTGAGCAGAGTTGGCATAATCTTGACTGGAACAAATTTATTTTGAGAAGGTCATGGAGAGAGTAGCAACCTTGAGATGAAGCCCATTAGGGGAGATTTGTTTTTTCTTTCCCTATTAAACATCCCTGTACTAGGAGAAAGTAGATACTTCTCCAAAGTTGTTACCCTGGAACCAAGTGTCATGTCCTCTTTTGGTAAAATCTTTTGATAAATCAGCAGGCATTTATTAAATATGTGCCATGGACAAAAATAGGTTCTACATATACAAAAAACCCAAACAAAACTTTTGTGTATGGTTTTGTAAAAAATATGTTTATAATGACTATCAAAATTTAGGTCATTTCCTTTACAGTGTAGTCAGAGAAGACAGCCCACACAGTTTTATGCAAGAGACAAACCCCCCCCCCCTTTTTTTTTTAAAGGAATCAAGTCACTAACTGCTGGTGGAATTAGGAAAGGCTTCATATAGAAGGTGGTACTTGAGCAGAATTCTGAAGGAAACTAGGGATTCTAAGAAGCAGATGTGAGGAGGGTGTGCATTATTTATATGGGAGAGATCTATTAAAAAGTCATGGAGATAACAAATAAAGTATCAATGTAAGAAGTAGTAAGAAAGAAGTCCAGTTTGGCTGGCATATTGTATGAAGCAGTTCAATGGATAACAAGATTGGAAAAGGTGGGTTGTGAAGAACTTTAAGTGCCAAAGACGAGTTTATGTATTATCTCAGAATTAATAGGTGACCACTGAAGTTCCCTGAACAATACAGTACCATGATTAGATCTCTGATCTAGGAATATCACTTTGGCGGCTATATGAAAGATGAACTAGTGTGAACTTCATGCAGAGAAGGATGTTTGAAGATGATTTTAATAGTATAGGTGGTGTGAGGAGGGCCTAAAAGAGAATAGTGACTATGTTATTAGAGACAAAAGGTCATATGTGCAAGCTGTTGTGGAGACAAAAACTACGGGATTTGGTAAATAAATGGATATGGTGAATGACAAAAGTCAAGGATGGCCCTAAGGTTGTGTTTCTGAGTGCCTGGAATTGAGAACTTTGGAAGATGTGTTGTTGGTGGGGAGACAAAAAATAATGAGACCTATTTTGGATATGTTGAGTTTGAGCTTGCCTACCTCCCATCCTGATGTCAGGATCCTGACATACCCCGGTTAATGCAATTAACTTTTGTATCACATTGCAAGGAATCTTTTCTCATTCATACACCTCCTCCCAGGGGCAGCAATTCATTGGATCATAGAAGTTAGATATGAAGGAGATTTTAAATATCATCTAGTAAACTCTTTCAATTTACAAAGGAGGAAACTGAGCTTCAGAGAAGAGAAGTGATTTATCCCAGGCCACATAGCTAGCAAATGACTCTTTTCCCAGTTTTTCTTGGATCAGAACAATTTTTTCTTTTTTTTTAGTGAGGCAATTGGGGTTAAGTGACTTGCCCAGGGTCACACAGCTAGTAAGTGTTAAGTGTCTGAGGCCAGATTTGAACTCAGGTACTCCTGACTCCAGGGCTGGTGCTCTATCCACTGCGCCACCTAGCTGCCCCTGATCAGAACACTTTTGACAGGCATACCTCTCACTGAACTACCTTATTCTTGAACCCAGGAGGGGACCAGTTAAGCACAGTTCAAACAATGTTGCAGCTGGAAGAGCAGTCCATTTAGATTCATAGAAGTTGGGGAGACATTGGAAGACATTTAATCCAACCTCCTAATTTGACAAGTGTATTTTGTTTTTGCCACATTAAGGATGCATTGTCATCTTATTTTTAAGATGTATAAATAAGGTCCTAAACTAAGGCTCAAAGTGTTTTAGTGAGTTACAAGGGTAGTAAATAAATGGATGACCTAGGAATTAAAAGTATCCTCTTGATTTAACCAAATTTCCCTTTGCTACCAATATACCCATCACATTCTATATTGTTTATTTAAATGTTTGCTTGTTTTAGACTTTCTTTCCTAACGTTGAGTTTTCTTTGACCTCTCTCGGTCGTCTGCCTACTTTTGGTTTTCCCTGTGATCACACAACGTTGGTGTTGTTCATGATCCTTGAGTCCCTGCACCTCGTGACTTGAATGCTCCACCTCCATGCTGATCTTTGTTTTCCTCCCATCTTTCAAGCCTCAGTTCAAATCTCACCTTCAAATAAATACTTTCCTGTTCTTCCAGCTGCGAGTGATTTCCCCTGTAAGATCACTTTCTATATAATCAATAATGCATTTACCTAACAATTTACATATTATATCCCTCATTGATATCCCTCATATGTGATCCTTGAAGGCGCGGAATGATTTTACATTTCTTTGTAACTATAGGACTTACTTAGAAAAGTGCTTGTAACATAGTCAGCACTTACTGAATGCTTTTGATAGCAATTGGTCACATTGTTCTTGGTTCCTACTGAGGCAGTTCCTCTATCCTAGGCATTGATCAATGTACTGCTGCTGATTCATGCAAAATAAAAAGTCACAATTATGTTCAGCACTGGCATTAGTTTAGACAGTCCCATAGATACTGAATGGTAAACAGACCTCATAAGTTTCCATGGTTGAGCCTATAATAATGTATGTATGTCTCTCTTCTCTGTATACGAGCATAGACTTTTAAGAGCTGGAAGTAATGAAAAGGAAACAGGGTCCCAGAGAGATAAAATAACTTGTTTTGAAAACCAGATCTCCTGTTCAGTCATAAACTAGTTGGATTTGCACATGGTGAGGGTAGCATCATGGAGATGAGGTGCTTCAATGAAGAAAGCATGCCTACTTCCCAGGAAATACTCCAAAAATCCTGACTCTGATATTGGTGGGCTGTGTGTGAC
Organism: Dromiciops gliroides; assembly: GCF_019393635.1. Taxonomy (NCBI): domain Eukaryota; kingdom Metazoa; phylum Chordata; class Mammalia; order Microbiotheria; family Microbiotheriidae; genus Dromiciops; species Dromiciops gliroides. Next base: position 148,300,257 of record NC_057866.1, read on the forward strand.
CAATTTCAAGACTATAGTCGATATAGGAATTACTTATTTGAATTTGTGTAGGATGTTTCCACCATCAAGAGTTCCTCATACTGATGAAATAACTGGAACATACCCAAAACAACAACAACAACAAGCACATACATATGTATGTGCATTTGCATGTATGTATATGAATGGCATTGAAGTTCAGTTGTCTTTTTTATAACAGGAATTCAGAATTGTTTAATATGATGAACACTCTAAATATAACTGACCATATTAATAACAAATCAATTAATATTATGTGGTTCAGCTGTCTTAAAACATACCAGGGTTTCTACAATTCAGAAGTTGAGAGGGTTAGCATTCCATACATGGGGAAATTTAAGTGTACAAAGGTATAGGAGAAGAGAAATGGAGTACTGTGTATGAGAAATGTTGATTTTTACAGAAGGCATTAAGATGGAAGAAGACTAGAGGGGCAGGAAGAGGTCCACTTGTGAACGGTTTTAAATACCAATGGGATTAGATATTTCAAGTGAAAGGGAGCTATGGGAATTTGTGCTCACTACTTGCATTCAGTCTTTTCTCACCACTCTAGTGGAGTTATTCTGAATGATGTTAACAATAAACAAATGTTACCAAATCCAAAGGTCCTTTCTTGGGCCTAATCCTCCTTTTTAGTATAGAACTAATAGAATTCCATTCCATGCCTATGTCTATCACCCTTAAAAATAAAATTCCAAAAATTCTAATATCTAAAGTCCTAGTCCATGAAATTCAATTCAGTGCAATGCAACAAGCAATTATTAAGTAGCTACTAAATTCAAAGTTCTGTCTGAGGCACTGGAGTAATAAAAACAAAAGACAACAAAGCAAAAAATAGTTCCTATATTTGTCTCCATCTATTATATTGTGAGGTCCCTGAAAGCTGATGCTCTCTTACATTTTTAGTTGTACCCCTAGTGATTAGTACAGTGCTTTGCCAATAGTAATTTTTTTGTGTGTATACATATATATTGTTCATTTATTCATTTCCAAGAAACTTGTTCTTATATCTCCTAGTTTCCCTCAACACCTAGCTCCAGCCTTATTTCCTACCTAAAGACTTTCCTTAATTCTTTCAAGCTCTTAGTTTCATTGCCTTAAAGTTATCTTAAAGAAATATAATGGTGAATCAAGGGAAATAGATTCAGGTGCAAATTATAGTATAGTATGATAAAATAATGGGATTTAGTAGAAACACAAAGGCCCACCTGGAGATTAATTTAAACTGATTGAATTAAGTGAGAGTGATTGACTGCTGATTACCCTGCTTCAAGTTAACTAGTTTTTAATCACACCTGGCTAGCCCTTAAGAAGGTATTGTTCTCAGAAGCTAAAGACTTTGAATTTAACCAGAGACCACCTTCAAGTCCAGTGAACCTATGGATTTAGATTATGCTAACCAGTCAGTTTGAAACAGTGTGTAAGGACCTCCTATGCTCTGGACTGATAAAAAGCTTCCACACTCAGTTTGAAGAGAGTTCATGATTGAAGCAGGCTTATGACAGAGGACTTGAGGAAGAACCAGACCAGGCTGGAACTCTAGGCTAGATAGGCCTTTTCTTAACTTTAATAAATGCTTAAAGCCCAAAGAGTGGTGCTAAAGCTTCTAATTTAAGGCAACCACACAATTTAGATTTCAAACCTCACAATAGTAAATGACCATAGCAACCTAATATATGATAAACCCAAAGATCAAAGCTTTTGGAAAGAAAACTAATTATTTGACAAAAACTTCTGGAAAAACTGGAAAATAATGTGGCAGAAACTAGGTATAAAACAATATCTCACAGTGTATACCAAAATAAGGTCAAAATGGGTACATGAATTACACATAAAGGATGATACCATAAGCAAATAAAGAGAACATGGAATAGTTTATCTGTCAGATTTATGGACAGGGAAATTATTTAGGAATAAACAAGAAATGAAGAGCATTACAAAATATAAAATATATTATTTTGATAATATAAAATAAATAAAAAATGATTTTACACAAACAAAACCAATGCAACCCAAATTATAAGGAAAAACAGAAAACTGGGTTAAAAGTTTTACAACAAGATAAAGGCCTCAATACTCAACTATATAGAAAAGTAGGTCAAATTTATATATAATAAAAGAAGTTATTCCTCAACTGAAAAATAGTCAAATTATATGATCAAGCAGTTTTAAGTCAAAGAAATCAAAGCTATCTACAATCATATGAAAAAATGTTCTAAATCACTAATTATCAGAGAAATACAAATTAAAACAACTCTGAGGTATCCCTCCATACCTAGAAGAGTAGCTAATAAACCAAAAGAAAAAAAGGAAAATGTTGGATGTTGGAGCTTATGTGGGAAAATTGTGACACTAATGCACTATTACTGGAGTTGTGAATTGAACCAATGATTCTTTTTTGTTTTGTTTTGTTTTTTTCTGTTTTTTCTTGTTTTGTTTTGTTTTTTTTTGCAAGGCAATCAGGGTTAAGTGATTTGCCCAGGGTCACACAGCTTGTAAGTGTCAAGTGTCTGAGGCTGGATTTGAACTCAGGTCCTCCTGAATCTAGGACCTGTGCTTTATCCACTGTGCCACCTAGCTTCCCCTGAACCAATTATTATGAAGAGCATTTTGGAACACTGCTCAACAGCCAATCAAACTGTACATACCCTTTGATATGGAAATATCACTTCTAGATTTATATCCCAAAGACATACAAAAGAAGGCAAAAGGACCTATTTGTACAAAAATATTTGTAGCAGTTCTTTTGTGGTGGCTAAGAATTGGAAAGTGAGGGGATGCCCATGAATTGGGGAATGGCTGAAAAAGTTTTGCTATATGAATGCAATGGAATACTCTTGTGCTGTAAGAAATGATAAGGATGTTCTCAGAAAAACCTGGAAAGGCTTACATGAATTGATGCATAGTGAAGTAAACAGAACCAGGAGAAGTGTATACATTAACAACGATATTGTTCAATGAAGAACTGTGAATGACTTAGCTGTTCTTAGAAATACAATGATCCAAGACAGTCCCAAAGGATGTATGATGAGGCATAATATCTGGCTTCAGAATAAGAACTAACATTGATTGAATATAGGTTGAAAAATACCTTTTTCACTTTCTTTCATTTTTAATTTTGAATCTTCTTATACAAAATGACTAATATGGAAATGTTTTACATAATTGAACATGTATAACCTATATCTGCTTGCTATCTTGGGGAGGGGGGGGTTAAGGGAAGGAGGGATAGAATTTGGATCTCAAAACTTTTAATAAAAGTATTATACATTATCTTATATTTATATAATTTTGAATATATATATTTATATACTTACACAAATGTTGTCTTTCCTGATAGAATGTACACTAAATGAGAATAAGAAATATATATATATAATTTTATACTACATATGTATATGATATATGTCTATATTTCTTAGCCTAACAAATATATATATATACACATATACACATATATATGTATGTGTGTCTATATAGACACACATATATCTGTTTATATGCATGCCTTCATGCAGGCACATGCATACATATGTATGTATGCATGTATGTATGCATGTATGTGTGTATGTATGTCTGTAGATCTTTGTATCAGAAGTGCCTGGCACTTGCTTTAGCTTCATCATAGCTCACTGGGGTTGGGGCAGTTTTCTTTTGTTTTTTAAGTATTTGCATCTGTCAGTGTCTTGAAAACATACTCAAAAATAGTCAACTGTCTCCAGTTTTACCTTCTCTATTATATCCTTCACTGTAGGATAAATTGACATTTCTAAAACACAGAGCTGAAAATGTCATACCCCTCCTCTCCCTCTGTCCCCTCTTAGAAACATTCATTGGCTTCCTAAGAGCAATACATAGGAGAAAATACCAATTTCTCAGTCTGGCATTTAAAGATCTCCATGATCTCCTTTCCAATGTTATCTCCCAGTACTCCCCTTTATTCTCTTTCCATTGAAGTTATACTGGATTGCTGGCTATTCCCTATACTCAACATTCCATTTCCAGCTCTTTTGCTTTGAACAAGTGGTCCTCCTGAATGTCACAAATGCATTTTCCTCTTTTGCTTAGTGAGTTTTCTAGCTTCTTTCAAAGCAGAGCTCAGGTATGACTTCCTACAGTAAGCCTGTCCTAATATACCCAGTTATTTGAAGGCTTTCTCTCTCTGGAAATTATTTCACATTACCTTACATTCTCTTACTTATGTGTATGTTGTATTCACCTGGAGAATATAAGCTCCTTAAAGGCAAGGACCATTTATTTTTCTGCCTGCATATGCAGTTAAGCATATAGTAGGTGCTTAATAAATATTTGTTAAATTGAATTATAGAATGCATATGTTAATGACTAGCCATCAATTTTAATAAAGATTAAAGATAATGTTTATTTTAAATGAGTATTTTCTCAAAAATGTACTGCTACTTATTTAAAAGTTACACATATATGAATAAATTAATTCCTAGATAGATTTTTCAGGACCCTGGAAGTACTCGAAATAAGAAGCATCATTTGCATATTAGTCTCTTATGTAGAAAATTAAATTACAAATGCATTAAGAGGAGGCATTTAACATGGTTTATTCACATGTATATTTGATTTATTATAACTTGGTCCCAGACTACAACTGAAGATTCAAATTACTGATAAGTAACTTGGGCAGCTGGAGCTCAGTGTATTTCTTGAGTTCATTTCACACTTGACCTCCTGGAGGGCAGCAGCAGAATATACAAATATGTGGTGTTCTTACTGGCCCAGGGATAGAGTGTATATTAAAGAGACAGAAAGATGGAGAAATTCAACCAAAAATCTATACTGAATTAACAACTGTGTAGAAAGCCTCATCTATGGGAAGCTTAAAGAGCACTGGGGGTTGAGGGGGAGAAAGAGTCAATTTTATGAACTGAATGTGCTGTAAGGCCCAGAAATTATAGTTCTCCTTAAGATCAGTAAAGCGAGAATTTAACTCTCCTACCATTGCAGTCTAAGTTACATAATTACATTCTTCAGAGTCAACGTTTTCACCTTGGTAGGCATAATAAGGCCATGCAAATGCTAGAGAAAATTCCACATTTCAGCACTCTGCTTCTCCTTCTGGTGATTATAACCAGGCACTGCAGTGAAGCATGTATGAGCCTGACTTTAATTGTTAGTGCTATCTTCTACTGAAACAACAAAACAGCCAACTCTAAGTGTATGAATGTGGAAGTCAGGTGAAATGGACCTGGAGAGAATGCACCTTTAACAGCACACATCATTTGCAAAATGGCCAAAAGACAGAAAGCCCATTGCTACTGAGACCCTTTGTGGAACTGAAAGGAAATGGAAAATATATCACTGAAGACAATAGGATTCTCTTTCTGGATGGGAGTGATGGCAACCTATTAAATAATTCTCAATATGTACAGACTGGTGTGACTATATGCCCTAGGAAAATATGGGAGGAAAAACCTAAATATCTAATCTATTTTATACTAAATCCTTGTGGTTAATCTTTATACACACACACACACACACACACACACACACACACACACACACATATATATATATATATATATATATATATATATAATAAATGTGTTTTGCATAAAGGCTAAAGTGGGAAGGAGGGAGGGAGAGAGAGAGAGAGGTAATGTCTCTAAACAAATACCTTTTTACAAAGTATTTCTATACAAAACATTCCTTAAAAATAAACATAAGTATATTTATATCTTTAGTGTGTTTGACATTATATATGTATACGTAAATATGTGTATATATATATATACATAAATATGTGTGTGTATATGTATATATATATATATATATATATATATATATATATATATATATATATATATATATTTGTTCATTTTTTCCCACACCACTTTAGATAGAAGGTAAAGCCTTGGTCATGGCTAGCTATTTATTTTAATCCCATGATTGAAGAAAGTCAGTAGATGAACAAGGAAATGTTAAAGACAGAACATTAAATCCTGGGTGAGACTATTTATCTTGGATATTTAAGGGGGAGAAAAAGGACCCAAACCATAGTATTTCCATTAGATTATTGAGAGCCACAAACCTTTTGCTTTGGAGTAGATTTGGTTCTTTGATACAGGAGCAACCCCACTTAATATAGAATGCAGAAGGCTGTGACATACCTCATGCTGTGATTCCTTGCAAAGTTACCATGATGTGGGTGGGGCAAATAAACCCAGTTTGGGGAATATAGTCCAGAAAGTATCTCCATAGTCATAGAGATTAGATCTGGGAGGTAACTTACCTCTCATCCAGTACAGAGCTTCTTAAAATTTTTCCACTCACAATCCCTTTTTGCCCAAGAAATTTTTACATGACTCTGGGTATATAGGTATATAAAATAGGTATACAAATGAAATGTTTTCTCCCTTATCCATGTTCTTGGTTGAAAATTGAGGTCTTGGGGCAGCTAGGTGACACAGTGGATAAAAGCACCGACACTGGATTCAGGAGCAGCTGAGTTCCAATCTGGACTTGAACACTTGACACTACCTGTATGACCGTGGGCAAGTCACTTAACCCACATTTTCCCGCCCCCCCCAAAAAAAGTGGGGTTGTCTATGGTAACAATAAAGAGCAGTTTTACCCTGAGGGCATCTTAGGTCCTTACTACCTTTCCTGGGGGTTAGAGGATGAGATTTTAAGAAAAGGCTAATCCATTCAGACATTGCCTATGCTTCAGATAATGATGACTGTTTTAAAGTTCTGCCCCAACATCTGAAGAGCCTATTAGGAAGAGATATAATAAATATTTTAATAGATTATCATTGCACTCAGAATGGAGTATTTAATAGCTTATAATGCAAGGTTGACATATATACACATTTTAGTATTATGTACCTCTATACATTTAAGGAGGAAAGAACATTAACTATTTATTAAGTGTCTCAAAAATATTGTGATTTTTCTAGGTTTACATGTAGATTAAAGAAGACTATTTATTTTTTGGATCCAACTATATGGGAAACTGAAATTCATCCTCTGAAGCAAAAGGAGTCAAATTTCTTTATCCATGTGTACACTCATCGAAAGTTTAAGCAACTTCATTGCTGATCCACAGGCTGGAGAATCAGACTCATTATTATTCTTATGTTAAATCAGCTTTGCCCTGAATGTAAAAGTTAATACCCCAAGAAAAACCGTTGCCAAAATGCAGTTCTAAGGCATTTCTTCCTTTCCCTTAGTCATTAATGAAAAATAGCACTAAAACAATGCTCTTTTGTTGTTTATTCCCGGTGACTTTGCTGGGAGATTGCCTGAAACATTGACAGAAAAAAAAAAGAATACTGAAAAGGTCAGAGACATATGGTGATACCATTCCTGGATAATTAATAGTATCCTCTCAGATCTTGATGTCATAGAAAGGTTTGTAATTTTTTGTAGCTTTCATAACAACATGCAGAGATTAGAAATCTGCCCCCAGTAAATATTTTACCTGGGGTTTCTTGGAAGTGATAATGCAAAGGAACCACAATGGTGCGGATAGGACAAAGATAACTTTATCAGAGATTATTAATTACTTTGTGATACCAAGACACAATTAATAAATAGGTTTGTGACCAAATAACAAGATGTATCATCATCAATAGAAAGTGTTTATTAAGCAGTGATTTTCTACCAGGCAATGTCCCAAGTTCTGTGGATAGAAAGAAAAGCAAAAATAATATTTTTCTCTCAAGGAGCTCATAATATGCAGACACAAATTTATTTACAGGATATATACAGAATAGACAAAAGGTAAACTCAAATATGGAGTGAAGAAGAGAATTAGGAAAGGCCTACTGAAGGAGATTTGAGGTGAGTCTTGAAAGAAACCAGGAAAGCCATTACACAGAGGATCTCACATTAACATAGGAAGCCCCTATAGAGAGTGATTCCCAGAACAATGTGGAGACTTAAAGAGGCTCCATTTTCTAATGGGCTCTTTGTCCTTCTTTCTAGAAGAGGACCAATGATATTGGGAAGGTGTCTTGACTTGCAAGTGAATTGGATTTGAGTGAAGCAGGGCTGTGCAAAGTTATCAACCTCACTCTTTACTCCTGAGCCGTCTGGGTCCTGTTGCAAGATATACATCAGAACAACTGGGGATGGCTCAGGATGCAATGGGAGTGAGAATAGATCCACAAAAGGGGAGGGGGAGAACATGTGAATCATTATGTACTTTCACATCTGGGAGAGCTAGTAACCATTTATTTCACTTCTAGTTGAAAGGTGAATACTCTAATCTCTAAGAGAATAGACAAGAAAAAATATTCTAATTTCTAGAATTAACCTATTTTTAAAAATCGGGTAGAAATTGTACATTTACCCATTTGTAAAGGTGAGAACAAGTAGCATATTAAAGGGTAATGAAGGAGCTACGCTTTTAAGGTTGATAAATTGTTTATCTCACAAACCTCAAGAAACAGGCACAACAATTTGTCGTGGGATCAAAGGATCCTGGTCTAACTTTCACATTTTGCAGATGTAGAAACTGGGTCCCAGAGAGGTCAAGTGACTTGTTTATTATCACATAGTTTATAAATGGAAGACATAGGGTTGGATACCTCTTCTCCTGACTCTAAAACCAGCACTCTTTCCACTTTTCTATGATGCCTTCCATTTCCCTTATTTTACATCTGAAATAACAACAGTTGAAGCAACAACACCATTTGGAATAGAGGATCAGAGAGATGAAATAGTCCAATCAATATCAGAAGCAATCCTCAATCCCAGCTCTTCTGAATTAAAGACCACTGGATTTGAAGTCAGAGGACTCTGGTTCAAATCTCATCTTTGCCACTTATTGCTGACGGGTCTTTGGTTAAGCCACTTTACCTCCTTGTGTCTCAGTTTCCTCAAGATCAAAATGAGGGGATTGGAATTGGTGGCATATGTAATGTAATATGACATGACATGACATGATATACTATACTGTACTATCCTAGCACAGTATATAATAAATATCCTGGGTGTATATCATTGAATGCATGTTGTCTTCCCAATGCATATTTTGAGCTCCTGGAGGGCAAAACCATTTTTATGCTGTTCTTTGTATCCCCAGAACTTGGTATAATAGATGGCCCCTGATAAATACTTAATGAAGGGATGCTTGATGATTATGTTTATGATTATGATTATGATTGTGAATCTTATTATTTGGGCATAAACAATTATTAAATTTTTTTATGGATTCCCTTTCTACTTTACACCTACGATGCTTCTCCACATTCCCCTGTACTGATATCCTAGGAAATTCAATTAAATGGACTTCTGACATACTTAATGAAAGTCAGATACATCCTATTACTCTACTTCTCTGTTTAAATTATTCAAGTATTTTGTCTGACCACTATAAAAATACAATATATTTATTACTCAACTACACTTTCAATTAGGGCTAATCACTAGGATTATACTCAAGTGAGTCATGTTGCCCGAGTAAGGATATTTGAGAGAGAGAGAGAGAGAGAGAGAGAGAGATATCACTAACTACATCCTAGTGACCTGCTTCCAGGCTACTCTCTAGGACTATAAATTGTGGAGACATCGCTGACCAGTTTTGGTAGAGATGGTTGCTTCATTGGGAGTTTCCTATGCCAATCACAAGTATACCCATCCCAAAACAGCTGGTAGCACGATATAAAGGAAAGATTGGAATTGGAATAATTAAAATAAATGACAAAAAAACCCCTGAATTTTAGTCCCAGTCCTCATACTTACCATATACTTTTCTTCTTTTTAAAAAATAGTTTTGCTGGGGAAGCTAGGTGGCACAGTGGATAAAGCCCTGGCCTTGGATTAAGGAGGACCTGAGTTCAAATCTGAGCTCAGACACTTGACATTTACTAGTTGTGTGAACCTGGGCAAATCACTTAACCTCTTTTGCCCTGCTTAAAAGAAAATAGTTTTGCTTTTAAAATTTGTAAAAAAAAAAACAAAAACAAAAACAAAAACAAAAAAGAACATTTATTATTTATATATGTTGACATTTGTTTACAATAATTTTGAGTTATAAATTCACTCCTTAATCCCCTTCCCTCACCCACTGATCAGGAAAGCATTATTGTATCATTTATACATGTAAAAGCATGGAAAACATATTTCCATATTAGGCATATTGCAAAATAGAAAAGCAAGATTTTTTTTTAAGTTAGAAAACTATACCTCAATTTCCACTCAGTGTTCATCATTTCTTTCTCTATAGGTGGATAATATTTTTCATCATGAGTTCTTTGGAATTGACATCAATCATTGTATTAATAAAAATCTATAAGTATTTCATAGTTGATCATCCTTATAACATCACCACTACTAGGTACAAAAATCTGATTCTGCTCACTTAAATTTGCATCTTTTCATATGGATCTTCTCAATTTTTTCTTGAACCATCCCCCTTAACATTTCTTATAGCATAATAGTAGTCTGTCACAAACATATGCCATAAATTGTCCAGCCATTCCCTAATTAATGGACATCCCTTCAATTTTTAATTCTTTGCCACAAAAGAGTTGCTTTAAAGGTTTTTGTACATATAGGTTCTTCTCCTTTGATGTCTTTGGGATACAAACCTAGTAGTGGTGTTACTAGGATAAAAGGTATGAACAGTTTTATAGCCCTTTGGGCATACTCCCAAATTGTTCTCCAGAATGGTTGACCAATTCATAACTCCACCAAAAGTTTGTTAGCATACCTACTTTCCCTCAACCCTTGCAGACATTGTTTTTTTTTTCAGGGCAATGAGGGTTAAGTGACTTGCCCAAGGTTACACAGTTAGTAAGTGTCAAGTGTGTGAGGCTGGATTTGAACTCGGGTCTTCCTGAATCCAGGGCCAGTGCTTTATCCACTGTGCCATTTAGCTATCCCCCCTTGTAGACATTTTTGATAGGTGTAAGGTAGTGCCTAAGAATTATTTTAATTTGTCTTTCTCTAATCAATAGTGATTTACAGGATTTTTCACATGCTTATAAATAGCTTTATTTTCTTCTGACAATTCCCTGTTCATATTCCTTGACAATTTATCAGTTGGGAAATGGCTCTTATTTTTAAAACTTTTCCATAGTTCCTTACTATTTGAGAAGAAGCCCTTATCTATCAGAGCACTTGCTGTAATTTTTTTTTGATATTACTTCATTGTCCATGATACCTTTCATCAAAATGTAGTTTTCCAGATTATCTCTTTTAATTAAGATTATTTTTGCTTTTGCTTTGTCTAAGATCAAAATTGCTACCCCTGACTTTTTTACTTCACTTTAAGTATAATAGATTCTGCTGCAGCCCCTTATTTGAACATTATGTGTCTTTCTGTTTTAAGTGTGTCTCTTATAAACATCCTATTGCAATCTGGTTTCTAATTCATTCTGCTATCTGATTCCAATTTATGCCTTATAGAATATCATATATTAAGCCCTCCACTCCTTTACTGTGGAAGCCTGCTAAATCTTGTGTGACCTTGCCTTTTACTCCATGATATCTGAATTGGCTACTTGCAATATTTTCTGCTTGAACTTGGAGATATGTAATATGGCTATACTATTCTTGGGAGTTTTCATGTTGAGATATAAAGGGAGATGATTGGTGATTATTTAAAGATTTCTATTTTACCCTCTATAAAATATAAGGGAAGTTTTCCTTTGTAATTTCTTAAAATATCACATCCAACCATCTCCCCCTCCCCTTTTTTATTTTAAAAATTATGACTTTCAGGTAGTTTAATAGTTCTTGTTATCTCTCCTCAATCTAATTTCCAACTCAGTTGTTTTCCTGATGAGATATTTCCCATTTTCTTCTACTTTTCATACTTTTGACTCAGTAGTTTTCATATAAATGGTAATTATAACATAAGTGAGAATACTTGAAAATTCTGTTCTGATCTCTTAAATTTTTTAAAGATCCCACATGTATTTTGTTTATACTATTGATATGTATGCTTTTTTAATAAAGGCTTAAAATATAAAGAAACACATACCATCTCAGGCTCCATTGGAAGGAATTTAATTTCATGACTTAATATTTGAAAAAATCCTTTTAGACTTTAGACATGGATTTTAAAGAATCATATTCTGAACATAACAGAATTCAAAGAAAACTCAGAAGTCCTAAGTCTAGCTCTTATTTGAAAAAAATAATATTAAGTATCACATTCAAACATTATATCACCAAAAACAGACTATTCTACTTTGGGATTGCTATAAATTGTTAAGAATTTTATTCTTAATTTGAATTTAAATCTTTGAATCTTTAACTTTTACCCATTGTTCTTAGTTATTCCTTCTGGGGTCTAACGCATGGGGACCTTGCAGACAAATGAAGACAACTGATGTTCTCTGGAAGACATTATTCCTTGAGACTCAATGTCCCCAATTTCTTTTGCTGATCCTCTTGTGACATGTTCTCATGTACCTTTACTGTCTTGGTCTCTCTCTCAGAAATATCCTTTGTCAACAACCTTCCTAAAATGTTGCCTCAGACCTGAAAACATATACTATTCTCTAGAGGTGTCTTGACCTAACTCTGACTAGTGCATGTCCTTATTCTGGACACTCTAAATGCAGCTTAAAATTATGTCAGCTGTAGGTATTGTTTGTTTATATATGTTTCATTGTATGAGAATAAATTCCAGCAGCATAGGGATTGAGCCATTTTCCATCTTTTTTATCCCTTGAGGTTTTCATAGTACTTTGTACATATTGAGAAATTAATAAATGCTGAATCAAAGTTATATGACTCTCAGACATGTATATGTGTTCGTGTGCTCTTCACAAGTATATATCTGCATATATACATGTATACAAACTTATGTGTGTTATTGTATATGTGAGTAAGGGTGCAGAGAGCTCAATTGATATGTCTGTAGTTACATGTCTGGTCAGTACAACAGTCAGCATTTATCTTGGGTTTTCTTATTCAAACTAGTCCTCTTTTCATTGTATCATGTTGCTTTTCCTAGATAGAAAATCCCTTGCAGTAAATTTAAGACATGGGAAATAGTTAAAGGTAATTATCTATAGTTGTAGGTTCTTTGACAGTAGCACCCTCTTAATTTAGGTTCAATGTTGGGACAAAATGAGGAACTTCTGATTCATTGAACAAAGTAGGTTTATTTTGTCCAAACATCGCAGAACTATGCAACAAAGATATAGTGACACAACTTTTCTGAATGCAGTTCCCCCTCTCCTCAAATCTCCAGTTGACCTGCATCTATTCAATAAATCATCCATGTTTGGCAACTCACAATGTCTTGGGTAACCACCAAATCTGAGAGAAATCAACTCAATATTCTGGGGCCATTTGTGACGCCTGCCTCCAGGCCCCAAAGCTGCCAGGAAATCTGGAGTCAGTCAAGTTGTGTGAGCTCAGGAAGCTGCATAGGAAATATTGATCCCATTATACATACATACTTACATAATACATATATACATGTATGTGTGTATATGTATATACATATATATATGTATATATGTATAATTTAACTCTTCCAAATACAAAATGTTTTGGCCCATATGGCCAGATCCTATAATTAAACAAGAAAGGAACCTTAGAAATGATCTAGTTCAATACCTTCATTTTACAGATGAGGAAAATTAGATCCTGGAATTGCGCAAAGTCACAGACTGAGCTACAGAATTAAGTTCAAATCCTGCCAAATATAGTGCCTTATAGTCATTGGCAAGTCACTTAACCTTTCCATGTCTCAGTAATCCTTCAAGACTACAGATTCAAGATGAGTTGCTAATCTTTATCCATGGAGGGAGTTTTCATTTGATTGTTAATTCTATAAAAGCAGAGTCTGTATTTGGTCTCTTTTTGTATCTATCTCCTTATAATATTGTCTAGAACATAGTAGGTACTTGATAAATGTTTATTAATGTATGGATTGATGAAATCATGGGCTTGGGCCAAAAAAAAAAAAGACTATAGAAATGAAATATTTTTAACAAATTTAATAGAATTAAGTAATTCATACTATGTATATATGTACATGTGTATATAATGTATGTATGTATGTCTGTATAGATATATAGATATATAATCTTTTCAAGTATGAAAAGGTAAAAGCTTAGTTTTTAAATTTTGTTTTGTTTTTTATTTGTATTCTCTCAACCATAATTTCAGTTTACTCTTATACTAGAATGCCGGAAGGTATAAGTGGAACATTTAGAAATGATCTATAGGAAGCCTGGAAAACTTGAATGCCTTTGTGCTTTGTACACTAATCCACTATGTCAGATTATCAATGTCATCTGTGAAATGCCATAGATGTGACAACAGAGTAATTGCACAGTGACCAGGAAAGAGTGCAGCTGAATTAATGCAGGTTATCAAGTAATTAAAAATTGCTACAAGGTGGATGAAACAAGGTCACAAAAGAAAAGGGAGGGGATAGGGTTAGCCTTAGTAAGTTAGAAGGTCACCTATTCCTCTAAAATTAGAGGGAAGGAGAAGCAAAGACACAGAGTTTGTGAGGACTAGAGTTGAGAGTGTGCATACCAGATGCTCTTAATCCTTTCAAATAATTCATATTTGAGGTTCTCTACAGAGACTGCCCCAGCCCAAATATCTTTGCCAGATACCTCAGAGTGAGAAGTAAGGTGTGGAGAAATGTCAAACTAGACTTCCCTTTTGTGTGATCCCAAGCATTATTATATAAGCATTAATTACATTTCTGGCAGAAAAAAGCTACTATTCATACCTAATCATTGAGAATCCTAGGATTAAAACCTATAAATAATTAAACAATACTATAAAATTAAGCATATAACTGTATCGTGCAGTGGTTTTATCAATATGATTGTTGATAAAATGGATAGAAAATATATAGGCCTTAGAAGGACCTAGTTTCCAATTCTTCCTCTTATGCTTGGTTGAACCACAGAAAATTTTATTTCACATCTTTGTAACTCAGGTAACTCTTTTGACAAATTCTACCAAGTCACAGATAAACTGTAACCTACAATGGAAAGGAAAAGTTCCCTTAGCTCAAGAAATTACAAATATTTCATCTGTATGTATATGTATGTGTGCATGTGCATGTGAATGTGTGCTTGAACTCTAGTGTAAAAAGAATTTAGCTTGACAATTAGTACCTGCCCTTAAGTTGCAAAAGAATCCCTTAGGTCGGGATTTTTCTAGAGTAAATAAGAAAGTATGTATAAAACACTTTACAACCTATAACTTTCTTTTATAAACATGCTATTTATTATTATAACTGTTGTTTGTAAGTCTATTTCATTAAAAACTCATAAACTGGTAAAAAATGATGACACTATGATAATTCATGAGTTAATTAGTATTATTAGATGCCTTTTAGCTCAATAAAAGAACACATCCACAGCCCAAGAAGAAATTCAAACTTGAAGCAGAATTGCAGTAGCTAAAACAAACAGACAAAGAAAGAAGGAATTGCAAATTTAGAGACAACTTCACTGCAAATGTTCATATGGACTATTTGTATCTGACCCATGGTAGAGATTTCCAAGCTCCTGTTGGTTTGATAAGTCACAATCAGACACACTCTACCTTGACCTCATCATAGTAATGTCATTTTGATCCCCTTTGAGCTCGGAAGACAACCAACAACCACTGTCTGTCTCTCGTCTCTCTTTCTATCTTTGTCTGTGTGTGTGTGTGTGTGTGTGTGTGTGTGTGTGTGTCTTTTGTGAAATTTTTAGAAGGTAGGTTTAAATAAAAGGAATAGAGCATAAAGTTTCAGAAAGTATACAGTAAGTCAAAAAAAGCAAGTTAGAGAGGCATTTAAAACGGTAGCAAATATGTTAAGTAGTATTTCTTAAGCCCCCACTATGTGCTTGATGCTGCTAAAAGCTATGAACACATTTATAAATGAACCAGGTTCTGATCTCATTGTCACATTCCCATCTTTGCTTTCTGGATTAATAACAACGATGTGGTGAAATCTATGAAGATCTTTTTCTTTTCCTTTCTTTTCTTTTCTTTTCTTTTCTTTTCTTTTCTTTTCTTTTCTTTTCTTTTTTGCAGGGCAATAGGGATTAAGTGACTTGCCCAAGGTCACACAGCTAGTAAGTGTTAAGTGTCTCAGGCTGGATTTGAACTCAGGTACTCCTGAATCCAGGGCCGGTACTTTATCCACTGAGCCACCTAGCTGCCCCCTGAAGATCTTTTTCTGATCATGCTCCCCCCACCCCTCCTTGTGAAATTTTACTCAGGGTTTATGTCAGACATTGAGTTATCAAGTTTTGGACTATATCTGTATATGCTCACATGTGGTCAAGTATGGTGAGACCTAAAGAGTTATATTGTCATTAATTGTTAGAATAGTATAACACATAATCACTTGGAATCACTGAAGATTTCAGAAAGTTAATTTATGAAAAAAAAGTTTTTAACTTCAACTGTTACAGAATGAGAAGCAAAACACTTGAATATAAATTAAAGGAAAGTTTTTTTAAAAAGGGAGAAAATACCACTGAAATTTTGTCTGTAGTAAGATATTCTAACCAGTTGCTGGGGGGAAAAGAGATTTTTTTAAAAGATATATTCTTTGGGTACTTCCTTTTCTTCCAAATTCAGAATATATTAAGCAGGCTTATCTATTTTTAAACTCTTGATAAGGTAAGTCTCACAAATAATTTTTAAATTAAAAAGAGAATATGCTTAAATGTCTGATGTGAGTTTGTTGCAATGAGTTTAAATTAGTGCTTTATAATTTAAAGAAATAATGCTAAAAATAGAGTGGGGGGGTTAAATGATGGTCAGACCCTGTGCTTTGCTGATATATATTCAACATGTGAGGAATATTTAGATGGACTCCATGAAGGATGTATCACACCGTCTTATAACTTATTTTCTTTCTGTTTTTTTTCCTTGCTTGCCCTATTAGTTAAAAAAATTGAACATGATGTACTTCTAATAGATATATATTTATGAAATATATAGGTATACATGTTATCATGTAAATATATATTTGTTATTCATGTTATGGTACATACACAGAATGAAAAGTCAAAAAGGAAAAAATAAAGTTGAAATAGTTTAAAATAATTTTATTTAAAAATGGTACAGAAAACCTTTGCCCTCACTTAAATATTAGTGAAATTAATTTTATCAATAAATATTATCCTTTACAGTCTTTAATACTTTTTAATACTGAGTTACTTCTAAGTGCATTTTTTTTCAATACTATATTTTAATGGTTATCATACCTGATAAACTATTGGCCAATCATTAGCATTTATTATTTGACTACTATGTGCTAGGCACTGTGCTAAATTCAGGGAATAAGCAAGAAAGCAAGAAAATCAGTCTCAATTTTGAAGGAGTTCACATGAAATAACATTGTTGTTGCTCATTATTCTATGGTACTAATTTTTTAATATCATTAACCATCATTGCTGTTGCTTCCTAATATAATTGACAAAAAAGCTTGTACTTAAACAGAGGAGAAGCATTAGTTATGCCATTTTTCTTAATTGTTCTTAATTTTTCAAGTGACTAACATTAAAAAACTTCAAATATATATTATATTTATAATTATGAATATTTTAAAGGTAATTTATACTTTTATGAGGGTTAGGTTTGTTAATATAGGTAATAGAGTATATGAATTCACATTTAACTGGGGACATATAAAATGCAGCATGATATAATTTCCAGGAAAGAAACGAATGAAGGACACCATTCTCAACAAATCCACATGGTGCAACTGCCACTGTTTCTTCAGGATACTTTAGGGTAGAATGTATGGTATGTGAATTGATGGACTAAATGAAGCTTGTACAGTTAACTTGTACATTAAATATTAGTTAATATTTAGTATTATTAAGTAAGTGAAAATGAGTTAAAATATAAGCCTACAACCTGGTTATGTGCACAACGCTGATGTTGATCATGAAAGTTGCACAGAATGGACAACATGGATGGGTTGAAATCTGTCTCATTTTAGCAAATACCCAAATTCATAAATCACATCATCATCACATTTATATAGGTTTTTTAAAGTTTTTCAAAGTGCTTAACATGTTATCCCATTTATTTTTCACAGTAACCATGTGAGGTAGATGCAATTATAACCCTGTTTTATAGCTAAGAAAACTGAGATTAAGAAAGGTTAAGTGACTTGACTAGAGTCACATAGTATTTGAGGGAATCTTATACTTTACCATTTCCTTTAACTCAGATGTCATGGAATCACTATGACATTTCCAACAAATTGTCACCAGACATTCCACTTTTTCATGGTTTTAATATTTAGGAAGAATTTTTTTTCTCTCTCTGATTCATGCTGATGCCTGACTTTTTTCCATATGATACTCCTGCTTCTACCGTCTGGTTTCAGACAGAGTTCCCCTTCCATATCATAGCATTTAAATACTTGATCAAAGATATTATTTCCCTATAAATAAGAAAAATCTTTTCCCCAGGCTTTTAAACATTCCTTCAACAGATATGATAGATGTTGAGTCTGTTGAATTAAAATATCAGTTAATTGGCAATTGAGGGAACCATAAGGTACCATGAGAATTTTTTTAAAGTTTCAATTATAAAACATTAAACTAAACTACATCCTAGTTTTGGAGAAAAAAGGTAAATTTTGGAAACATTTGTGAGTCACTTGTAATGTTTTTTTAAAAGAAATTAATGTTTAATAAGCAAATGACATTTAAAACCATGAAAATAAACATATAGTAGAAATAAATTAAATTGTAGAAAGTCAGAAAGAGGTCACCAAAGTCTAGGGAAGAAATAGGACAAACCCCGATTTGTGGCTGCCAATATATGTTACGATCACTTTTATGGATATAAGGAGTGATATTACTAATGGAAATTATTAATAGAAATAATTGATAATTAGATGGAGTAGTAGCATATGTTGTCTTCAATCAAGCAAACTATTAGCATTAAGTCCCTGTAATTCATACAAAGCAGCAATTCTTCAAAAAGAAGTACTAAAAGTGTGACTTTCCCAGGGTCATACAATTAAGATATATTAGAGATGAGACTTCAATTAATGCCTTTCTAATAATTAATAATCATTTATTAATAATCCTCTATAGAAATTATTTCAGAATTACATTGAGATTCATTACACAAAAATTGAGTAAATACGTGCAATTTTTTTCTTATAATGGGGTAAAGGGAAGCTAGGTGGTACAGTGAATAAAGCACCAGTCCTGGATTCAGGAGGACCTGAGTTCAAATTCAGCCTCAGACACTGGACACTTACTAATTGTGTGACCATGGGCAAGTCACTTAACCCTCATTGCCCATCAAAAAAGAGAGATAGAGATTTTATAATGGGGTAATAATTTTGGATTCAGAGGGACTTTAGAGCCCCTTACTTCATAAGTGAAGAATCTGAGCCAGAGAGAGGAAGTCACTAATTTAGAGTCAGTCACACAATATGTGGCAGAGATAGGATTTGAACTCATGTCCTTTGCCAGTATTCATTCTCTTGTATGACACAGTACAACCTCTCTTCTCAGTTATTGTACTTGGTAGCAGATATAAAATGAAAAACATTTTAAAGATTTATTTATTTATGCAAGTTTTTTAAATAGTAGAGAAGGATTAGACTGTTTTTTGAGAGTAGTGACTGTCTTTTACTTTTGTATCACTAGGATTAGTTGAATTCCTGGCATATAGTATGCACTTAATAAATGCTTATTGAGTTTGGTCAACTAGGTGGTGCAGAGGAAAGAGTGCTAGGCCTAGATTCAGGAAGATTTATTTTCCTAAGTTCAAATGTGGCCTCAGAATTTTACTAGCTGTGTGACCCTGGGCAAGTAATTTAATCCCATTTGCCTCAACTGTTAAATGAGCTAGAGAAGGAAATGACAAACTATTCCAGTATATTTGCCAAGAAAATCCCAAAAAGGGTCACATAGAGTCAGACTGAACAACAGCAATTGACTATTAAATGTGAGGGAATGTTCAATGTAATAAAACCAACCACCATTATAATTGACAACCTATGCATAAACTTTTCCTTTGTGTGTAGAGCACATCTGTACATTTCCCTTCAGAATATATAAAACTAAGAGAAAATATTAGTATATGTATCAGCAAATCAACTATCATTATTAGAATACTGTCAGCTTGCTTTTCAAGGGGAAAAATATATAGACACTTACTAGATGAGTGACCCTGCACAAGTCATCTTAACCCTATTTGCCTCAGTTTCCTCATCCTAGTAAGTGTCTGAGGCCAGATTTCAATGCAGAATGAAGAGTCTTCATGACTACAGGTCTAGTACTCTTTCCACTGTGTCACATATTTGAACAGAATTAAGATAAGCTGAATTCAAATTTAGTCTCTGACACTTACCAGTTGTTCAGTTCTGGTTAAGACATTTAACCTCTTTGCCTTAGTTGCTCATCTGTAATTACATGTCCATGTTATCCTGAAGGGGTTAAAAAACAAAACAAAACAAAAAACAAAAATTAAAATAAAACACTCCTCAGAGCCAGGAATTTTCTCTGGATGTCTCTCACTCCTGGAATGCAGTCTCTCCACTTTTCCATTTATTGACTTCCCTGACTTCCATTAAGTTCCCACTAAAATCCCATAAAGCATGAGCATTATGTTATGTACTTCAAAGAAATCAGCCAGAATGATTAAACTGCTAAATAAAGGTTTATTGATTGATTTAAAAATGGGGATAATAATAATTCTTACGTCCCAAGGTTGTTGGAATAATATAACAAAACAATAGTCACAAGGTGTTTTGCAAACCTTAGAGCACTGACTTGTAGCTTTTAGTATGAAGATGACACATGACTTACATAAACTTATAGTTTCGTATGAATAATAGTCATGCTTTTATTTTTTATTATTTTTGTGAGGCAATTGGGGTTAAGTGACTTGTCTAAGGTCACACAGCTAGTAAATGTTAAGTGTCTGAGGCTAGATTTGAACTCAGGTCCATCTGACTTCAGGGCTGGTGCTCTATCCACTGCTCCACCTAGCTGCCCCAATAGTCATGCTTTAAAAAAAAATAGTAACAATTGAAAGGATTTTTCATCCATTTCAGTACATAAATGATGTTAATTCCTCTTTAATATGAAATCCAACACAAATTCAAAGTAACAACATAATTATCATTTAAAATCAAGACCTATCCCCCATTCATGTTTATTCAAATTATTAATTATCCATTTAAGCTCATTATTATTCATTTTGTTTACATTGCTAAAAATGACTCAATAAAGATCATTTTGTTTACTGATAGCAATAAGAAATGTTGATGAGTAGACTCTAAAGAATCAAATGACAAAAGAAACTAGCACAATTAGTGGTAATGCTAAGTAACTAAGTGCTAATTGTGGAAATTCTGCTGGTTACTGGGTTGAAGGCTAGAAGGCATCCTGCTCACTGTACCATTTTATACATAGTGTTTCTAACAGATGATCATATCATATCATAGGACATCTAACAGGCATCCATAAGCTTCATTTCATTTATTTATTTATTTAGGACATGTTCTGGAGTGAGGAAAGACAATGTCATCAAAACTAAAATGTCAATGAGAAACAAGCTGAGCCTAGGAATCCTTTTCTGCTTTTGTATTCTAAGATGCTCTTTGTATTAGTATTAGCAATGGCAGGCCTCTTTCCTCACAGTGGTACATGAATGAGCCATGTATCCCATATCATTTCAAAGTTTGGCAGCCTGTAATCATTTGCTAATAAATGAAGACATCTTTCAACATGCAGTTGGATGCCAATAGCAATTGGGTATCTTCCATGTTTATGTTATTCCATTCCATTTACAGCTGCAGTTGTCACACAGACATGAAAAAAAAATTCTGATGTTTGGCAAGAAATACACACATGTCCTGCAAAGTAAAGTAATGTAATCTAGTAACTGTGAGATTTAAAATTGGATATTAGATCATAAATCTCCCCTACTTAACCTTTCCCTTAATTTATCTCCCAAACTAGTAAATGGAAGCAGGTTTTGGTTTTCTAGATAGACCTTTTTATTTATAGTTATGATAGTCACAAGGTGATGTTGGTTAGAAGGATAGGAAAGTAGAAACACAATACAAATCGTCTTAAATCTAAGCTTAGTCTATATTCCTTATAACAACTCACCAAACCGACAAGGCCACCAACCGACAAGGCCACCTTTGGAGAGAGAGTCCGTGCCGCGCCGTCAGGAGTCCCGCCAAGCAGGCAAAAAAAGGCCTCTCTCCTTTTCTCCACCCCGGAAGTCCAAAAAACCCGGCAGGCAGTCTGACATGCGCAGCAGGCGCACTGTACCTGGCAGGCAGTCTGACATGCGCAGCAGGCGGACTGTACCCGGCAGGCAGTCTGACATGCGCAGCAGGCGGACTGTTCATCTCCTCCCCAAAAGGGTGGTCCTTGAAAAACTGGCGTCTTTCAGTTATCCTAACCGACTGTTAAAAACTTTCATATTTTACCACATTTCCCCCCTTTGCTTCCTCAAGAAACGGAATGTTTCCTTGATGGAACAGTAAAAAGAATATAATAACTTTTGCTGACTAATAATATGCGAACAACAATACAGAAAAGGAAGAGAGGAAAGTTTTGTCCAGAGGGGCGATTTTTTTTTTTTCCTCATGAACCGACGCTTTGACATTAGTCTTGCAAAGGGAGAGCCTCTGCAGAGAGTACATGTTACAGATAGTATATAACAGAAAGGAGATAGTAAAAGCTAATAAAGCAAAACAGTTCATATAAAGTCTCTGAGTTCTCTTGTCTTCTTGAAGTGGTAAGATGTCATCAGGAGGAAACTGGATTCTGGTCTGGAAAACTGGATTCTGGACTCTGGTCTGGATTCTGGATTCTGGTCTGGATTCTGGACTCTGGACTCTGGTCTGGAAAGCTGGATTATCTTCTTTAACTGTTTGAATTGCTGTATTTTTAAAACCTTAGCATAGCATTGTCAATGATCAAATTAATAAATTCCATTACATTCCCTCCTTTATATGGTTAGACTTGTAATAGAGGGTTGAGGTAGTTATGCAATGTGTAACACTTTTTACCACCATGTGTCTGGATCAAAGCCAAATTTAGTATGTGTTCATGACACCTGAAAATGTTATGGAAAGGTTATCATACCATATCTCATGGTTCTGAGACAGCCAGTGATTGTGCTAGGCCACAGGTGAATTCAACTGAGTGAGATAAAAAGATAAATAAGTTCAGTTAAATTAGGTTAAATTAGGAGGGAGAGAGGATGAATACTGGACTGTGCCTAGTAATTGTGCTCTACATAGTCACCATCATAAGCAAACCATGGACTTACGTATACCTGTCTCTCCTTTTGTTGCACATATATTCTCTCCAGGGCCTGCGTCAGAGTTCACAGCAAGTTAGTCTCTGAAATGATAAGTTTCCATATTTCTGAAATCTCATTAATTTCACCAAAGACAATATGATGGTAAAAATGTGTGCTATGCTGCATAACTGAGAATATATTAGTGATATATACAATAATTCCAAACCATACCCAGAGTATAATGACATATAAATAATAAACGAATGTAAATAGCTGATTATATTAGACATTGTTACATAATCTTCTTTTAGACATTATTACATAATCTTCTTTTAGCAAGTAGACCACAACAAAACTCATTAGAACTCATGGTTCTCTCAAAAAGAAAGAGTAAATAAAAAAAAAGAAGAATTCTGGTAGCTTCTGAGGCCCGATAGCCTCACCCACAGCATATACTTAAAATGTCTTTGAATAATCACTTAGTTTACAAAATTTAGTTTTAAAGAAAAGCAAAAGAAACAAAAGTAAAAAAAAACCAAAGCAAAACCAAAAATAAAAAATAAAAAGCAAAAGATTCGCTAAGCACCCTTTTGTGCTCTTAAAGAACTTAAAGGTGCAGTCAATTCCAGGTCTTTTCAGTGCCTTTCAAAAGTCAAAACAAAAACAAAAAAAAACCAAAAAAAAATAAAATCCTTAGTCGTATGAACTATGGATGTGGTATTAAAAGGTATTTCAATTGCAGGCATAAAATTTCTACTTATATTAAACGTATTTTCCCAAAGATTCTCACGTATACTATTATACAAAAAACTTTTTGCTGCCTGAATGAGGAAAAAACCAATAATGTTATGAAGGACCATTGAGTAAACTATTCCTCTAAGTCGGGATGTTATGCTGTCCCAATACATTCCGATGAGAAAAATCAAAGGGATAGTAGAATATTCGAGCATCTTGCCCTTTAAACTGGGCTGGCTTTTCTGTTTAAAGCAAGACTCTTAGAGGCTTAAAGTCTTTAAGGGAGATTAGACAAAGGGAAAGTCCGTGGGGGGGGGGTAATTTGGAAAATCCACCGAATTGGCCGGCTTATGGCCAAACTAGGGAGGGTGGGAGGGTCCTTAAGGTCCCTTCGGGGTCGCCAAACTGTGAGATTTAAAATTGGATATTAGATCATAAATCTCCCCTACTTAACCTTTCCCTTAATTTATCTCCCAAACTAGTAAATGGAAGCAGGTTTTGGTTTTCTAGATAGACCTTTTTATTTATAGTTATGATAGTCACAAGGTGATGTTGGTTAGAAGGATAGGAAAGTAGAAACACAATACAAATCGTCTTAAATCTAAGCTTAGTCTATATTCCTTATAACAACTCACCAAACCGACAAGGCCACCAACCGACAAGGCCACCTTTGGAGAGAGAGTCCGTGCCGCGCCGTCAGGAGTCCCGCCAAGCAGGCAAAAAAAGGCCTCTCTCCTTTTCTCCACCCCGGAAGTCCAAAAAACCCGGCAGGCAGTCTGACATGCGCAGCAGGCGCACTGTACCTGGCAGGCAGTCTGACATGCGCAGCAGGCGGACTGTACCCGGCAGGCAGTCTGACATGCGCAGCAGGCGGACTGTTCATCTCCTCCCCAAAAGGGTGGTCCTTGAAAAACTGGCGTCTTTCAGTTATCCTAACCGACTGTTAAAAACTTTCATATTTTACCACATAACCAAATGTGAATATTGCTTAAAGGATATATATATATATATATATACATATATATATATATATATAGAGAGAGAGAGAGAGAGAGAGAGAGAGAGAATGTATTTGGAAATATTTAGGTTGGTAAATTACAGGGAAAATAATAACTTTCAGTGTGTTGAGTACTGAGCATGTTCAGACAGAAATAGCCACAAAAATAAGCACTCAACTTAGACAAATGACTAATTACAAATAAACTAATACATACATGATCTTTGAAATATGTTCTGTGTGTCACTGCGAATATCAGCCAAAATGATAAAAAAAAGCATAATAAGCCAAAAGCCATTGATGTATGCTCTTGAAATTCAACATGGGTACATAATGCCCTGATGGAAAAACAACCTGAAGCAGGATAAAACACAAATTCCAAATATTAAGCTAACAATAAATCTGTTCTGTTAACCTGAAAACCACCCTACCTAAAATTCACAAATAAAACAACTAATGCCTTGAATTTATTTGCACACAGATAATTTCTTAAAAAAAGAAACCAGATCCCTTCCCAAAATCCCATAGGTATATGAAATGATGGGTTATCAACTTGTAAATAAAGAAAATATACATGGATATAGTAGTATTGCACCAAACAAGATGAATACAAAGAATTTAGAGAAGTATGGGGGAACATATGAAAAGATTCAGAGTAACGTAAGCAGAAATAGAAATACAGTATATGTAATGACACAGTTTACTCACTTTCTTTGCAGTCTGAGGACATTATGATTGTGGAGTATTACACATACTATCATACTTGTTTTCTGTGTTGCTTAGTTTTGCTGAATTGATTTTTATTATCTCTATAAAGTAAATGGCTAGTTGGTTGTAGGGTTGAATATATTCAGAAATAAAGGTCATATGAAAACAAAGCATATCAATAATTTTAAAAATGTGTGAAATTAATAAAATAAGAACTAGTAAGCACTCCCTTTTCATCTTTCCTTCTTAGAATGTCTTCAAAAGATATCTAAGGTTCTGCTTTTTATAGCAGGCCTTACCTAGTGCCTCTTGAGGTTAATGTCCTCTCTTTGTTGAATTTATTTTAACTTAATTTGGGTGAATTTTTTAAGTATATGAATATATGCCCAGTAGAAATTAAGTTCTTAAAAAACAAAAACAAAAAAATCTTTGTACTGCAAGTACTTACAGCAATGCATTGGACATAGCAGTTGCTTAGTAAAGGTTTCTTGAATTGTGTCAATTGATTATCAACAGGTTATTTTCAAAATGTTCCATTTCAATTAAAAGAAAAATTTTCTAAACTTCTTGTAGGGATTGCAATAGTAGTGTTTTGGAAGTGGATAGAGTGTTGGACTTTAAATTGGAAACATCTTTAAATACTGCTTCTGGCATTTACTGAATCATGCTTAAGTCACTTCAATTTTCTAATCCTCAATTTCCAAATCTATAAAATGGAGTCAATAAAATATGAGGCACTTACACCCATAATTTTTGTGAGTTTCAAAAGATATTACATGTGAAAAATGCTATGCAAACTTTTGAATACTATCTAAATTTCAGTTTTTATTATGATATTATATAAACTGAGAGATTCAGTTAATTAAAAATATTTCTAATCTTCAAAATATTTGGTATTGTGTAAAAAAGTGCCTATGTATGTTGCTTAATACTGCAGTTTTACCCTTCTAATGTTTAATATTGTGTACAGAGATATTTAGGTAATCTCAATTGCCCTGAATAATTCAATAAAGAGAAATGCTTCATATGAGAGCTAGATTTTTTCAGAATTACAGATATCATTCATACACACATATACACACATACACATGCATGTGAATACAGAATAGTTTAACTAGGATGGTTATTATATATGTATATAATGCAAATGTTATATCCATATATCATTCATATGCATATATGGATATAATATATATATGAATCTATACTTGTAAGTATTCAAATGTGTTATATTTTTGTGATACGTGTCACACATATTTGTATAGGCATGCACAATGAAACAATATTCCATATGCAGTATGATCAGTGTAGAATTCAGCAGCATTATCTTCTTTTATTCCTGGAAGTATCTCAACAAGGCTCAAGGTAACAATAGATTTTTTGGCAGCCATATCATTCATATTCTAACAAATATTGATATTTTAATCTTCTAATAGCTCCAGATCTTTCTTTCTGACAAACTACTATCTTACCAAGTTTTGCTCACCTGGTAAATCAGTTGTTTAAATCCAACTGTAAGATTCTACGCTTACCCTTATTGAATTTCATTTTATTAGATGTAATCCAAGGTTAAAGACTGTCAAGATATGTTTGGATCCTAATGTTGACACCAGTGTTTTCACTATCTCTCCTAGCTCCGTGTCATTTGAAATTTAAATGGGACATTTTCTATCCCTTTATTCAAATCATTGATAATTTTTTTTTTAAAATAACAACAAATTACTGGGGCAAGCTCATATCCCTGTTATATTAACCTAGAGAACTCCTTCTAAGTTGAAATGGAACCACTAATGCCCACTCTTTGAATAATACCATTCATCCAGCTCTGAATTCATTTTTAGTATTTCATGAAATATATGGAATTGCTATATTTTCAGGTGAACAGATTTTCCAGGATGTTCTAAGGAACTGGTATTTTATATGTTCAAATTCATCTGGATCCAACTATTGCACTAATTCATTTGAAAGACAAAAAATAACTTATTTGAAGAGAAGAACAAAAAAGAACAAACTATCCCCAAACCAGTCAAAATTGCTCTGGGGAGAACTCTTGCAATCATGAAGTTATGAAAACCTTAAAGTAATTTGAAAAGTTAAAGATATTCTAAATATGAACCTCTTTAATATGTTTGCACTCAGTGGATCATATCTAATACCTGCAATTACTCATTCCCTTGAGGTTCTTATAAGGTAAAGAACTTTTACAAAATGTGAGCCTACCAAACCTTATCAACATCTGACAATTTCTAATGCTTCTGCAAGTACTAGTTCTTAGCACAAGGGCATATAGAAAATACTTAATAAAATGTAGTTGATTGACTCACCACAAATAATCTTAGTTCATGAAATACCTACAAAAATATCTATTAAATAAGATTTGAACTCTTCTGCAGGAAGCCTTTCCCAGTCCTTCTTATTTCTAATGCTTTTCCTCTATTATTTTCTATTTACCCTGTATATACACTGTAATTTGTATACATTATTCATATATTGTATCCTTATTAGACTGTGAGTTACTCAATGAGAGGGACTATTGTTTACTTTTCTTTGTATCTCTAGTCCTTTATATTGTACTTGGAACCAAGTAGGCAATTAACAAATTCTTTTGACTGACATACTGACATCATATACCGAATGATTTTGGTAGCATGGAAGAAATCTATAACACTGATGCTTTTGGGAAAATTTGAGAATAGAAATTCTCCTACATTAAAACTGGTAATTTTCCTATTACAGATGAGAAGGAAATGAGAAATCAGAAAAGTATTAGGTAAATAAAGAAAGAGTAATGAGCCAGAGCAAAAGGAGTACCTAGGAGGAAATAGTCAACATTGCTAAAAACTACATAAATGGTGAGGTGGACAATCAATATCAATTTTAGAGGAATTCATTGGGGTAAAAAAAGGTGAGATTAGAAGCCATATTGAAAGTAGTTGAATAATGAGTAGGTGAAGCACAAGTTTACTAGCTGTGTGATAATGGGAAGTTACTTAATCCTGTTTGCCTCAGTTTCCTCATCTGTAATTGAGCCTGAGAAGGAAACAGCCAACTCCAGTATTTTGCCAAGACAACTCCAGATGGGATCACAGAGTCAGAGTCAGCTGAAATGACTGAACAAAGACAATGAAGCTAATGTAGAAAGAGTAGATATATCTTTCTATAAGTTTAGAGGTAATATTGTTGTTTTGTTTGTTGTCATTTGTTCTTTGTTCTCAAAGAGGAGCAATGACATCAAGAGGAATGACTTGCAAGCAAATTGGATTTAAGAGAGGCAGAGCTGTGCAAAGGCATCAGCCTCACTCTTTCCTCCAGAGTCATTGGTGCCCAGAGGCAAGACATAGGACAACATGAATGTTGATGGCCCCAAATGCAGTAGGGGGCCTTGGCCTTTTTAAGCTAAATGCCTTTTCTAGGTCTGAGTTTGTCTGAAGCAAAGCCCATTCAGTAATTAAAGGCTAGGTAAGAATTAAGGGAAAGATATCAAAGGGCATAGAAATAAAGGCAGAAGTAGAATTAACTTTGAGAAATTCAAGATTAATCTCAATAGGTCAAAGAATTAGGTGATGAGTACATAAAAATGAATATACAAATGAAACACAGGTTTTGATGTGTGGAGTAAGGGAGATAAGACAGCTTACAATCACTGATCTAGGTTTTCTTAGTGTACCTAAAGGAATCTCTGTCAGTTGTTACAGGACTACTTAGAAATTCTTTTTGTTATGAGAGTTAGAGGAGCCTCACAATTGTGAGTAGAACGAGAGAAAAGTAGTCTGATAATGCAGGAGAATGAGTAAGAAGAGCTAAATAGGTTTATAAGCTGGGAATTTGAATTGTAAGCTGGAAAAGCTCAGCCCTATAGTATAAACTAAATGGTAGGTGGTAGTAGAAGGCTTCAGTGAAAGTATTTTTTCACCTTAAGGTTGGCAAAGGGAACAGAAGCAGTGCTAGCTGTGATGGTGGCTGTTGCATCAGGGAAAAATAAATGGTTAAGACATGAGGATGGGCTAGAATGAGCATCACTGTGGCTATTTATGTTCTTTTAAAAGTAAAACATACTTTCTATTTTAATTGGCACTAAATATGTCCATAACTAGAAAAATAGATTAATTTTAACATCTTTTGAATGCATGTATGTCCTTAATTGAAAATAGAGGTCGACAAAGGAGAGATAGTGTTGGTTATGGTTTCTAGGGAGAATACAGAAATCTGACCGATCTCTCTAAAATGGTTTGCTCTTGCCTCTTTCAACCTACAACTCTTCAACTTCCACTTTTGAATGTTCTCCAATAATATCCTTTTTGTGGGAGTATGAAAGACAGAGAGACAGAGAGAGAGACACAGACAGACAGACAGACGCAGACAGAGAGACAGAGAGTGAGTGCTAACAGGATGAATAAAATAATTATAACTGTGAATGTGAATGCAGTGGACTCATCTATTCATTCATAAAATGGAAACAGATAGCACAGTGGATTAAAAAGCAGAATCTGACAATATGATTTTTTGTTTTGTTTTGTTTTGTTTTTTGTTTTTTGCACAGGGCAATGAGGGTTAAGTGACTTGCCCAGGGTCACACAGCTAGTGTCAAGTGTCTGAGGCCAGATTTGAACTCATGTGCTTTATCCACTACACCACCTAGCTGCCCCCAGTATGTTGTTTAAAAAAACAAAAAAAAAAAACAAAGATGAAGCAGAGAGACAGAGTAAAGGTATTATCTGAAGTAAGAATACAAATGCTACAAATCCTGAGGGCAACTATGTGGAATAGTAGATAGAGTTCTGGGCCTGGAGTCAGGACTATTCTTTTTTCTGAGTTCAAATGTGGCCTCAGACACTCACTAGCTGTGTGACACTGGGCAAGTCACCTAAGGTTTGCCTCAGTTCCTCCTCTGTAAAAGGAACTGGAGAAGGAATGGCAAACCACTCCAATATCTCTACCAAGAAAACCCCAAATAGGGTCATGAAGAGACAGACACAAGGGAAGAATATCTGAACAACAAAAATATCATGATCTCAGACAAAGCAAAAACAAAAGCCAAAATTAATCTAATTAAAAGAGAGAAATAGGGAAAAAATATTTTGCTAAAAAAAAAAGCACCATAGATAAAGAATTAAGATCAATATGAAACATATATGCACCAAATGGTATAACAACCAAATTCTCACAGGAAAAGATAAATGAGTTAAAGGAAGATATCAATAGTAAAATTATACTAGTGAAGGTCTTTAACTTTCATTTCTTAGGACTAGAAACATCGAACCAAAAAATAAACAAGAAAGAAATTAATGAGCTGAATAGAATTTTAGAAAAGTTTGATATGATAGACCTCTGGAGAAAATTGAATAGGAAGAGAATAGACTATATCTTTGTCAGCAATACAAGACATGTACACAAAAATTTACCAGGTATTATGGCATTAAACCACACCACAAAATGCAGAAATGTGAAATACACATTTCCATATAATAATGAAATAAAATTGCTTTCAATAAAAGGCTATGGAAACATAGATAAAAATATAATTGGAAAGTAAATAATCTAACCCAAAGAGTGATTGGGTCAAAAAGTAAATTATAGAAGAAAGTAATAATTTCATTTAAGAGAACATTAGTGACACAAAATACCAAAATATATGGGATGCAGTGAAGCCATTCTTAGTGGAAAATATATCTTTCTAAATGCTTATATCAATATAAAAGAGAAAAGACAGAGAAATGAATTAAGCATACAACTAAAAAAAATGTTGAAAGAAAATAAATTTAAAATCTTCAATTAAACAACACCAAATTGGAAATCCTAAAAATAGAAGAAGAGTTGAATAAAATTGAAAGTAAACAAATGCTTGAACTAATATAATTATATATATATTTATATATAGTTATATGTAGTTATAATGTCATATATGTCTATAACGTTGTATATGTTAGGAGTTGGTTATATGAGGAAAAAAATACATAAAATACAAAAAATCATTTTAAAAAAGGAAAACCAAATTACTAGTATCAAAAAATGAAAAGGGTGAATTCACCACCAATGACGGTGAAATTAAAGCAATTATCAGGAAGGTATTTTTCTAATTATATGTCAATAAATCTTTCTTTCACTCTCTTTCCCTTCCTTCCTTCCTTCCTTCCTTCCTTCCTTCCTTCCTTCCTTCCTTCCTTCCTTCCTTCCTTCCTTCCTTTCTTTCTTTTTCTTTCTTTCTTTCTTTCTTTCTTTCTTTCTTTCTTTCTTTCTTTCTTTCTTTCTTTCTTTCTTTCTTTCTTTCTTTCTTTCTTTCTTTCTTTCTTTCTTTCTTTCTTTTTAGTGGCATTCACCAGAATCCAAAGAAAACTGTTAAACAGCATTGTCATATACAAGAAATAAGGAACTGACTGTGATCAACTTTAGACAATAACCATCATATATATTGGCTGGGCAATGAGGGTTAAGTGACTTGCCCAGGGTTACACAGCTAGTCCTGGATTTGAATTAGGGTCCTACTAAATCCAGGGCTGATGCTTTATCCACTGTGCCATCTAGCTGCCCCTATCATATATTTTTAAAAGTGGGAGATCAAAGTATATCTTTAAAACATTTCTTGAGATAGATAGTCAAATACTTTTCACATATACTTCTTTAATAATACAAAAAGACATTCATTATGACTTTGGAACCTCTGAAATATATCCTGAAATCACTTTTTCTTGGTTTTGGAAATTAAAAAAAACACTCTCCTTTTTTACTTTCCCTCTTTTCTCCCTTGCCACTAATTTGTATTTCAGGGCCCAACTGGAATTTTTTCACTTTTTATTTTATTTTATTCTTCTATTGCTTTTTGGATGTAATGCAGAAAATGAAGCCTTTGGTTTTGGATTCCGTTTAAAGAACAGTATATTCTTAAAGACATATTTCATACGATCCTGCATTTTCTTACTACCAAAAATTGTTTAAAATTCTAACATAAAATTGGCATAATACCATTTCTTTTTGTTGTGAAACTAAAAGTACTGACCAAAAAATAGCCATCATCTATGGTAATGGTTGTTTAAACAGTGATGAAACTGGTTGTTTCCTCAATCAAAAAAATTTTTTGTCTAATTTGTGTTACTTAATGATGTGGGTGGGATGGAGTAAGGACAAAACCAAAACAGAACAAAACCTCTTGCTTGACCCAGATGCTCCATCTTTCTACTACTGATTTTTTTCTTTCGCTGCCAAATTTCTTGAATAAGTGTTTTATGTCTACTATCTTCATTTCCTTACTATATGCCTTAACTCCTTTTAGTATCATCTATATTCCCCCCCACTCAAATGAAACCATACTCTCTAGTGTCACCAATAATAACCTTTTAATCACTAAATACAATGGCTTCATTTCTCAGCACATTATCTTTCTGAAGCATTTACTGTTCCTAACTACTGTCTTTGAAATTTGTCCCTTAATTTCTGTAAAATCAGTAGTATATTTTATGGCTTGTGAAGTTAGTAGAACTTCAAAAATACTGAATAATATAAGCAGTTACTCTACATTACATTAGAAAAGGTTAATATGCATAGTAGCTTGATTTTATGCACTTATATAATATTTTAATGAATCCTCTTTTTATTGATAACATTTTTTTTTTTTTAGTGAGGCAATTGGGGTTAAGTAACTTGCCCAAGGTTACACAGCTAGTAAGTGTTAAGTGTCTGAGGCCGGATTTGAACTCAAGTACTCCTGACTCCAGGGCCGGTGCTCTATCCACTGTGCCACCTAGCTGCCCCTATTGATTACATTTCAATATTCCATTCATTTTGACTTCATACAGTAAAGTCACTGCTTATCGTTTCCATTTTTTTCTCTCTGATTGTCAAAAGTCAGCTCAGATTAATCTCAATAGTGTAAAGATATTTGACAATAATGCAAATTCCAAGTTATCTCAATAATGCAAAAGAAGTTTTACTCAAAATATTGATGCAAAGGATATGACAAGGAATTAAAATTTAGCAACATATTTACCATCTATTTTTCAAATCCATCTCTTCTCTCTTCTCACCTATAATGCCTGGCCAATGTATGTCTAAGTGTACTCACTAATCACTTCATCACTTGTCAGCTTACTGTTGCAAACAATCTGTTGAAATAAGAAATGTGACCCACTTACTATATGTAAGGCCATATGCTGAGTACCTAGAATAGGAAGACAAAATGAAAAGCAACAACATAATGAATCAATAATTAGGTAGCACGGTGAATAGAGTGCTACTGGACTTGGAGTCAGGAAGACCTACATTTTAATTAAGCCTCAGAAATTTTTTAACTGTTGTGATCCCAGGAAAGATATAGCTAAACTCTTTCTGCCTCAGTTTCTTCATATGTAAAATTGGAATAACAATAGCACCTAAATTTCAGGGATTTTGAGAGGTTCATTCAAGATGATATTTTTAAAAGCATTTAGCAAACCTTAAAGTGATTTACAAATCTTAGCCATTAACAACAAGAAAACCACTACTACCATTAATACCACTACAACTATCCTCAAAGAACTTACATTATATTTATAGAATAGAATATGAAATTGGAAAGGTATAATATTTTATTCACCTAGGAGGGTATTGCCACTGGAATGGTAAAGCCTAAATTACTTAATTCAAGGCAGTAAAGTTTTATTTTCTACAGAAAACAATTGGATTAAAGTTCAAAAATCTAACACTGCTATCAACAATAATAAAACAAAGAATCTGTCAGTGGCAATAAGAATTGAATTTAGACTGGAACATAAGCCTTACTCTTCATATATTTTCCCCTCCCTTTCCTTCCATTTTTCTCACGTATCTTTCTACCTTCCTTTGTAGAACTGCATTTAGCCATTCACCAATTATTTTATATTTCCTTCAAAGCATAGTCTGCAATGGAATAGTATCATCCCTTGTTCTACTCAGTAAAGATTTTTGAGGGATGAAATTGTCTCTTTATTATATGTCCAGCACTTAGCACGGTATCTGGCACATAGTAGGTACTTAATAAATGTTTATTGAATGTACAGATTTTACCAGGGTCAGACACAGATTACCTATTCATCCATTTATTTATTTATTTTTGTTGTTTTGTGAATTAAGATAATCGCTGTAATTTTGTGCTATTCTTGCTTTTCCCCCATTTTAAAATTATTTCCCTTTTCTCACCTCTTTATTCCTCTAAAGAATTCTATATGTAGTCCTTTTGGTAGGTTGATGGATACATCCCTCTCAGAAAATTCATTTACATATCATCATTTGTAATTTATTGGTATGATACCACCAAGACAATGAATAGCTCTTTTAAGATTTGTCATTCTTTCTTTAAAGAATGTTTTATAATTGTATAAATATAAACCATGAATGTCTTGATAATTTGATTCCTAGATTTAATTTTGTAACTATTTGGGATTTTATTTATTTTTCTCTCTATTATTTATACTTCGGATATTCTTATTGCTAAGAAAAACTGATTTTAATGGATTTCTGAAGCTGTTGTCAATCATTTTCTTTGACTATGCTCAAAGATTTTCTGAGTAAGCTATAATTTCATTTGAAAATAGGACTGATTTCGTCTCCTCTGATAATTTTATGGTATTATTTTATTTTTCTTTTCTTATTGAGATCTATGTTTTTTTAATTGAAAAACCTTTGGAAAATGTGATGAATTAAAATCCCCCACCAGAAAATATATGATTATAAAATATAGTGATTTTATTCATTTTATTTTACAAAATAGATGCATGCATGTATTTTTCCAAAGTACAAATACTTTACTACATACTTGAAATGTAGAGCTGATTTATATTGTGTTTTGTATTTATAGATACATACATTCACATATATACATATATTCACATATATATATGATTATAAGTCAATATAGGTGAGAGTTTCTACTAATATAACATTTTTAAGTAAAAAACAAAACAAAAAAAATCTAAACAGAAGTTAAAGCTGTTAAATAACATTTAATGGACCAACAGTTCTATAATTGAGATTACCTATTTAGGCAATTTTAAAATAATATGTTGTATTATAATCATCTTAAGAAGCTCAATCCTCTCCAACCATTTATTTATTATCCATATTTCTTGGGGGGTATTATGCAAATTACAGACTTTTTTGCCAAGGCAAAGTGATTATGGATGTGTGTATGTATTCATGTATATTCACACACATATATACATATACCTATACACACAGATATATAGAGACAGACAAACAGACAAAGACTAAGAGACTGTGAGGAAAACAGGAAATGGCATTTCTTTGGTTCCTTTTATAATCCAAAGCTTTTTATTTTATTTATTTCAAAACATTTCCCAGAGGAGAGATCATAAGTTTTATGAGACTGGTAGAGGTCTAAGAGATCTAACACACACACACACACACACACACACACACACACACACACACACACAGTATGAGAGAGACAGGGAACATAGACAATTTGTGGGATTAAGGAAGGAAGAATTGCAACCTCAAACACAGTTGGACTTTAGTTCATCCTGGAAGGAACTGCAGCAGATTAAGATAAAAATGGCTTGCATTCCAGGCATATCTGAAAGCCTATGTGAAGATCTACAAGGCACAATGGAAAAGAAGTTATGATCCTAGCATGCGAGGTAATTTTAACTATATATATTCTCAGATTTCCTTTAAATGAAATATCAACTTATTTTAATGGAACAAATTTAAAATATTAAAATGATTTCCCCTAAAGGGTTGACTAATGAGTTATGAGTGACTTAGAGTTTACTTAATAAGAATTCAACCTTAAAGAACATGGATAAGTTGTGCCCAAATAAGAACTCTGTATCTAATTAAATATACATAATTTCATTCTTTCATTTTCTTTGGCAAAGCTTGCAAGTCTTAATATTACTTTAATCAGTATATTCAAAATGAAGCAATAAAAATTGAAATTAGGTTTGAAAAATGGAAATTAAGCAAATGCTTGCAAAAAATCCTGTTCTTTTGTCAGAGTGCCAAAATTGAATTAGAAAGCAAGTCTATGATATGAAATTTATTAGAAAATTAGTACTCTTACTTGAAAGACAAAAATATAAAATTTTTCTATTTTAATTATATACCCAATTTGGTACTATTACACTTGCCTTTTTTCTTAACTAAAATATGTAATGGGTACTTTACATAGAAATACTTGGCATTTGGAGGACATGCAATGTTGACTAAGGCAAAACCAGAGGCTGAGGAACATATTATTTGGGATTCCTAAATCACAGCTATTTTAATTATTATTACTGAAATCTAATTTTTTCATTCTACAATGTTGTCCAGTGTTGATGTGCTTTTGGAAGAAAATTATCTGAGATATGCTCATAAGCAACTCGAAACTTTATTTTTATGTCTCAGTGTTAAGATATAGCCAGTGAACATATGTTTAAATCAGCTCAAATTTAGGACTCTTCTTTGCAGTTGAGCTGCTCTGATTCATCAGTCACATGAAAACTCACATAAATTTGCTAAATCTAGTCAAATGCAACTTGTTTCCCATCACATGCAGCCATCCAGTAGTATACTAGGTCCTCTCCAAAGCTGACATCTTACTTTCTGCCCTCCTCCCATGCATATTTTCCCTCACTCAAGACCAGCCAAGCCCAGTTAAATCCAACTCACCATATACATTTTGTAACACTTGCACTTGCTTTGAAAACAATTATGAAATTAATAGTATCATTGCAAGTGGAAAGGAAATCATATTCAAATCTTCAGTGACTACCTAGGCAAAAACTTCCTTCTCTAGTATCTAGCTACACGTGTCAAATCCCCCATTAAAATATAAATACCTTGAATGCTGGAACTGTCTCACTTTTGGATTTGTATTTCCAATGATTAGCAAATACTTGGCAAAGGTTGGCAGATCGGCACTTTATAATTAGACCCTTGGCTGACTAGGTTGCTTAGTGGAAGAGAGCTCAGCTTGGATTCAGGATGAACTGCCAAAGTTCAAATACTGTTTCAAATGATGATTAGAAGTCACAACTTCTATCGACCTCAATTTATTTATTTGTGGGGGAATACTAATAGCACCTATCCCATATGTCTGTTTGTTTTTGTGAGGAACAGATGAGATATTATATCTAAAACACTTCACAAACCTCAAAGTGCTATGTAATGTCAGTTAATCACAATGAATTTCTTTTAATAGATGACTATTATGACATTTGACATGTATATATATGTATACATATATATATTTCAAATACCTAAACTTATCTCTGCATTTAGTTCTCTGCACTGAAGCCCCTCTCTCCTACTTTCCTCTCCCCAGTGAATGATCACAACATTTCTTAGGTGAACCAGAAGGTATTAGTGTACTACAATGCTTCATAGGAATTTTGAAGAGCACTTGAACAAATCTTATTGACCTCGAATTCCTAGGGCTTCTTGTTGCAGTTTTCCTAGTAGTCCCTGTTCTTCCCTTGTTTCTAATATTGTCCTCAGCTTTCCACAGTACTTTTCTTTATTTTGTTCTTCTGCCAACTATGTTCCCTACAGACCTGAGTTTTGAATAAGTCTAACTTTTAGCAGTAAAGAACAAGGACAATCCACAGTCATCTTTCCCCAAAATGGGCTTGGCAGCATTCAAACTGGCACAGGCACAAGGTCCTTGGTAGAAGACAACACTATATATAGATAATTCCTTATGAAGCTTAACCCTATTAAAGCAGGTTTTGAATGCTCACTGACTCTATTAGGCACTGACTGCCCTTTGAACAAAACTGATTGACTTTTCCTCTGCATAAGTGTACTTGCCTGGGTTGCTTTTATCAGATTTGACATAGAATTCAGATGCTTGCTTACCCTGGTGATCTGGCCCAAATAACCTGACCTGTAAATCACAAATAGTTTGGCTTCTGTTCTGATTCAATGTGGAAATAGGCTATTAGGGTCAGACTACTGTATATGGGTTAAAAAAAAAAAAAGCATACCCAAATGACTTGCTCAAAGACATCAGGATTTTCTTACCTTGTGGCTCTGTTTAATTCAGCATTTCCCCTGGCTCCAGACAGATGTGCCAGCAATAGCACTGAACATTAAAAATCAATGTGGCTCCAGGTAATGTTTTTAATCTCCTCCATTAATATCAAAACCACCACATTGCTTAAAACTAGCACACGTGTCTTTTAAGAATCTAAAGGAATCGCAAAATACACAGGGTAAAAATAAAAGCCAGTAAACCTCAACTTTAGAAGATGGTGCCCTTAGATGCCTTGGGTATACACTTTATTCAGTCCAATAGCTAATGGTTTAATGGTATTTAAAATTATAAAGATATTAATATTATCCGCTCACTACAAGGAGAGTAAAATTTCCACTCAGCCAGTGTGTTGATGTCCTTGGAGGCAGTGTGAAGTAGTAAGTAGACAAATCTTTAAACTTGTGGTCAGGAGATTTCTCAGTTCAAATTCCCTCTGACCCTGCTACCTAGATTATGATGGGGATGTAATAATTCACTTCAATAAAATCAACAAATATTTATTAAGTAACTATTATAAACAAAATATTGAGGCCATAGAGCTAGAAATTAAGTAGTCCTTGTCCTCAAAAGGATTATTTTAATAGCCCTGAGTACCCTACAAATAATCAAATAAGCATTTATTAAATGTCAACTCCATGTCAGCTATAGTGCTAGGGAACTGAAGATGCTAGTACAAAGAATGAAACAATCCTGATTAATAAGGAACTAACAGTTGTGGGGACCAATTTTTAATTGGGGAGTGCTGGCTAAGCTGCTTGCCGCAATATTGGAGCAAGGAAGGAGACTGGCAGCCTCCCTCAAAACAGAACAAGATTTATTTTAACAAGAACAAACTTAAAAACAAAACAAAACACAAACAGGATCAGTAGGATCAAGGGAAAAGAAATAAAATGGGGAAAGGGAAATTATAATACCTGTAAAAATACCACCACCCAGGAATCAGCTGAAATTACGCAGCAGAATACCTGCCGCTTTCCAGCTTCCACCTCCAATGCCCAATTCTCCCCCCGCCCCAACCTAGAAACACCCTACACAGCCCCAGTCAATGGGATGGCCGCTCTGATAGTCACATGACTGCCCTCACTAGGCTTCCAATCATTATAATTTTGCCAGGCCCAGGTAGGCGTCCAGGAATGGTGATGACATGAGGTGCCAGAGCCCTGGCAATGGCTACAACCAGTGGGTGGAGCACCCTGCAGTTTGCAGAGCCCTAGGCCAATGCGCACTGAGGCACAAAAACCTCAAATAACAATTAATTCTTTACACAGTTTAATAAGCAATTTTGGGAGGATAAAATAGGATGTTTCCATTTATCAGCATATAAAAATTTCAGCCTTTAACCTTAAATTTGATTCTAAACTCCAACTCTGTTTCAGAAGAAATTTAGGTAAAGAATCCCTTTTCTATGAAAGAATGAATCTTGGGCACAATCCTTTTTATAAACATCTGAGGGGAAGGAAGATCACTGTTTCTTCTTCCTCTTTTGTTCTCGTCTTTTCACTCCGTTTATTAGTTTATTCCTCATAAATATCCATTTTCTTTTTATTTAAAAATAACAACAACTACTACTACTACTACTACTACTACTACAAAACAAACTATGAACAGGGAGACAAAGGAATATATAGGCAAGATCACAGGGGGAAATGGTGGCAAAGTTAGGACAAGAACACAGAACGTTCAACTTCTAATCCGTATCATTTCTGCTAAATGAATAGGCTTGCCTTTGTCCCTTTCCTTCTTTTTTAACACCCAGGCCTATTTTGTTTTGTTTTCTTTTTGTTT
The DNA here is from genome assembly GCF_019393635.1 of Dromiciops gliroides. NCBI lineage: Eukaryota > Metazoa > Chordata > Mammalia > Microbiotheria > Microbiotheriidae > Dromiciops > Dromiciops gliroides. The sequence continues at coordinate 148,340,705 of NC_057866.1, forward strand.
TCCTTTTGTTTTTTTAATTTAACTGCACTATTTGTGAACTCTTTCTTTGGGATACTTAACAATATTCTTAAATATTCCCAGTGAAATGTGGTTTATCTCTATCTATACTTTCCAAATATTTATGTAGGTTTTGTTGTGTTTTTCTCCCTCCCGACCTACATCCTACCTACCAGAAATTAAATGGCTAGTTATCAAATTAATTATTAGAAAACAAGGATAATTGGGCATAAATTGGGACAAGAAGTCTCAAACAATAATATAGAATCTAAGTGAGAAATTTCAAAAAGTTGGAGTTTAGTGAATTTTCAGGTAGTAGTCTGGAAATCAATAATTTAGAGAATGGAATAGAGGAAGAGGCAAGTATCAGTGTTTGTTATCAAACGAGATAAAAGGTCTAGTTAGACAGTGAGACTTGGAAAAATTGGCAGAGATTAGAGGTCAAGAACAAACAAGAAAAGAGAAATATATATTAATGGTTCAGGAAAATCAGTGTATCAGTAAACAGGTTTTTTGTTTGTTTGTTTGTTTGGTTTTTTACCAGTAATCATAATAGAGGGATAGGCACGATTCAAAAAAAAATCACCATATAAACTAGCAATTCCAAGGCTATCTGGATATTGATGTATCTGGATTCATAGGGATGCAACTAGTTTAGGAATGAATTATGATTGCTTGGAGTGGTAATGGCCTGCTTAGACATCCTCACCAACAACTTATTTAATAACTGACATAATGATCCTTTTTAGCTGTTTGAAAGAATGTCAGATGAGAATGATACTCTTCCTTGTCTCAGCTTCAGAAAGTACAGTAGGTCTTAGGAACTTTGGGCCTTCAATATTTCATGAATCAAAGTTGTATTTTTCTATCATAAATAGGGCAGTACCCCTGCCTCTCCTTGGTTTAATTTACTCTTCTTAAAAAAAAAAAGATGGGAGAAATATTCTTCATCATATTTCTTAGAGGCAAAAATGTTAAGGATAAAATATTATCTTATTTGGAGGAGGGGCCATCATTAATCTTAGTATGTGACCTGACTTGATCAGAAGTTGTAGGCAGTGATTCAAGACAGGAATTCTGGGATCATTCCTCCTGATCTTGTTCTTTTGTTCTCTAGTTGGCCATAAGACAGTCTCTTAGCTGTGATTCTACTCCTTATTTTCCACATGACATATAGGAAAACAAATGTACTTTGACTCTGTTCTCTCTATCCTAAATCTCATCTCTTCTACTTGTTGGGACACTGATAAGGAGAGTATTTCTAGTTTTTTTGTTTGATTGTTTGTTTAACTTTTTTTCCCTGAAAGTGATTAACAGGCTTGTTTCCTTCTTTCTTTTCTAGAAGTTTGGAAGTCCAGAATAGGGCTTCCTTTCAGAAATCATTATTTGTTAACATTTTTCCCAAAAAAATCTGTTTTTATTATGTTAGACTCATTTTGCTTTATGTCTTAACTTTCACTAGATAGTTCATGTGCTTGATAGTTTTCATTAAATATGTAGATCTCCTTAGAACAAGTGTGATTTTTTTTTGAAGGGGTTCTTCTCTTTAGGGGTTATATTGACTAGTCTGAGAAAACCCCTGGAGTATTGATCCTCAACAGATTTGTAGTGCCCCAGGCTTGTTGAGAGATGGTAAAGATCCAGTTGCAGAGCTTCAAATACTGATACCTCTTCTTGGCACTGGCTTGGGAAAAGATGCAAAAAATATGATTGTAGGTAGGTTCTTATAACAACTGCTATATCTCATTTTTAAACCTCTTGGTTGGTCAGCTTCATGTTCTCCCTATGTTTTAATTTTCTTTTTCTTTTATTTAAAAATTTCCCCCTTTTTCCTCCTAAGTAGGCTTTAGCTCTGCAATTCTACCATGAAAGCCCATCCCATTTGAATGTAGCTTATATGTTGAAAATATATCTATGAAAGCCCCTTCTGTGTAAGATTGCCAACAGTTAAATGGAGGGGAAAGATTTCCAGTTTTGTTCAGCTCTACTTTTTCCTTTACCCATATGATTAGTTAGTTGCAAAGTTCTATAGAACTGCTATGTAAAACAACTCCCATATCTGTTTCCTCATTTCCCTTTTCCCCATTCAATGTCCATTAGTAAGGAAATGCTAAAATCTGTTATCTTTGATAATCAATTATCTGTGAAGGTGTAACTTTAGAGATAATAGGCATCTCAGATAGTTTAAAGGTATGAAGAGAACAATCAAGAAATTGACAAAAATTATTCAATATCTATGCTACAATGTCTGTCTTAGGCATCAGGGATACAAGAACAACAATAGAATAATTTACACCCTCAAAGAGTTTACAGTCTGTAGGGAAGATTCTATGGTATGCATGTCTGTGTGCCTGTATGTATGCCTGCATGTCTGTTTGGATGAACGTTTATACATGTATACATAGAGACAAAAACATAATAGTTAAAATGCACAAAAGAATAAAAATATCTACAAGAAAAAAAAATTTAAAATAAGAATCTTCTCTAGCAAAGTTCTCAGCTAATATCAAGTTTTGAATAAATGCTTATTAAATGTTTAAATTAACTAAAATTAATAGCTATAAGTAACTAAAACTAGACAGAATAATACATGTTATGGCACAAGTATCCTAACCCAAAGGGATGCTAACTATTTATAAATTGCTTGGCCATTACCAGGAAGAGGGATGGGGAAACACAGCCCTCTCATTTAATTGAGAGGATAAAAGTTCTTTGAATTGAAGAGAAAGTTCAAAAGCTTTCCCTTGAGATTCTACATATGTATGCTAGCCTAAATTCTGAGGAATTGATGTGGAGTGTTCTGTAAAGGGGGG